>NW_006439713.1:5512103-5524331 GCF_000325575.1 Pteropus alecto
AAGGCCATCCACTGTCTACACTGTCCATCACAGGGCGGAATATCGTAACAGAAACCAGCATGGTTATTCATGTTGTATCAGAGAAGCCTCTTTCAGAGTATGCTGGGGCATTGGTTGGTGACAGGTGTCCTAATGTCACCCTCTCTCAGTGTCATGCCTGGCTCCCAGCAATTTGGGACCACAGCCTAGATTTCTACTCACTGCATTTTCTCAGTCATGTGCCAGGAATGAGATTTTCTTTTCCCACCCCTGGTGCCTCTTGATAGTGTGAGTCATGACACAAGCACTGGGATTAGACTCAAATCCCATTTCTTTTGTCAGTTTTTAGTTTTGTGTTGTTGAGCCTGAAGTTGAGGCTTACATCCATTTCTCAATCTGAGGGATGGGAAGGGTGATGTCAGTTGGAGTGATTATAATGACTATTGAGAGCGTGCATTTAGGACAATTCCTGGCAGATCATAAATGCTTTTGGGGACGCTGTTCCCCATGGGTCCCTCATGTCTCTGCCTGTCTTATAGGAAGAACACGAATTGTCCTTTTTATCTAGACTACCTTCATTAGGGTGTTTGTATAGCTCTCATCCTTGGTTGATAGCAAAGTGTCTCCCAGTGGAGCAAAGGGTTGGACAGGTTTGCTTGTGGTCCTCTATACAGATCTGAGTTTCCTAAGCTCTAGGTTACCCAGCTGTGACACAAACTCACTCTGTTTGTAGCATCTACCTCCTCTTTACTTCTGTGGGATTCAAGGGACAAAGAGAGCTGGAGTGAATGTGATGCTCATGCTGCTTGCTGTGCTGTGAGTCATAAAGTCCCACGTCTCTGACCCAAGAATCTCATATCTTCTGCCAGCATCCATGAAACAAGCAGGCTCACTTGCAAGCTTGCACGTGGGATCAAATCTCAGACCCATCACAGTTCTTGATAACGCTAAAGGTATAACTACATTGGTTTTGTTTTGTGTTTCCCTCACTGCATGGCAGGCTTTTGGAAGCAGAGACTGTGTTGTTCATTTTAACGTCTCCAGTCCTGGTCCGAAATAGGCTCACAGTGCATTCTTGATTTACCTGAACTGTCCTGGAACAGCTAATCTTCAGTTCAGATTTTTACCCCTCAATGAACTCAAACTCAGCAACCCTTGAGTTTGAGCAGAGTAGTAAGGGAGGATGTGGGAAGTAGGGTGATGGGGAGGAAAAGAAAAAGTCCAAACACCTGAATTCTTTTGCCGTGGCTCACCTATGTACTCCTCTGTACCTATTTCTTTCATGAAAAAACATTCACGACCAATGTCCTCTCCAAAAATGCATGGAAAAATGACCAGCACTCACTATGTATGGTGCAGAGTAATTATGTCCCAGTGCGTGTGGGGATGGGCGTAACTAGCAAAAGGTCCCAGTAAAAGCCTAAGGAGGTCCTCCCGCACGTGTGGCAAGGGCAACTCCGACCTTCCTCCCATGAGCGGGGGAGCAGGGATGGCGGAGGCAGATGCGGGAGAGATTCTTCGGTGGAGGAGGACAGCTGGTAGCAGACCCCTTAGCCCTGGGGAAGGGCGTTTCTGCCCCTCCTGCTCTGGGATCTGCAGCAACTTCCCAAAACAGCCAGGGAACTGAGGCCAGGCGGGTGTCTCTCGATAGGACCACAGGCTGTATAGACAAACAGTGGCTGTGTTCATTCTCCTTGCACCAGTTACAGTTCTGTGTGACCTTGATCCTATCCTCTTAGCTCCCCATTCCTCAGTCCTAAAAGTACCCCTCCCCGCTGCAAGGCATCCCCAAAAGCCCAGGACCACCCACCCCGCCCCCCGCAGGCAGCAGTCTGGCTGGGTTTGCGGAGCTGCGGCCCCGGGTGGGAGGCAGAACATGCTGTGTTTCCTTGATTAAGGTACCCGTTGTTTACCAAATGTGGCTAGAGGGTGCTAGCCATTTGTATTCACTGTGTTTTCTTATTTTCTGTATTCTTGATGCTTTGGTACCCGGTAGGACTGTCCCTCTCAAGGCTACCTAACTCCTTGAGATGGCAATCAACTTGGCTGGGGTGGGGGAAGCTTTCATATTCAAACCAACTGATCCAAAGTTTCTGTACTCTGGGCCAGTATTCCCCTGCCCTGATCCCTCCAGGGCCAGGGATGACAATCCTGGACAGCCCCTCCAGCCCAGAGCTTCCTGAGATTCTTCAAAGTAGCCCATCCTAAACCAGCTTAGCTCGCTTGCCCTACCTTGCCAACTCATCCCGTGACACCACAAGAAAGACTCTTTCCTCTTGCAACTTTTGCCCCTGACCGACGCCGCTGCTTCCCTGGGTGGCCCTGGGTGCCATCTCCTCCTCGGAACTCTGCGTAACAAACCACTTCTTCGATGGCGGTCGTCTCCTGAGCTGTCACCCGCATGATACCCGCGTAACAACAAAGCGTACACTTTGAAACAGCATCGCCCTCTGCACTGAACAGAAGATAAGCTTGTGTTGCGGTTCAAGGGAGAACTTTTCTTGTTCTTTGTTGAAGAAAATATATTTGTTCGATTTCCAGTGGAAAATGACGGAAGAAGAGCAGGATGGCTTGGCGTTTTGCCCACACGGAGGGGCGTGGCTGCCGAGATGACCACCCTTCCGTATCCCGGAAACCTGGGCACTGCGGGAGACTGAGTCAGAGATACAGGGCTTGACTTGGGGAGATCTTCCTAAGTCCTCACTGGGAGAGAGAGCAAAGCGCAGACAGAGATGTGCTTGCAATGCGATCTTTTTTCTGTAGAAATCAGACAATAGCAGAAACGACTGATCTACATGTCTGTTGTCTGTATACAGTTTATATGAGCGTGAGAAGAACGTGGAAGAGCACGGAAGAACATGGAAGAACCCAAGCCGTGTAGTTAGCATGTGTTAACATGGGCAGACAGATCAACGATGCTGGGGATCAGGGAGAGGAGGGGCGAGAGAAGGCAGGACAAAAACTGGGGAGAAAAGACCGCTCTTAAAATCCCACATCTGCACAATCACTTAAATATTTATAGGAAGTTACATATGTGTGTACATATGTAAAAATACACTTTTTTAAAGTTCTATAATTTTTAGCAGCATTATATCTTATGACTCAAGACATTTTAATATCATTTTTTTTCCTGTGATTTAAATCTGTGATTTAACTTCTGTGACTTAAGTTTAAATGGGAGTGAAGAGACAGAATCTGCCCGCCATCCGCCCGATGAGCTCAGACGAGCAGAATCGCTGGGTTTTGATGTCCTCCTGGCAGGCAGATGCGCGTAGACGTGAACCTGCCTCCCCGCTCACATCTCTGATTCACCGGACACGCGAGATGGGAAGAAGCAGCTGCCTGTGCGGAACGGAGCCGTCTCTACAGACAGAATGAAGCAATTCTGTCCCTCCGGCCGCAGCCCACCACAGACTCACCAGCTCACGGCCCTGCGGTCACTGGGGCCAGACAAAAGCAAGTTCTCTTCTCACAGTGCAGGGCCTCCTGCCCTGCAGACTTAGCCCCTTCGGCGGGGTGTTGTTCCTAAGCTGTGGGTCTAAATACGGCACAGGGCAGTTTGATGGAAATCGTTTCCAGTAAAAGGATGTTTCCTCAGCAGTTTTCAAGCTGGCGCTGACTCAAGCATCCTCGAGGGAGCCCATTTAACTGGTCATTAGGGAGGCAGCAGAAAAGGCATTGAGGGATTCTGTAACGAGATGCGCATCCTGTGGGAAGACCCCTGGGACTCCCACCATTGGCTCCCGTGCCTGCTGCCCAGGTTTTATTGATGCCGCTGAAAAGTCTTTTCTGCTGCTGATCTGTTATTCGCACTGCATGGTTTTAAAGAGGCTGGTTCCAGGTTCGCGAGAAACAGCTCCGAAGGCGAAACGGGGCACAAACAGTAATTAGCTGTTTAGAGCTGATTGACACCCCGTGTAGAGGCGGAGGAAGGAATCAGAACCCCCCAAAGAGAGACGAAAGTTTATGCTGAGTTTTCCAGGCAAAAAATATTTACACTGTCTTAAAGGCAACAAATACACTTATTTACAGACTTGAATTTTTAAAAACCAGAATGTAAACAAACCGAGGACTTCTTCACATGGAATGCACATTGCAAAAACAGTTTCCTTGAGGGGAATTTTGGCTCTGTGGGCTATGGAAAAAAGTGATCCTTATGAGAGTGAGTAAAAGTGTCATAAATCTTTGCAGACTGATAAATGTAGCTGATGAGGATGATAAAGAAAAAAAAAACCTGATTATCTGAATTCTAATAGTGTCTTTGGGATCTAGGGTCGTTTGACACCTATCAAGGCCCCAGAGGCAGGTCTGGAAGAGTAAGGGTTAACTTTTAGAAAGGAAGCATGGATTCGTGGTGTCTTTAGAGCCGGAACACTGTTCCATTAAGGTTTATTCCTGTTCTTAAACATTCATTTCTTTTCGGCACTATTGATATAGATTTTGGGGGAAGCCTTTCAAATGACTTGGATGGCAAGAATGAGAAAATATATTTTTAAAATGGAAGATATGCTAAGAATGTATATATTTTTTAAAAAGTATCAAAACAAAACCACAGTTGCTTAACCAAGGGACAACACGGCTAACCACAGCTGCATGGTTCTCAGCAAATGTACGAATGCGTATCGTCAAAGAATGTGTCCTGGGGATAGGCTATGGGGTCAGAATCTTTTATTTACTTATTTTTTATGTCTAGGAATGCCTTCCAAGGACATAGGAATTTCTGAAGTTTGCGAATGCGGGCTTATTTATTTTTTTCAAAAGTTATTTGAAATATTTCTCCTTAAAAACAGAACTAATGTTCGGTGTGACCAGTCGCCATTGGCAATGAAAGTGTTGCTTGCCCTTCTTTGAACCAATTGTTCTGTCCACACTTTCGTTTTGGACTCTGTTTCAGTTTTAAAGGGATGGACCTTAAATAAAAAATAGAGTAAAAAATAAGGCAATGGACCTTTTCCCTTAGGATAATTCTCGATGCCTCTCTCATTGGAGGTCAAGGTCAGGGCTCCCTGTAGGTGGTGCTTTCTGTGCATGGTACTGTAGCCCCCAGTGATGGGAGGAGATTTACACAGAGGACGGAAAGGCTGATGAATCCATGTGGAGAGACCAAGGCCAAGCTACGATGGTGGCCTCAATGAGGACCTCCCTTGGAAGTCCTGTGAATCCACCCTCCACAGCCTCTGCAGGGCCATAAGCAGGCCATCACGGGTGGCGGGAGGGGTCCCAGCTCCTTCTATGGCAGTGATGGCATTCCATGGCACCATATAAAGTGACCCCTGTGGGATGACAAGGCCGGCAGGAAACAGGCATGACCAAAAGAGAGGGAACTTCGCCCCTCTTAGTGAGAGCTCGGTCGTAAGCAGTGGTGTGGGGAACATCAGGGTTCTGCTCGTTTTCGCTGGCCAGAGGTTTACCGTGGTGACGGCTCGTCTATGAATCTGTAATAAAACATCGGAAGTCTTGTAAGCAGGAGTCGTCTGGTTGTATTTTTCGGCTTTCCTTGGTCGTTAACAATGCGGTATTAAAATACTGGGTAAAAAACGGTCGATTTAGTCTATCGTCTACGCACATGACTTTTGAACTCTCGCCTCAGATATTTCGTGGAAAGGGAAGCGTAGAAACGGGGTCCAGCTCCTTCCTTTATTTTTCCCTCCTCCCTTCTCTCCTCCTCCCTCCCTCCCTCCCTCCTTCCTTTTTCTTCCCGCCCCTCCTCCTCCCCCCTCAGCAGTGGACACATTCAATCAGCAGATGTTTCTTTTTTTAAATTTTAATTGAAAGTTTTTCAATTACAGTTGTCACCGACGATATATTCGTTTCAGATGTACGACATAGTGATTAGACATTTACGTACCTGACGAAGTGACCACCCCATTCAGTCCAGTATCCGTCTGCCGCCAAACGCATAGCTGTTACAATATTATGCCTGTATTCCCTAGGCTGTACTTTACATCCCCACGACTATTTTTGTAACTGGAGATTTGTCCTTCTTGATCCTTTTCATCTTTGCCGCCCATCTCCCCCACCCCCTCGCATCTGGTGACCAGCAGCAGATTTTCCTTGCGTGTCCTCCATTGTGTCACTCACTGGTCCAAACACTGAGAATCCAGCACTAGACAGAGCAGATGAGCTTTCGTTCCCATGTGGCTCGCACTCCAGTGACGGGTCAGGCTTATGGGGATGAGACCCACGGAAGATGCTTACGGTATTTGTGATACAGGGCACCGTGAAGGAGCTATGACAGATTACGCTTTAATTTTTTTTTTTTTTTAAATAAAGATGGCCTGCGACAGGCTTTCAAGCAATGTCAAAATCATTGTTTAAGAATTTCAGTTTTTACTTTTGATACAGTCAGAATCTCCCTAACGCCACTTTCTCTTGTTGCTTCATCACCAGAGGTGGTTTTCTCCCATGTTGGGAGGACACGGGACGCATTGCTAATGTCTTCAGAATCATGTAGTTACAGCGAAGAGGTCCAGACGGTGGATCTGTATGTACAGTCCAGACTCTGTGCCTAAGAAAAACATAGTAAGACCAAGTGCCAGGAATGGTTGGCTTTAGCACAAATGGCAAATATCCTCTCCGGATTGTGTCGTGAGGACTTCCACTTCTACCTATAGGTAGAGATAGCTGGTCCTAGCTCCTGCATATGTCCCATAAATGCACCCAGAGGTCCTGCAATGGGCACAGCACACACATTGATAATAACTGTTATTTAAATAAAAGTGAAGTTGAAAAGTGCCAAAGCACCATGTTAGACTTGTCGACTAGAAAAATAAATCCGGCCTGATATGGTGCTTGTGGGTCTCTGCAATGAACATTGAATATATTCTCTCTACAGAAATGGTAGGCCTGATGATATAAACACCAACCCTCCCTCCCTCCCTCCCTCCCTCTTAAAAGAAATAGAGTTGATAGAGAAGCCAGTTTAGAAGTCACTACATGAGAATTGACTCATTCCCCTCTTCCTATTTTTAGGTTTTGCAAGTTTTATGTTTTTCTAAATATAAGGCTTTATTCTTTCTGCTTCGTCCTTTAAAATCACAAGAGATGTACATTAGTTGGAAGTTACTAACTCGATAACTTGAGGGGTAATTGCTCACAGGAAGTGGTATAAATGGGGAAAAGCTTAAACACCTATATTTTCTCTCTACGTCTATACATGTGATAGGAAATATTTTTATATTTTGTGGTAAAAAGAGCAATAAGCCCTCCAAATATTTTCTATTTGACTTTCTTTTTGACCCATAGGGTATTTAGCAGTGTGCTAAATTTCCAAATATTTGGAGGTTTTCTTGATAGCTTAGCTATTGGTTTCTAACTTAATTCTATTGCCATCAGAGAACATAGTCTCAGAAGTTTACTGATCTCTCTTGGTGAATTTTCACTGCACTTGAAAGACTGTCTATTCTGGGGTTTTGTAGTTATTATCGTGGTCAGACATGTCAGATTGTTTGATCTTGCTATTTAAAACTTCCCGATACTGATTTTTAACCTTTTTGGTCCAGTTCTATCATTTACCGAGAGGGATATTATATCTCCACGCAGAATTGTGGATTTATCTCTGTCTCCCTTTAATTCCCTTTGTTTCTGCTGCTAAGTCAAAGCCTTCAGTTTGGAAAACTCAGATCTGGGAGACCGGAAAGGCAGAAATGACCCCAGCCTTCAGTGGCCTTGGGGACAACACAGGACTTGATCGTGGCCAAGAAGTCTGAGTGAGATTAGGGGACTCGGAGTGTGGGAAATGGCCAATTAAAGTCCAAGAACATCATATACAAAGTGGCTGAGTTAAATGCAGAGGGAACTTGCAGGGGGCAACATATGGACCAGCGGGCAGATAGACGCCCCCACAGCTGGGAACTGGACTGTTAGCAAACCCGATTCAGTGGGAAGATGAAGGAACTCCATGTTCAAGCCTCCCCCTCGCGTGGGCCCCTGGGAACACGAGAGTTCTGAGAGCTACAGAATGTCCTAGCTGGGGTGAGAAGCCAGGATGTGATTGGGAAACATTTCTAGTAAATTGACTTTTGAGATCTCATCAGAAAGGCCCCGAATCTCCAATCTCTCATAATTTTGTTATGATTTTTCTTCCCATTTGTACTCAATTTTATCTTTGCTTTCCTTAAAGAGAGTCCCTCAAATTGGATAAGCTTCAGGCCCCACCAAGCCTGGACGCATCTCCATCCCGCTCTGCCACCTGTGAGCATGCAACATTTGGCGAGTAGTTAAGACTTCTGGCCTAAGTTTTCTCATTAGCACAATGAAGTTAATGGTTAATAGCAGTACCGGATTCATAGATTTTTAGAAGAATGAAATTAAATGAGTAAATATGTACAAAGCCATTTACAAAAGTGCCAGGTGCACAGTGACACTAATTTAAGTGTTTGCTAAATAAAAATGAGCAAAAGGAGCATGGGCGTAGGCTCTGGCGTGGCCCAGACGAGGATTCTAGCTTTGACCGCTGTGCCCTGAGTCTCAGTTTTCTTATCTGGGAAGTGGGGATGTTATGATTTGTAAGCTCTTAAGATTCCATTGTGTGACTCACTCTCCAGCCTCTGCTCAGCTCCCGAGGCAGCTGCCCTCCGTCTGCCCGCAGTGGAAAGTTTTAGCACAAGTAGATACATTGTAAAGTTACTGCATTCTGCATTTCAAAGCAAAACCTGAATTTTAAAAAGGTATGCAAACTGTATCTTAACTTTATTAACATGCATTATGGAGCATCGGCTATGTTTTGTTCTTTCTTACTATTAACTTGATTCGAAGTTGATTATTTAAAAATATCGGCTTGATTGTAAATGGAGTATTTATACATGTCTATAAGTGGGCCTATACAATGTACAAATATATAAATGTTTCATTTATAATCAAGCTAAATGTATGTACACATACTATTATTTTCTCTGTGTATGCACAAATGTATATTTTATGGAATTCTGACCAATTCAGACATCTCAAAGTGTTAAGACTGGCTTGGATGTCTTATTTTATTTTTCACGAGAATGGCGTCTGATTTTAAAATCATTTCCAGATTGAGAGAATGACCACTCTTTAAGGTTCTTCTTCCATATTCCAGTGCCATCTTTACGATATTCCATTTCTCGAAAATTCTGCCCTGTGCCTAGGTTGTCCATGTGTACATGAGAGATATTTCAGTTGAAGTAATGGACAGATAATGGTTCAAACCACTCGAATGTCAAGTATGTCCCATGCGTCATGCTTTAATACTACCTAGTTGCTTCCGCCCTTCAAATTGCTAATGGTTCTTTAATATGTCAGGTAAGGATGCCAATAAATAGTCTTGAAGGTTGTTTATATTTTATTTTAAAGGCGAAGAGCATGATGGACTCGACAGCCAAGTCTTCAGCTTCATTATTGATGACAAATTTGTTTAGTCACGAAGTCTAGCATCTTTTTATAGAGCTGAAAACAATAGCACTCTTGAATGACGATAGCATATTCTCTGTAGAAAAAAATGTATAGTATAGAATAGCAAAATTTTTACCTGAATTTTATAAGCGCAGACTTTAAAATGATGGGATTTTAGTCTACGAATCAGCCCACATGACTTTGATTAACACAGCATTTACATGGGCCTCGGTGCTCTGATCTGAAAAATCACATCCTTAGTGTTGTGTTATCAATGATTTTTTTACAGTTTGCACCAGCCGGAGGAAGGTTACAGGGAAAAGGTGGGGATAGTCATGGCATCAAAGGTGTAGAAATTGAGAATTCCTGGAAATGATTTAAGTCCCCCTCTTACAAGCTAAGCGAAGATGACTTCAATAGCCCACACGTGTTACCTTTTATGGAGTCAACCACCTGTTGCCCTATTTGCTTCTTGAAATCAAGAGAGAATCTTTATTATCCCATCTAACGGGTCATACATCTGAGGATCAGAAATATACGAGTGTAGAAGCTAAAATCCACGTCCAGGACTGTAGACTCTAAATCTGGCACTCTTTGCTCTAAGCTGCCACAAGTGTCATGGGATGTCAGAGAAGTGATTTTGATCTCTGCTGAAGAGTTTATGTCTCTCATCAGGGAATCCTGGGCATTCGCTGACTTTCAAGGCTTTAAGATCCTGAATAACAAATACAGTACAAGTGCCAAGCGATGAGTATCTTCCTTACCTTCAGCACATTATGTTCCAGTCTTGGTGTAATGAAATGCTCATGGACTGTATCCTATATATGTAACAGAGAACGCATAATGCTTATAAACAGACATTTATCTGCTTGGCCTTGTACCAGGAGCTGTCTAGATGTGCTTATCCAGACGCTGTGGTCGAGTGAAATTCCCCCGCTATTCCCTAGGACTTTGCCAGCCATGGTCCAAGCAGCCTGTGGACCCAGCCAGAGAGACTCACGGAGAGAAGGGCCTGGTGGGACCCCTAAATGATGCCTATGGGGAGAAGACCATTGAAGGACACAGCACTCAAGGAGACTGAAAAAGTTCAAGGACATTTTAAAAAGCACGTAAAGAAGTAGTGTGTGAGCCATCTGGCTGCGTATAAGTTATTTTATTCTATAAACATTTGTGTGTATTAGAGGTAATTATTGAACTTGAATTGAAATCCATAAATAAGAACTGGAGAATTCAGTCCTGTTTACACATCTGTGTTTACATCACCTTGCTAATATATAAATTGAAGTGCAGGAGGAAAGCTAATGTTTATTGAGCACCTACTGTATAGCAGGTACTTTATATACAGTATCTCATTTAATCCTCATGACTCAAATAGTTATTTCTATAGACATTTCGCAGATGAGGAAACTGAGTTCAGAGAGGTTAAGGAATATGACAATGGGTCTACAGCTATTACATGGCAAAGTTGCTGCACAGCAAAGCTGACTTTAAGGAAAGCCCCTACATCATATTTACTGCATGTCACCTTTCCCGCAGGGGATTTACATGCTTCCTGTCTCTGAGAAGGAGGCTGCATTTCCTGACAGGGGCTCACCTTTAGTCAATGATTTCAGAAAAATAGCAATTCAGAGAAAGATATAAGTTTGCATATAGATTAAGACATGACTGTGTGTTAAAATAAAACTGCCAAATGTGTAAAGCAGTGATTTCTATGGACATCAGTTCCGATTACTTTTCAGACACGATTCTATACCCCTAAATGGCTCCACAAATTCCGCCAGCACAAAATAAGAAGTGTCTTATTGTACCTTAGCGTAAATTGCTTTTCACTCAACCCTATTTTATAAAATAGCATCTCATGAGAAAGTGCACGGTTATTTAGTATAAAATATTAAAGTCACTTCCTTTTGCATTAGGTGACATTTTAGCATTTTCCGATAAGAATCAATGGTTTTCACACTAGGATTCTCATTTTAGGTAGTCGTCATCAATTTCTCTTACTTTAAAACATTGTTAATGGAAAGTGTTGCTCAAGTTGTAGAAAGTTGATAAGATGTTGGGAGAGAAGAGGGATTTGTGGGGAAATAAAATAGGTATATATGTTATCGATTTTTTTTTTTTCATTTTGAGAAAATTCTTGACCAAAAAAAAAAAAATAAAAAGCCCTGGTTAGTAAGTGCATTTTTTTCCCCCTCACTTTGAGGTTGCATTATAAAAAAGGAGGTTCGGAAGTAAGAGCTTGAAGAGGCACATGTGGCATATGTAGCCCCCACACTGTGGTTTATACCCCTAATATTCTCAAAAAAAAATTTCATCTCTTTCCCAAAATCATTGAAGTAGATGAGTCTTTCCAAGTTGAGATGTCGAAACTACAAAATAAAGTCAATAATTAGTTTATTTTAACTTTACCTAATATTGAGACTAAATAGCTCTAAAATATTAGCAACCAGTGATTCTTCTGCCATGGCTTTTGTTCAGTGATATTTAAGAAATTAGGATTTTTAAAATGGTCAACCATCTGCTCACGTGCATTTAAGCAGCTTCTTAATTTCTTTTAATATACGAAAGTGATGAAAATTCTTCCTTCTACAAACGCATAGTGACAGGTGGCCCCGGGGGACTTCGGCTTTGCTTAGTCCATTCTTGAAATGGCGTCGACTGAGCTGCTCGGAGATTTTCAAGCTCCCTGGTCTTATTCCGTTCAGGTGCATCTTTTATCAACTCCTCATTGCTGGTATTAACCAGGCTAAAAATCACTGGAGCTGGCAGTTTCCTTGACACGCCAAGGTCTTCAGTGGGAAGATGGATGTCCGTAAAGAGATGCTCGCTCTAGATGCATTGGCACTTCCTTTACCCGAAGCAGCGAGGGAAGAGAGTTAGCAATATGAT
>NW_006439713.1:5524364-5572572 GCF_000325575.1 Pteropus alecto
AATTCAATGAGGGTGGGGGGAGAGACGATTGGAGCACGGAGGATTTTAAGGGCAGTGAAATGACTCTGTATGGGGTTATAATGATGGCCACATGTCATTATGTCGATACCCATACAGCCGTCTAAACCCATAGAATGTACAACACCCAGAGTGAACCTCAAGGTAAACAATAGGCTTTGGATGATTATGGTGTGTAGTGTAGCTTCATCCTTGGTAAAAATTGTGTCATTGTAGTGAGTGATATTGAGGAGGCTGTGCCTGTGGGGGGCCCAGGAATCTGTGAGAACTCTTTCTACCTTCTGATCTCAATTTTGTCGTAAACCTAAAAACACTCTAAAAAACCGTCTTAAGAAAGAGTTAGTGCAACAGATGCTTATTACCTGCTTTACCCAAACTGAGGGCTGTCGTCAGGGTCATCATCGTGCTTCTCAGGGCCGTGCCGACCCGTTGAGGTGTTTGAGGGCGACGGCCATATATGCTCGGGGAATGTTGTTCTCTATTTTCAGCCATATACTAAATCGTCATTTTGGCTCCAAGGAAATGAATTTATTTCTTTCAAAAAAAAAAGAATAACCATCCGGGAAGGCAAGTTATCACCCTTGAATTAGAAAATTAAAACAGTGTGTTTGTTTCCATTATTCGCCCAAAGCAGGAAAGGCAGTGGCTTACGGCACTTCTTCTAATCAACTTCTCAGCGTTCACTGGAAGACATGACGCTTCCTTTACATACGTGCACAGAGGTCCTTGTAGCAGGCAACACGCATTCATTCACCTTTCCATGCATTGCTAGCGCATGTGTTTTATCCATCAGGCACAGTTCTAGGACTTGCAGATTGAGAGGCAAACCAGAGGGACAAAGCCCCTGCTTCTCTGAGTGACATTGTCATCGCAGGACGCAGACGTGGTTAGGTAGACAAACAAAGAAGAATAACATTGTCAGACGAGGACGATGCAGCGATGGGGCGAGGACCAGGGGCCCCTAAAGTCTGTGCGTTGAGGAGAGACCTCTGAGGAGACGCTGCTTACGCTGAACTCTGCGTGGAATCGCCAGGTGCGGCAAAATAAACACGTTACTCCTGGTTCGGTTTGAATTTCACATAAACAATGAATAATATTTTAGCATAAGTAAATTCCATGTGGTATTTTATCCCACATTTTAGCTGGCCACCCTAATCCTGAAGAAACCCAGAGGAGTCATTCATTGAAGTTCAAGACCTTTTACGCTGCAGGCCAGGGTGGGGGGCGGGGGGCGGTACTGGAGCACAGGCCCCGCGGGGTGGGACGAGGGGAGAGACCTCCTCTGTGGAGAGGCAGTGTGACTAGTGGTCAGGAGTCAGGGCAGTGTGGGGACACATTGCCTTGACCTGAATTCTGTCCCCACTGCTTACTCACCACATGGTCCCCTGGTCAAATCACAGAAGCCCTTCGCCCCAGTTTAAGCGTTTGAAAAGTAAGAATAACAGTAGCAGCTGTCTTGTAGGGTCAGAAGGAGGATTGTCACAGCTAAATACGCATGAACGGCATGGATCATCTAAGTATTTGCCATCGTTATAATTTTTGGATGGACGTAGGCAGCTCACCATGATGTGTCCCTCGTGCGCCTCGGGTGTATTCAGTATAAATCGATCCACACACATCGGACGTCCTCTTTGCTTCCGAAAGAAATCTCTGACCATATTAGACCCACCCATTCCTTTCACAAAACAAAACGGGCACCTTGCAAACGCCAGTAACCGCGGGCAGTTGTACCCGGGCCGCCGGGCCGAGCCTCCGTTTTAAGGGGACTGTCTGACATCTTCCCTCACGCGCTGCCAGAGCTCCGGGCTTATCTGAGTAGTTCTGGAATGGACCGTGTCACTTAGCAAGGGAACCTACTAAATCTTCTTTCTCCACAACCGATCCTAATGTTTCCTGGCCCTTTACAATGCAGAGGTTCCATATATACTACTCTAGGACGCGACTCTTTCCAGATACATAAATCAAAATGCTCCATGACGTGATACTTATTACAAGGGCTTTTCAACGATGTCTCCTCCAACGTCCTGGAATCCCCCTGGGAAATCTCAGCGCTCCCCCCGGGGACCTCAGCGTGCCGCTGGAGCCCACTTGCTGTGGTGGCCTGGCCTTCATGCTCAGACAAGCGCCGGGGCGGGAAACAGATGCTGGAGGTGCCACGTTCACAGAAGTCACGGTGGACGTCAGCTTCCACCCGCCTGCCTCCAGCAAACCAGCTTTAGTGACAACAGCTTCGAGCTGCGGGGGGTTAGGACGACCGACGGCAGGGCTGTGACTTCCCACTAGCCGTGTGGGATCGCGACCTTTCTCATCACTCGGTGCTTCCGCTCCCTCAGCTGTGACATGGGGGTGATGTTCTCATAGGGTTCCCGTGAGGCTCACGCGTTCGCCTTGGCAAAACGGCCCTTAGAAGTGCCAGACTCACGGGAATCCCACACAAATATATTTCATATATTTATAACACGCACATAACATCACTCCATATAAATACGGTCATTATTATTATTTCATTGGCGTTGCATTGCCTCGCACCCCAAAGTTCCCAGATGCTGCTCGGAGAGAGGATGGAGAACCTTGCTGTGGGAACACACTGTTACAGCACGTGGCTCCGTGAATGTTGAGAACACATCTAAACACTAACTATATCATCGTTGTTATTGTTATATTATCGTTTTACATAGAAGAGCTAATGACTCAGGCTAACTTTTAACCAACAAATATGACTTCAGGGTTCAAATAATTGTAGGACCCTTCAAACAACTCCCAGCGCCCCACACAGTTTTGATGTCTCTTTACTTGCCTGTGGACTCGGGGCCTGTCTTGAATTCATGAATCTTTCGGCACCAAGAGTGATGGGTGAATTGAATGATGCCAATGGGGCATTATTATCCTGAGTCAAAGCAAAGGTTAACTTTGGAGTACCAGAACTGACTTTAGACTACATTACAAATTGTCTCTCAGGCAGCTCTAAAAGAAATTTTAAAGACCGTTTTGAGAGATGGCTGCAATTTTGGAATAAATGTTCCTATGACCACTTGAAGGGAGAACAATGATTATCATCCTTGAGTTCTACACTCGGTGTTTTTTTTGGTCTGGCTCCGCAGTGTGTCAACTGTCCCTCACCAGCTGGCAGGACCCGGGAATTTGTCAGAAATGCAAAATCTCAGGTACCACTCCAGACCTGCTGCGTTCGAGTCTGCATTTTCACAAGATCCCGGGGAGATGAGCATGCGTGTCAAGGTTTGAAAGGCTCCGTTTCTCAGTCTCTCTATATCAGTGTCGCTTCCTGTTAAGCCCCTTTTCTTACTTGTAAAGGTTACATTACAGTGTGACGTAATTCTTAACTCTACGCGCTCAAGATAGCGTGATGTATTGGCTCACTTCTCATCAGCCCAGGTAGCTGGGATTTTAACCAGCTCCTCTGGCGTTTTATCTTGTGTAACGTGTAACGCCAAACAGAGCTGACCACAGGGCTTACCACTTTACCACTGTGAGCAGCCACTATCAGATGTTCTAGTTAAGGCAAATCCTTGGTACTGATAACAGCCTTCGGGGTTCGGTGATGACCGCTTGGGGTCATAAATGTTTTGTTAGCTTGTGCCAAACCTCAAATAAATGAGAACACAGCCGCTCAGCGTTACCTTGTCCGTGGACACTTTTTAGTTTAACCTATCACACTAAACGATTCTACCAAAAAAAAGGCCTCAACTTGTCTACCCAAAAATATTTCAGTGAAAGTATTTCTCCATGGAAGGAGGGTGGAGAATGTGTCATTTGTCGGCATTAACCAGTCGAGGTACAAACCATTCTTTGCTCAGTGGCATGGCCACAAAATATTTGTAGATCTGCCTCCACCCACAAACTCCTTCATGGGAAAAAAGTCATTTGCTGCCAGCCCGCTGTCTGATTCTGAGTTTTTATGACCGTGCTTCGGCGTGGCAATCTGAGTCTAAACATGGACGCTGCTTCCTCCCTGGGCTTGTTTGCCCCTCTCAACCAAAGCACACACGAGTTTAGACCATCCAGCTCTTGAAGCCAGTATGTCCACTTTGGTTGGACAATCTGCAGTACCCCCACTGCACTCTGCTTGTTTCTGTTTAGTTCTTAGAAGATGTCTGAGTCCCGTCTCTGTGAACGGAATGGCTCCTTGCCACCCTGGGAGTGAATTTTTGCCTTCCTTGCTGACATTTTAAGTAGACCACTGGGTGTGGGCTGCTGTTCCGTTTCCCAACATGCTCTCTGCAATTGCACTAAAATGTCACAAAGCCTGTTTGTGGAAAGGGTGAGGGTTTTGGCTCCAGAGCCTAAACCTCTCAAGAGGACAGCGTGAGACAGAGTAGTGAACAAAAGCGCCGGCCGGTTGGAGGGATTGTGGGCAAGTCCTTGGAGGTTTGGTCAGCCCGGTCAGTTCCTGTCAGTGCCTGGAGGGCTCCCCGAGTTTCCAGGACTCGGGCCCCCTCCCGAGGAGGGCCGTGCCATGTGGACAGAGCTTCCCAGAAAGAGATGGCAGGAGGAACCGAGAGGTTGGCTTTTATGGTGTAGCAATGCTTTGGCAAAATTCTCATTCATGATGACTCTTTCTCATTCTGCCACCATGATCTTAAGTCTCAGTCAAATTTTACAATGGCTGATTTTTATCTTTTTTATTCCCCCCTGCAAACCTGAGTCTAACATTGAAAGAAGAATGTGACTGCGTGATGTCCTTTCGAGCATAGCTAACATAGATGATGAGCCCCAGTTTACATTCTTGAGAATTTACCATCCTGGAGCCTAAGAACTCAAAGTCTAGGTGTTAGAATTGTTGACTACAAAAATCTGTTCTGTTCTAACACCTTCTTTCCGTAATAGTTGAGTTCAGTCTAGTGACCTCTTCTGAGCAAGGAAGAGCAAATCAAAGATACCGTGTGAAAGTGATGGCATCTATAATTATCGAATTCTGGGAAGAGTTTGGGAAGAGTTGCATCTGATACCTTTCAGACTGTTTCCACGCCAGAATATTGTCACTCCAGGGTAACGGGTTTTGAGGCAAGCTTGGCTCTGCCGCGGAAAGGAGAGATCGCCCGAGTCACTTGGTGAATTTCACACCGGGTGCAGCCCTGAGTGAGTAAGAATTCTGGAGGAGGACCCCAGCTGCTCCTGTCCCAGGGGCGTGGGGGCTTCTGGGTAATCAGAAGCCATCTGCAGATGCGGATGGAGACGTCAAGGGAAGAAAATGATTCGGTTCAAAATTAAAAGGTCAACTGGCTGAAACGCAAACTCAGACTATAGTGAGGTACCATTTCTCAGCGATGGGACTGGCAAACAGAAGATTTGACAACATACTCTGAAGATGAGGCTGTGAGGCGAGTGCCACTTTGTGCCCTGCTGGTGGGAATGTGTCACAACACAACGCTTGCAGACGGAACTTCAGAAAAAGGACTTGTGGACTTGCTTACCCTTTGAGCTGGCAATACCTTATCAGAAAGACAAGCCCGAAGATTCTGGCAAGGTATGAGATATGTGTGCTGGGCTCATTATCGAAGCATGGTTTCTAATCACACAAATCTGAAAACAACCCGGACGTCCATTTAATGGGTCGACGAGTTGAACATTTAATGGGTTGAACATTTTATGGGTTGACGAGTTGAACATTATATGGTACCTCCATATAATGGAGCAGCTATAAAAAGAAATGAGAAAGATATACTGCTTCTGGATACAGTTTTAGATGAAGAAGAGTGTGGTTATTTTTTTCTTTAAAAAACAATATTTAAGAAAAGAAACAATAGAATAACATGGGGGAAAATATGGACAAGGATGGACCCTAAACATTTCTGAATAAGCCTTGTTACATAGATCTGACTTTAGAACCAAATGAATGTTTTATGTAACTAAATATTACATGGTAGAAATAAAATTTAAAAAATTCAGAGACCCAAGGAAAGAAATGATCCTAACTCTACATGAAATGGATAAAAAATTTACATAGAAAAAAATTATTTCCTATGACAGCATAGAAATTTAACCGTACAGACATTTTATGTAGGTTATTCGCTAAGGAGCATGCATTAAAAATTTTGAATTGTGTTCTGCAGTTTTAGTTTTAGTAATAATATTGGTATTTTACTAAATATGCATAGATACACATATAGATATATACGGTAAGAAAATAATATTGATAATGACATTAGGAAATCAGATTTTTCAGGATATAGATACAAAATAAAATGAATAAATCAAGTAAAAATTCTGTACTTTTTCACTTGAATTCAAAAATATCATATGAATCCATGGTCTATTTTTCCCTTTTTAGAAAATACATATTCCCTAGTCCCTTCAAACTGGAGACATCCCAGTGCCTCTCAGCAGTTGACTAGGTAACAATGTGGTATATCCGTACACTGACGTCCTGCTCTGTAATAAAAAGGCGTGAACTGCCAATCCACTTGCGACACGGGTGAATTTCAGAACCTTTGTGCCGAGTGAAGGAGGTCACGTGCAAAGGCTCCGTCCTGTATGGCTCCGTCCACGTCATGTTCTGGGAAAGGAAAAACCGATAGAAAGTGGATGAGTGGTTGCCTGGAGTGGGCAGTAGGAAAGATTGAACGCAGAGCTGCAAGGAAAGTTTCTGGGATGATGAAAACGTTCTGTGTTAATGAGGGTGTGGGTTTCACAAGGAATAGACATCTGTCAAAACTCATCAAACGTTACACTGAAAATGTGTGTAATCGTATGTAAATTGTAGTTCAATACATTTGACATAAACAAAGAGAAGACCAACAACAAAAAAAACCAATCCCGAGGGACAGGGCCTTGCGCTGGGAGCTGTGTGTGCCAAGCCTGGGCTCTTGCTACACATCCGAGAAGGGGACTTGTCCAGGACAAGTGGGCAAGTGAGCAGGGAGCGGGGCCAAGAGTAACACGCACGCCCTGTCTGCCCGTCGAAGGTCGGGTCTGGAGAGCTCCAATTGCTTAAGAATGAGCAATTGGGGGGAAAAAAAAAAGCCACACGAAGCAACAAAAGTCCTATTAAAAATATGCATAAATAAGAGAAATGGAATGTCACGTTAAAGACGTATCTCTGAAAAAGCGTTCCTGCTGGAATTAAAAGAAGACTCGAGAAAAGCATCTGTTGACTGCACAGGTGATGGGCAGACGAGGCTGAGGCCGCCCGCCACGGGGTCTGGGCGCCTGGTGGGGGGAGGAGGGGCTGCTGGGCCATTTGGCAGGATGTGACACTCTTCGGAGCTCGTCTGGGTAGGACTATAAAGAGCTCTGATGACAAATTAAGAAGTGTGGATTTTTAGCTCTCAGGCACTAGGGTTGTTTTTTTTGTTTTGTTTTGTTTTGTTTGTTTATTTAGCTCAGGAGAATAATGTGATCAGGCTGTTCTGGCTTTGTTTTTAATTGAAGAAGATTCTTCTGGCTGTAGTGGGAAGGATAGTTTTGTTAAGGGAAAGACAGAGGCAAGCAGGGCATTGTCTGGGTGGGAGATGAGTCTGTTCCAAACGGAAGCAGTGGCAGGGGGAATGGAAAAGTCGAGACGGACTTGAGGGAAGTTGCTGAGGGGCCACTGAAGACAGCCATCGGTCAACGCGTCTCCGCGGGGGAAGAGACGGATGGCAGATGGGGAGAGGGCCCAGGAAGGGCTCTGTGACGAAATGATAGGAGTTAAGGGTTCTGCCCTTGGGACTCTGGGTAAATGGTGATGCGGTCACCAGAGACTGGAAATAAAGAGGAGATGCAGGTTTGAAAGAAAAATAATGTCACCTGGCATAGCAATTTGAGTTTGATTTGCCTGTGGGATACCCAGGAGTTACAAACTAGTTGTATTATATTAGGCTTTTACTAGTAATTCTGTTTAGGGAGATATTATGAGACACATGCAAACGCGAGTCTGTATTCTAATAAGCCATTTCATAACAGATTTTTGTAGGTTTGCCAAAAAGGTCATTTAACGTTCTGGCATTTCAAGAAACGTCTTGGTGTCAAGCCACTCCATAAAAGGATTTTGCTTTTACATTTCTTAAATCTGCAGGTTTAAAATCTCAAATTCGACTTTAATCACCCCTAAAAAGTGTTGAGTGCTTATCTTAAGCAAGATATTGTGCTAAGTGCTATAAGAAATGCACCAAAGTAGAAGAACTATATCTATGTGTAGAAATTAGTAACAGGCACCCAGGCAGTACCTGCTCAGAGAAAGCAACGTAGAATAGACATTGCGTTGTCTTGAGACGGATGAGCAGTCTAGGAGCCGAGTTTACGCTTTGCGCGGATTCAGAAAGTGCCGTATGGGAGACGCCTCAGGACCTAATGTCATCCGTCTACAAGAGCAGGCTCTACAAAGAAGATGCAGAGCTATAGGGGCAAATCTATGGGGCTCAGGTCGTTGAAGAAGGCATTACCGAGACCCATAACCGTGACTGTGCCCCCCACCCCCTTCCCCCGCTGCCGAATTCACACCACTGCTTCGCACACAATTTGTGTTCGGCTCCTGGAAGCTTTGCAGATGCAGTAATGAAGTGGCTGTTGAGGGACTATCCTTTAGGCTTTCTGATAGAGGGCTCCTCTCTGAATTGGGAGGTGCTTATTCGGGAAATCCGCTCCTTCAGGATGCGATCAGAGAACCGATTTAGCCCTAATGATGTTTAATGGCAGTGGCTGGAATTTAATGGGGGTAATAATTTCATGTAATTGGGGGGCCTTCTGCTAGGTTAATGCGCCTGAATGGCCCTGCGCGCAAGCCCGTGTCTGAGTCGAGCGTACGCTTCCTGTCTGCCTTTCTCCTTCTGTAGCTCTGATGCAGATGAGACATTCTGGAGGCCAGGGGGACCTCCTGTCACTCTGTGTCCCCATCGCTGTGTGGCTCTCTTTCTAGGAGGGGACCCCAGGACAGGTGCCGTTTCTTAGAAGAGGAGGCACCACTCAGATTTAGTCTCAGGCAAGGTTCTAGTCTACATTTATTATTTTTCACATTTATAATTAAAGACCATAAGCCAGTTCAAGTGAGTAACTCTTTAAATGTGCCTAGCATAGAGCTTGGCTCATAAGTGGGGAACAAACCAATTTTCATTGGAGCTGCCACCTCTAATGAGAGCCTCGTGGGTCTATGGTGCTGCTTTTGTAAATGTCACGATGACAGCATGATGAAAAAAACTCCGGCAGGCATACAACTGATTGTACAGGCGCGTGAGTATTTGTTTTGGAAAATTGCTGTCACGTACCAAAAGGAATTTTCCTTGCGGGTAGAGGAGGGATGCCACCATCAGACATTCGTTGAGCCCTGGCAATGTGCCACTCGCCGCACTAAGTGCTGGTCAAGACGAGGCTTAGGGAGGGTTTGGTGGAATCTCCAGGAAAATGTTTTTGTGTAATGAGTTGCTTCTTATCTCTTCCCCGTGAAGAACCGTAACACCCGAGTTTAAAAAGTGGGACCCCCCCATGACGTATGTGGTCTCTGGATTAGACCTCGGGTCCAGGAAACGTCCCTCCCTTCTCAACCACAATGCCGTGCATGGAACCAGCTCCTGCTCGGGGCTTAGAAACAGCCAGACTGTCATTTCAGAATTCACTGGGAGGATCTAACCGACCCTCCGTGCCCCGTTAGCTCAATGATCACGCCTGTTGACAGGTCGATATTTTACGGCTGGGTAACTAGAGCTCTTGCACAGAGGGCTGTGGATGGCTACCGGCTGCTATCAAGGCGTTCTCACCGGCTAAACCTCGATGGAGTGACGAACGGTGCTAACGTCACTGCAGATCATGCCTGCAGTTGCTACTTGTCGTCATGTGGCTTTTAGAGTTTTCTACTCCATAGCATCATAAACCCAGGGATGAGCAAGACCGAATGGACAATGTAGGATTTTCTGGGGCTTAGCAGAGGCCATGGCACTTTTTTTTTCTTTGTTATAACTGAGTCTTAGAGTGATTCTGCAAAATTTCCACGGGAATCATCTAGTTATTGATGAATGTGGGTGCTTGCTATCACTGACTATCATAAACTGAATGTTTATGGCCCCCTAAATTCATATATTGAAACTAACCCCCAATGTAATAGTATTTGGAGGTGAGGCCTTTTTGGGGATGAGCAGGTAATGAGAGTGGAGCCCACGCGAGTGGAATGCATGTCCCCGGAGAGCCCCTTAGCTCTTTCTACCACGTGAGAACACGGTGAGGAAGATCACAGCCTGCATCAGACAGCAAGTCTGGCGAGCTCCGATCTTGGATTATCCAGCCCCAGAACTGTGAGAAATAAATGTTTGCTATTTCAGTCACCTGGCCTATAGCAGCCCAAATAGACCAAGACACTGGATGATGATGACGATGATGATGAAGATGAAGATGAAGATGAAGATGAAGGAGACAGAGAAGGAGGAGGAGGGGGGAGGCGGAGGAGGGAGAAGGAAGAGGAGGGAGAAGGAAGAGGAGGAGGAGGAGGTGTAAAAGATGATGGCAATAAAGACAATCACCAGTGACGGTGATGATGGTGGTGGTGGTGGTGATCACGGTGATTGATCATATCATCTGCAAGGGGATAACAACATTGGTTTAACCACCATATCTGCCCTTAAACTTAAAATCATCTCAGGGAGGCAGGGCACCGATGTTCATAGAAACTGGTGACTCGCAGGCAGAGGACTTTTGCAAGGCACGACTTGGTCCCACATCGTCCACCCCGTGTAGATGACATGGCTCGGCTGTAGCTAGAGGAGAGATTCTAACTTTAAAGTAATCTGATATCTAATGGCACGTTAGGTTGAAATGTTCTCTTCATATTGACAAGTTACCCATACTATAAGTTCTCCAAGAATGGATCACAGGACAGGCCCATTTTAAGGCGCGATCGTTCAGGAGAGGGTGTTCGTAGTCAGGGTCAGTATAAATGCGTAGCGTGTGTGCTATTAAATGCTAGGATCAGGTCTCATATCGTAACCACGGCACGCCCCCGTCTTTCCAATGCAAAAATGTGGAATTTTTGAGAGAAAGGGACTCCGGAGGAGTGAAAGACATGGGTGGGTGAACGTGGGAAGAGAGGACTTTGGCTGAGAGCAAAGCTGTCAAGAGGAGCATCAGAGAAAACGCCAGCTAAAGAGAAGAGGCTGGAAGCATCACGTGGCAGGAATGAGATGTGCACAGCAGGGAGTGGAGGTCGCACTTGAACGTGCCTGAGAGGAGCCGGGATGAGGATGCTCAAAGACACAGGCGTGTGTGGTGTGGGTGGAAAGCAATGGGTAGAAAAGCCGTAATTCAGACGGGACGAAAGAGCCGGGATTATCACCGGAGGTGAGGGAAGGGTGTGTCACGGTGCCCCCGGTACGGGGCCGAGCGTGAGAAGACGTGCTGCTCGGGCCTCTCTGGGGCCTGGGGGACAATGCTGAGATGCCCCGTGGCCGGGGCGTGACCTCACACCTCATCTCACCTCGGAGGCTCACCTGTCCAGGTAGAGATGGAACCACCTGACTCTGAGACCATTCGCTGTGCCTGCTTTAAAATCTGAGTAATTTCACGCCTTTTCTGTCATTTATATTTTGTAGTTTTCTTCTAATGCCTGTTGACCTCGTGAAAACAGAACCAAATGCGATGTTATGATAAACATTTTATCAACTCTTTGTAGAGTTTATAAAAGTTTCTAACCTTTCAAAGTTTACACATTGGTTATAAGTATTTTTAAACAATGGCGTTAAATACCATTGAAAGGAAAATGGTACTTTCTTGCCGTGGATGGCCGCCGGGGCACAGTGGGGTGCTGTCCCCCAAGTCTGCTAGCTTTCGAGGTCTCCCGTGGGGTTACTGTAAACTAGAACCACCACTGAAGCCTTAAGTTATCTTATTCCTGGCCCAAGACTGTGGGGTAGGATTTGAACTCCCGTCTTTGGTGTCCAGAATGGGAACGAAGTGTGTCTGGCTTAGTTCAGAAAACCGCGAGCACATTATTTAAGCACTAAGCAGCTAAGACGAAGGCGCTTCCACAGCAGTTGATGCCTATTTGGAAATACGTCAATGGCTTGTAAGACAGCTCGGGGCCACACATTGCCAGCTGACTACTGACCTCCAGGAGGAGCAGACGTCTTCGCTATTACATCCAGCAAACGCATAGCAGTGTGAAGGCAGGAAGGCATAGTAGGGACCTATGCCACTTTTAAATAAGGGATAAGAGTGAGGATACTTTTAAACCTCTTTTACTGTTGTATTTGGCGTAATTCTTTATAGAGGAAGGTAGTTGAGAAAGTTTTCTGTAACAGCAATGACAAGCTGTGCAGATTCCAGACACGGTCATTCTGTAGCCACCTGCGCCGTGTGTCACCGAGGAGTCCCCAGCTCCAGGGCACCAGAGTTCCTGGCCTCAACTTCCAGGTGGCCACTGGGTTGGTGGGTTGGTGGTGGGTTCTGGGCCGGTTTCTATTGGAAAATGCCCACTGTGCTCTTTCGCGGGCTTGTTAAAAGTTGCGACTGGCTCTGTGGAGCTACAGAAGTCCCCAGGCTGACTTTGAGTCTGTCCACCCTCATCGAAGGGAATCAGAAAGGATCTAAACTTCCAAGATAAACCCAGAATAGTTTGGGTCTTTGGAGGCTTCTTCAAACCTGAAACAATCCCCTAGTCTTAGGACTCCCATTACTGCCTCAGACAGAAACCAGCATCTGCTTGTCTGTCCCGGCCGGTGGGCACAGGGCGAATACCCTTCAGATGACATGCCCTGTTTCCTAAGTGTGACTATATGTTATAATGTCGGGCTAGACAACACAAATATCACGGTGGTGGCAGGAGCAAGTAGCAGGTCTCTCTTCAGTCTATCCACAGATACTTCTGCCCTCTGAAAGCTCTGCATTTTAGTCACTGACTGTGACAAAGAGATGGGCGAGGTGCTTTGCAAGACACGAAGACAAATGTATAATCCTACAAGTTCAGCAATGCCTGTAAGGAGCCACGTCACCAGCCGCCTCCAGGCACAGAGCCCTGAGGCAGTTCATAGAAGGAAATAGCAAAACTCTGCGCGCACACCTGGGTCCATTGCAAGGCTCCTGATAGTGTAAAATCGGGCAAGATGAAAATACTGAACGACAGGAAAATGAGGAAGGGTTAACTGATTTCAGCCCGCCTCCCTGGATGAGAATGGAAGGATTTAGAGGCATCGACTCTCTAGCTGTGCCACACGGCTTCTGCTATTTATGTCCTACACTGGCATCTGCTGCTTGTGGGACTGTTGTGTTTTTTAAAGTTCTGAGCAGTTTTAGTCAAACATGAAACGATCGTCCTATAAGTATAACCATGTGTAACGTGCTTAGTAAGATGGGGCTGTGGTTCGCGTGGCGCAGAACAGCCAGGTCAGGGGCCCGTTGGGCCAAAACCAATTAAGCAAAAAGAAAAATTGAGAAAGTGAAGGGTCAGAAGGTTTACAAATTGTCCAATCTGATCCTGAGAGCTGATCTCTCATATCTGGTATCAGAAATAACAGAAGAGAAGGTCTCAGGGCTAAGTCGAGTGGGAGGAGACTCCTGGGTCATTGTCCCAAGCCGAAGTCCCAGCTGAGACCTGGCCCGCCCTTCTGTGCCCTCCCTGGGGTCCAGTGGTGGCCAGCAGCTGGCGGCTGTCCAAGAGGGGCTTAGCCCTTCATGTCTGCTGCTGGCTTCCCCACTTAAATGGTCTACAAACCCACGTGTTTGAGAATTCCGCTACCTGCAGAGGCCTTCTGTGCTGTGCTTTGAATCTCCTTGACCTTGGGCAGGTTCACGAGGGAATTGGGACCAGCCGAAGGGTCCCCTGTGGGAATTAGAAGACTGTGTTGTAACATGAAAATGCTCCCAACGTAAAAATAAATTAGCATACCTCTATGGAGCCTTCTGAGACATTCTCTTTTAAATTAACCTCATCTCTCATTTTCGTCCATTTGCTGCTGTAACAAACACCACAGACTTGGTGGCTTGTAAACAGCAGACATCTATTGCTCGCGGTTCTGGAGGCCGGAAGTCTGAGCTCAGGGTGCCAGCGTGTCGGGTGGGGTCCCCGCTCCAGGCTGCAGACGTCCTGTTGTGTCCTCACGTGGTGGAAGAGGTAGGAAGCTCTGTGCAGTTGATGAGGGCGCTCATCCATTTGTGTAGGTTCCACCTTATGACCCATCACCCCCCAAAAGGCCCCACCTCCTAATCCCATCTCCTTTGTGGGTTAGGATTTCAACATCTGAATTTTGAGGTGACACAAACATCCAGACCACAGCACTCCTCCATGAAATTTTAATGCCACAGATACGCTGTCAGTGAGTTCATGTACCGCGTGCATATCTGTGCTTTAGACACAAAAAGAGGAATATGTTTTTGTTCCCTTCCCCCAAGAACTATTTTTCGCCTCCTTGAGAGTCTAGAAGGTAGAAGGAAGGGTCGAGATGGGCACACGTGACGGAGGCAGGTGACGGAGGCAGGTGACACACAGCAGTAAACGTCACAGGGGTGGAGGGACAGGGCCTCAGGACCTCATGGAAGAGGGAGGTGAACAAACCTACCGAGTCAAATTTGAACTTGCTGTCTTCAGTGCCAAGTTCAACTCCAGCTCTCACTGAGAACTGCCTGTGACCCTGACACACAGCTCATGTCAGTCGAAAGAAATCTCTTCATTAAAAAGGCAAACCAACCCTCATCAAAAATAGTGCCACATACATGCATTTAAAGCACCTACCAACCCCCCTTCGGAGCATACTCTTCCCCACAGCCAGCCCTAGAAGTCTGAGCGCCATTTACCGCCCCCACACCCGGGGTCTTATCAGCAGCGGACGTTTATTGAGGAGGGCTTCGACCACAAGCGAAGAGGTTCATTTCTCAGCAAAACATTAAAGTGCAGTGGCAGAAGACGGCCACCCGTGGCGCTCGAGCCTCCTCTTCACCGCGCCCCGAGCCCGTAAACGGCAGGACTGCGCAGTGGGCGATGCACGGAGCCTTCACGCTGTGATATCTAACAAGGGACACTCCACCCAACAATAATTATTGACCTTCCGTGCCTCGCTGCAGTATATTCAGACTAATTACACTGCGCACTCGTGGACTCTTTCATCCTTTCATTTTTAGCCAGTTTGAAAATGAGGCCCCAAGGGTGTGGGCTGATCTACAAAAGAGGAGAAAATATTAATCTTTCTGACTCTTCAAATATTTACTTCTTTTTTTCTTATGAGGAGGATTTTTGGCTTCGCGTTTTCGTTGATGTTCTTTTTTTCTGCTTGAGGACTGATGGGGTGTAATGGGAGTACTGAGCAAGATTTTGCAAGTCTTCTCTTGTAAGTGTTGACAGAATTTAACAAATTTATTAGATGGAACCAACTCCTGTCAGGAAGAAAATCTAATTGGATGCCATTGGAATGGAATAGACACAATTCTGAATAATGTATGCGCTGTACATTTTTTAAGCAGTTAGAACCCCAAGATATTTCTGCAACAGTTTTTGTTTATTTTTTCTTATGATTTCTAGTGTTTCCGAGATTTTTAAGAGGCTATCTATCTCCTGCTCCTAAAACATTTGCGAAATGTATTTTTCCTTTCCTCAGTCTGATGGCACCAAATCAAATCTCCTCAATTTTTACCTAGGGAGAAAAATGTATTGATAATTGGAACCTAATTTTTAATGCTTCCGATAAACTGATCACAGAATTTTCTATTCCGATTGTATTTTTAGTATCGATTTTTTTTTCAAGGGTTGGTTTGCCTATTTTTTTCCCCCAAATCGTGAGATACAGAAGAAAAGAAATCAGCCACATCCAAGCCAATGACAAATACTGTAAACAGGGAAAGAACAGCGTGAACCAAATCCTCTCTCCTTGGAGCCTGGCCAGAGTTAAATATGCAAGTCCTCTATCAAATACACTTGCTTTTTTGGGGGGGTAGTGGTGGTGGATGGGGTGCCCAAGCTTAAGGTACAATGATCTTCATGACATAATTCATAGCACAGCTTTCACACTTCTGCCCCCTTCAGTCAAATAGAGACTGCAGTGATTAAATCCATGCATGGGACAAAGGCAGCATTTCAGGCAGGCACTGCATTCCTATGTAGAGATTGTGTCCATATTCTCTTTTAAAAGTTGTCTTTTGTTTTGTTTTGTTTATTTTGTATTTCCATCGATCAGAATGGCAGTCTGATATAATTAATTGTGGCTCAGTGGTATATAGACTGGAGAGTGTATAAATTGGTAGCTGGCATCAATTTCAGAGAAGTGCACCAGGAGATGACATTTTGGTGACTGTCAGGTAGGAAGACTGGCCAGACCCCAGGTTTGGGGGAGGTAAATAGCCCTGAGACTTCTAGGGGTGGCTGTGGGGAAAAGTATGCTCAGAAGGGGGTTAGTAGTTGTTTTAAATGCACGCATGTGGCACTATTTTTGTTGAAGTCATAATGCACTGAGAAAAAAGCCCAGACAGTCTTCTGGTGACATAAAATGTTTCACCAAATGCCATTTAAAAGTTTCTGAGAAACTCATAGTAATTTAAACAATCTTATTCAGTAGCGAGAATGAGGCCGAATTCATCGTTTGCTGTCTGAAGTCTGGTAGCTCCACAGTAATCAGGTCTCACCTTGGGGAAATGGTACCAATTTAGAGACCTAATAATTTCACAGCAGACGTGAGCCTGTGCAGTGCTGTGGCAAGGCCACGCCCACCTTTTATATTTCCACCAGCTCTGAGCTCTTTTCATTCAGGGACCATGCTTGCTCACCTTCAGGACGTCAGAACTGGACAAGCGCTCATGTCCAGCGTGGGCTGTGGGATGGACTGTGTGAATTCCAGTATCCGACCTTATAGCTCTTTTGTCATTCCAGCCCCTTGGGAACTTTTACGATCTTGATTCTTCTACCCAGTTGTGTCTCTCGACTATTTTTTCTTCACCTGAAACTATGATTATCATGTCTTCTGTATTTTCATCGAGGTCGATAGTTGATATTTGAGCCAATTGTGAGTGTTACATACTTATAAAATCCTAGTAAATGCAACAGACTTGTCCTTGATAGGCTACAAAATAAAAATCTGAAACAAAAATTACCAGAAAACAACCATGCAGACCTTTGTTCACCGAACAGATATTTATTGAGGACTTAATATATGCCGGGTGCTCTGAGCGGAAACAGATATTACCCTCCCTTCATGGCGTCTGGCGAGGGAGCAAGTGTGAATCCAAGGACAGACCCCAGAAGCAAATGTAGATTTCCACCTGTGATGGGTGCTGCTGAGAGGCGGGGCCTAGTTTCGTAGGAGACCTGGGTTAAGTCAGGAGGTCAGAAAGCATCTCTACATAAAATGATAAATCAACAGAATCTAAGGGAAGGGAAGGCTTCCTAAGGGGGGGTTGCTGGGGCCACAGTGGGAAGTAGGCTGGCACAGGAGGAGACAAAGGCAAAGAGCAAGTTTTGTGCAAGACGAGGGAGGAGAGGTAGGGTGGGGCCAGGGACTCCAGGTCCTTTTTGGGGGCAGTGTAAAGGGCTTGACCAAAGAACAGTGAGAAACCAATGCTTTAAGAAAGGTCATTGCGAAGAGGTCAGATTTGCACGAACAGAGATCATGCTGTCCATTCGGAGAACTGATCGGGGGGAGGCCAGGAGGACGTTGGGTGGCATTAGGAAGCTTGGCGAGGAGTTGCGTAAAGGGTGGTGGCAGTTTGGGCTAGGGCGGAGGAACGTTGACTGTGAGAGGTACTTGCGAATTCTTTATTGGAATAGAATTCAGATAAGTTAGTAAAAATGGATTCTCTTTCACATTTTGACTTAGGTTGGCATATTCTAGAATTTGTAATTTAAGCTCTAAAAAATGTGGACAGTGAACGGTCGTGGAAGGAGCTGAGCAGGTGTTACCACAGATCCTGGCCCCGCCCGGCTGCTTTTCACCTGCATGACCTTGGATGAGTCACTTCCTCTCTCTGGGCCTCAGTTTCCTTATTCAGTAAGAGGAAAACGCTTCCTCTCCAAGGTCCTTTTCAAACATAAAACCCTCGAATGGATTATGTGGGCTCTTCTTGCACCTTCTCAAATTACTCAGACTTTCTGATTTCCTTCCAAACACTCTTTATCCCATGCGGTGGGGATAAGTATTGGGCAATTTTTTTAACTCCTAAGCTTTAAGCTTTTAAACTGGAACAACGTTGCCTGTAGGAACATTAAAAACGGCATGAGTGGGAATTTGGGTCTTACCCTAAGTGCCTTGTGAACTTCAACTTCCACTAGACACAGGGCAAATTTGACAGAAACTTGAAACAAAGATACACTATATACTTATATGCACCAAAAGATACATATAACAGTGTTGATAGGGGCACAATTTGTAAATGTCAAAAAAAAAAAAAAAACTTGATCAATAGTAAAATGTATAAATCGTGGCATATCCGTACAATAGAATATTCTATAAAAAAAAGAAAATGAATGAACTACTGCTACAAGCAATATAGTTGATGAAACTCAGAAATAGTCTTGAGCCAAAGAAGCCCACGCAGGTGGGTACCTTCCAGACGATTTCATCTGTCTGAAGTTCAGAGACAGGGATTGCTCAGGGGTGGTGATGGATGATGACAGTGGTTACGTCCAGGAAAGAGCAAGGTGGCACTTTGAGAAAATTCATCAAGCTATAAACATGATTTTTGCCCTATTCTCTATGAGCGTTTACTTCAAAAAAAGCTTTTTCTTATGGAAATAGAGGATTCAGGTCTCACGAATTCCTCGTCAGAACAGGAGTTCCCTCGGCCAGGGATGTACTTGACAGTGAAGCACAGTTAGAAACGTACCACAGAGGTGAGACAGGCATTTCAGGTTATTCCTTTGCATCGTGTGCGATTTCCAGCATTTGTTAGCTTTTCTACATTCATAATATGTAGGGATGGCTTCACTTATTTCGATAAATACAGACGGTCCCTGACTTATGATGGTTCGACTTTTGATTTTTCAACATTACAGTGGTGGGAAGCAATACGTTTGGTAGAAACCATACTTTGAATATTTAATTTTGATCACTTCCTGGGCTAGTGATAGGCGGTGCAATTCTTTCTGGTGATGGACAGGGGCAGCGAGCCACAGCTTCCGGTCAGCCCCGCAATCACCAGGTAAACAACCGATGCTCCACACTACTCATTGCATTAGATGGTTTGGCCCACCTGCAGGCTAACGGAAGTGTGCTAAGCCCGTTTCAGTTAGGCTAGACTGAGCTATGATGCTTGGTAGGTTAGGTGTATTAAATGCATTTTTGATTTATGATCTGTTCAGCTTATGATGGGTTTCTCAGTATGTAGCTCCGTCATAAGTCAACGTAGCTCCGTATTTACTTTCATACCAACACCACCCTCCCCAACCCCCCCAAAAGAGAAAATACAAAGTACATTTCATATGGATATAGAGGAGATTGACATGATGAGAGGAGCCAAAAGGTGTCCTTACTCAGTGGTGTAGACTGGCCGGACATAGGACTAGGGACCTGTTGACCTGAATCACCTGCACCTACAGAGAACCTTACATTGCAATCAAAGCAAGCAGCCCAGTGGTTGTGCTCCGTGGGCCCATGCTGGAGTCACTTCAGGGGTTCTAACCAACACGCATGCGTGGGTCCCACCCCTGGAGCTTCCGATCGCAGTGGGGTGTTAGCTGGGCATCAAGATTTTAAAAATCTCCCCTACGGAGACGCTTCTGTGCCAGAGCTGAGAACCGAGGCTCCAGCCAGGCTTCCTGCTCCCCCGGCCTGCGTTCTGTGCTGAAGTCCACTCACTCATCCAGCCGCCGCCGCCCTGGAGAATGCTGTGATACGTCTCTTTCCCATTCGGCTCAGTGACATGGCGTCGGCACCCTGAACTCTCCCAGTGGTGAGAGGATTTATACCCTGGACATCCACGAACCCTAAAGATCCGGGCTCCGCCTCGCCTCCTGCGAACTGGATGTTAAGCATTTACTGACCGCTCCTTATTCTAACCTGATCTGGGTATATTAAAGGAGGAAAAATGACATTCGTTTCTTCTCGGCAAAGGTGAAGGTATCCACGTGCCAGTACTAGGTGTCACTGAGGCCGCATCTCAGTCCTTCATCACTGACTTATGTGGAAACCTTAGCGAGCAAGGACAATTACTGATGTGTCCTTTTAAGATGCTATTAAAATAGGAGAAAAGGGTTTTTCTACCATAGCGACCTAAGAACAAGTCTCTTTTTAAGATCGATTAGTCTCTCCCGATTTCTTCTCTAATCTTTCCTTTTAGTTATTCTACTTTTGTTCAAAAGGTATCACAGAGGTGAAAGGAAGTGTTTATCGGACCGCTTTCTGTTTTCCTCCTGTCGAGTCAAAGGCATCGCGTTGGCGGTCCCTGGGCATTCGGGGGCCGTGCCGTCCAGGAGGTTGTGTGTACGATGCAGGTCCTACAGATTCCCCCGCCCTGCTCCCCCTGCCGCACAGAACCCCGGCAGCAGGGAAGGTGAGGGTGGGGGGTCCCAGAGCTGTTCCAGGCCTGTGTGTGGGCTAGGGAGCCTCCCCTTCCCCAGCGGCCCCCAGCTCAGCCAGAGCAGTCTGCACCTTCGTATAGGGTGGCTGGGCGGCTTTCATCTCGTCAGTTGTTTTAGAGGGACGGTTCTGTTCTTCATCCAGCCTGAGGGTGCTGCCGGGGAGCAAGGTGGCCAGGCCGGGGGATTCCTGAAGCTTTGGTAGTAACTGCCGAGACAGCTTCCAGCTACTGAAAACTCAAAGACGGTGGCAACAGGTAGGAGGCATCTAGTAAGAATGGTGGCCCCTGGCACAGACTGTCTGGCCTTCTGCCATCTAATTCATGCCGTGTGTTGTGGTTGGTAGCCCTCTTACATCTTACACGCGATGTCTTAAAAGCATGTGTTCAAGCCAAAGACTGAATCTAGCATAGTAGGGCACCCAGCCATGCTGGCTTGTGCAGGGCCGGGAATGTTCTAGGACATAAGACTTTCAACGTTAAACCGGGAAAATCCCGGGCAAACCTGGCCGAACGTCCAGTCGGATTGTTGTTTAGAGTAGGAAGCAAGTCCCCTCGATCAGACAGACCAGTCTCCACCACACCACCTGGTCGTCAGGGCCAAGTTCATCGTCAGGGCCGAGTTCTCCGTCTGGGTTGCCTTGTAGCAGAGACTTCTTTGTAAGCGTGGGTTCCGTGTATTGGGTTGTTTTCTTAGCAAACGGGCATTAGAACTTGAAACGGCATCCCAGTGACAGACGTAATTGCTTCGAGAAACCGAAACCAGGAACAGAGCATGATCTGTGTCAAAAAGCCCATGAAGGATGACACTTAGCTTCCGAGCCCTTCCATCGCCGACCTTCAGACCTGTGATTAATAGGAACGGTCGCCGTGACGGACGCCGGGTTCGTTAAAGGGAAGGAGCCCGGACACGCCACACACCGTGAATACTGTATTTATGAATAATTAAAACATTTTACAGCCATCTATCCCTGTAAGCTCAAATACTCAAGTGTAGTTAAAAATCAATTCAGAGGAGAAAGCTGCTTCTCCTGCCGGCGGGTTGGGTTTCTGGGTTCTGCGGTGTTCTGCAAGCGAGCCCGGTTCGGTTCTGCGCTCAAGCAGCCGGGCGTAGCTGGGATTCGAGGGCCAGACATGCGATAACAGACCCTGACAGCCTTTAATAAAGAGATACACAGCGTCTCGGATGTATTCGAGGGCACTCCGACACTTGTGGTTTTGTATACGGTTATGGTCGATGACCAGCCCGCTGATCGTTGTGGTCTGGCCTTTGCTGGCAGCCCTGGACCACCGGAGACCCATTTAACCTAGAGCACCAGCACCTGCAAGAGAGTTTTGTGTGGCAATCAACATAGACAGGGCAGGGGCGGGGGCGGGGGCCATCAGGCCTGCAGCAGCCCACCTTCCAGCTGGGTCGGGCTGACTTCCTCCCCTGGGGGAGGGCTGTGAAGTTGACAGGCCCTGGGCGGCAGAGAACTTTCCGAGTGGTGGGGCTGTCACTCCGTGATTTCCCCTTTCCCCATGACTGATTCTTCGAGATGCTCTCATAAATGAGCCCAAGTGGGAGGAGAAGGTGACTACCGAGCCCCGAGCAGCGCTGGCTGCCCTCGAGGGGGGAGCAGCCTTCACGTCCTGACGGGAGGCTCTCAACCCTAACCAGAGCTGCGGGCGCGGTGGCTGTCCCTGCCTCAAATGAGAGCTCGAGCACCCAGCTCCGGACCTAGACAGACACGCGTTTCTTTTTCCTTCTCTCAGCTGATTAGTCTCTTATTCTTCTAAATGCTACAGTGTCTAGAAGAACTTCAGAAGAAAGTGGCATTTTAGATATCAGCATCCATAGCGGGGGTAGTGGCAAAGCTGTTAAAAAAAAAGAGATCATTTTGGAGCAAATGTAAAATTCACGGTCTTAGTCCAGTTTTAGCATAAAGCAAGGGTTTGATACTCTGAGCAACTTGGGACCCATCTCGTGCCTCGTGCCGCACATGCGAAGGTCTACGCCTCGAAACAGAGGTCACTGGGCTTTTCTCTGATCACACTCGATTCATTCTCAAACGAACGTGGAGAACGTAGTAGGACTGTGTTCTCCCCAGCCCTCACGAGTGAGCAGTTCTTAGATTAAAAACGGCATCGAGGGCGGGTGCCTTCCAGCCCTCGGCTGCATGCATTGCCACTGTCCCTCCAAAAACAAAGGTGAGATGTTCTGCTGACAGGAAAGAATACCTGAGCCCAGGCCTGCTTCCCAGGCCCCCGTCCCTCGCTCTCCCCACCTCAGTGTCCACTGGGGGAGATGCCGGTTCCAGCATCTCAGTGGCCGATGACACCTGCCATGCTGACCGACCCGATGCCGCTTCTCGAGAACCATCGTGTGGTGCCACATTCTGCCCCCGGATCCGAGATTGGAGAGTGAGAGGCGCAAGGAAGTTTCCATAGAAACACCAGGCTTTCCCTTCCCCTAGTGACCTCACGTTCACCTGATGCCCGTCCTTAGAGCCTTTTTATTCTCCCGCGTGTCCACGGAGCGCCCGAGGAGGAGCGGGCTGTGACGTCTCCCTGCGGGTGCTGCCGGAGGAGCCATCTGGTGCCCCCCACCTCTACCCAAGGTTGAGAAAGAAGGCGCGGTCTCTGAACGCCGGGACCCGCCGGCCTACACTTCTTCGCGTTGTCGTTTGCCCTGTTCCAGTAAAGTCACTTTAAAAGAGACTTAAAAAAAAAAAGTCCTCTGGACTGTATGTCGTCCAGGGAGCTCAGTTGTTTCCGCTGGTCGACAAGCCTCAAGGGAACCACACAGACCCCACGGAAGGAGTCACGGGGACCTCGTCTCGAGGGGGATTCATGGCATCTACGCCCCATTGTCGTCTCAGCTTCCCACAGACCGCCCCTCCTGATTCGCCTCCAGGCCCTTTTGGTCTGTGCGGTAGGAAGGCCCATCACTAGATGTTGGGCGACACCTGGACACATCTGCCATCCCTTTAACCTCCTGGCTCATCAGCCAGCAGATGTCCCCAGGCGCTGAGCTCCAAAGTCCCATTTCTCTCTCACGTCTCCCATACCTCGAGTCTCGGCCTTTGAACTCAGAACCCGTGTCCTGAGGCTGTAAGTCTGGGATGGGAGTCCGCTGAGCACATCGCGCCCTCGGGTTGGGACACGTTGCTCTTCCCTGCCTTCTCAGTACCTTTCCTGCATCCACCTTCAGCTATTTAGATCACAGGACCCCTCCCCTCAATATAAGCATCAACGCACGTGCCCCCCAAAGGATGCTTCTGTCCCGTCCTGCCACCTGTGTTACAGATATCCCTTTATGGATCCAGACTCTAGGGCTCACAATTATTTTTTTCTCTCCAAAAGTGCAAGTCTTTGCCCTGGAGATTTCCCACGACCCCTTCCTGAAGCACCACGTGGGTTAGCCGGCTTCCGTAACAGAGCACTGCAGACGGGGGTTCAAGTAGCAGAAGCTTCCTTTCTCACAGTCCTGGAGGCTGGAAGTCGAAGGTCAAGGTGTCGGCAGCTGATTTCGTTCTGAGGCCTCTCTCCTTGACCCGTGGGTGCCACCTTCTTCCTTCGTCTTCACATGCTATTCCATCTATTTGAGTCTATGTCCTAATCGCCCCTTTAAACACCAGCCGTATCAGATTGGGGCCCACACTGATGACCTCATTTTAACTTCATTATTTAAAGACTCTCTCTCCAAATACAGTTACATTCTGAGATACTGGGGGTTAGTGCTTCAGTATAGGAATACAGTCAGCCCATAACATGACCTGAGATCAAATATTTATTTTTTAATGGGACAAGGTTTGTCCTCTAAGGACTGGCCACCAATTTAGAGTTTCCTTAAAGTGAGAAAGCATTGGGGAAATGTATTAGAAACTCTTTTTCTCTGATATTCTTTCTCTAAAAGGTATTTATCCGCTGAATTATATTTATACCTAGGTCACGGTTCTCTGTACCTCCCAGGCTACTTGCATGATTCCGAATGTAACGCTGAATTACAAATCCATAAAAATTTATGCTGCCCGTGTTCACATTCTACTGGCTACAATACTCTGTGGAGTGAGAGACAAGCAGCTTTGTGAAAAAGAAGCCGGGAGATAAAATAATTGGGGGTGGTTTTGAATTTTCTTTCCTTCTGAGTTTCGACTGTGGCCAACTCGTCCTCATTTCTGCATAATTCCGAAGCCTCCCCCACACTTCCCCCAACTTCACACACCGAGTCTGAGTCTGAGTCCTCTCTTTTTTATCTTATAATGCTCCACTGTGAGTTGATTGTTAACTGTTTACGCAGTGGGACCGCGCTCTTGGCAGTGAGACCCTCAAAGGCTGGAGCCGCGTCTTACACATCTCCGAAATCTCTAACACCTGGCCCCATAAGCACAGGTACTGGAGGAGGCTTAGAACGTTAAATGACGGATAAGTCAGGTGTCAGAGCTAAACCAGAATCCTCATACTTCATTCTCCTCCTCTCACAAATATACCTTTTACAGTTAAAAAACAAACAAACAAAACCCGCAGAGACAAACAAATATCAAAATTGACTACTCTGATGGGCTCTTCCTAAACAGTCGAGCCCCCTCTCTTCCAGGGATGATGGCACGAAGGATAACGCAAGCGATACGCAATAATCGGTAACAATAACATCCCCACCTCCGTTCCCAAGCAATGGCTGCTTCTCTCCATTTATGGTACTTCTGGTTTCCCTGGGTGAGAGGCCGGCGCACTCCGTGGGCGCCCGATACTGAATACAGAGGCCTGGACGCAAACACCTGGGAAGGCTTCTGCCAGTTCCGCAGGCAGCGAACAAGCTCACGGAAGAAGTCTTTCCCTTTCTATGTGACTCATACGGCAGGAAAACGAATATGTGTGTTGAAAAATCACAGCTCATCAGAGAATGAGATTGCGATGCAAAGTAAACCGTCATATTAACAGTTACATCCGATAGGAGTGACATCCAAATTGTTTTGGCTTCTGCTGCCACAAGCACTGGAAATATCCAGGCAGACTTTAATAGGCAGCTAAATACATTTTACTGTGGGACACAGTTACCACAATGACAGCAGAACAATTTAATCACATCGTATGTGACTGTCACTCGGAGCGTCTTTCTTTATGATCAGTGGAAACATTGTAGCCATCTAGTTTTAACATTTGCTAATATTCAGATTGGAGTGGAATTTGATGAACATCTAGAAGTAAGATGGAAACTTAGCACATGTATGTTGGCAGTTATAGCTTTCCAAATTATTTTCAAAGCAAACAGGTGGAAATATGGTATCCTGGGAGTTTGTGTTGGGGCAAGTTTTCAAGAGGTATTTGCCTGAAAAGCATGGTAAGAGGGCATGGAGCTGAGAAAGGAGAGGGGCAGCTTCGTGGGGTGACTCTCATTTGGAAGGCTGGTGGTCCATTCATAGGTCTGGGTTGGGGCAGGGGGAGACGTTGAGCCTGAATAGCTGGCAACAATGTAGGAACCAGGGCATCTTACGGGAGAGATGACTCCAAGAGGAAGGGCAGATAGTAATTGACTGAACTGACTCAGACGCACTGGAAACAGTATTTTCTGTGCTCCCCCCAGTGACCTGTACTGGCAAACCCTGTAGGGCTTCTGCTATACCCAGGGCAGCGTTAATAGGGACCTAGAGACCCTATGGAAAGGCCAGGCTCCTCTGTTCAGTGGGAGGGAAGGTTACTAAGTACAAGTTCTTAGAGCAGCATTTAGGGTTACACTGCTTTGAGCTCAGCAGCAAAGTCTACATTGCACACACACAAAAATCTGTCATTCGCTTTATTTAATCTTTAGAGAGATTTTTCACTTGATAACTAATTGTTTATCAGTGTGCCAAAAAAAAAAAAAAAGGCAAAAAGTCTTAATATTTTGCACTATGAATGCATGCAAAGAAATAATGGAGGATTAGCTGCATCTGTTCTCTGTAGAATTTTTAAATAGAGATACATTAAAAGTGGCCTAAATAGTCAACAAAACAGATTCACTAAATTAGATAATCTACATATTTATGATGGACTATTATGCATCCATAAAAAGGATGTCATAAAAGTTATGTAATTATATGAAAATTTGTTCCCAGTATAAGTAAAAACAGCAAGTTCAAAAAGTGTATGCTGTATAAATCAATTTTATAAGTAAATGCATTCATGGTAAAGGCTAGAAGAATGGATGCAAATATTAAGTGATTAATCTATCAGCAGATTATTTTAATTTTCTTCCTAATCTCACAAAGAACCACAAAAATAAGTGAAGCATAATTTTCAAGCTCTTAAATGATTTTTTTTTTCTTTTTTTGATAGTGGCTACTGTCAAAAACAAATCAGATGTGGAGATTTGGTACAGCCCATGCATTCTCAATGGGGCTATGCCTCAGGGACAAAGACGTCTAAGCTATTACAAAGGCGTGTGGCCCTCCAAATACCACCGTATACTCCGCATATGTAGTATATAGGTTATACCAAAATTTCAAAGAAGAGAGACAATCAGAAAAAGAAAAAAAGTTCTAAAAAGACTTCTCAGTGGAGATGATAATGAGAAAAAAGATTGAGAAACATTGGCCCAGAGTGGCCAATTCCGACCATTTTTAGTCATATGGTTGGTAAATTATGGTATAGCTATGGTTTTTTTTTTTCCCCTTCTTTTTTTCCTTAAATAGACTAAAGTAATTGGAAGGCCAAGTATGTGATTTTTTATAAAAGGCTCCCGAGTGTCCCAAGCTGACCATCTGATAGCATGTCATCCTCTGACCCTCACCTGGCCTCCAAGTACCCAAGACACCAAGGGCAGTGCAGCCCGTGGCCTCGGCCATAGCCGGCAGCAGTCCCAGGGCTGTAAGCCCCTAGCTCTGTCCTTTTCAAAAGGTTCTGTAAGACAGGAGGCAGTCAGTTTATCACGTCAACGTCCTGGGACACACAGACGTGTATCAAGAAGAATGTCAGGTGCCCTATTGACAACACCAGGTCTGGAATCTTCCCATAGGTGTCTCTGAGCAGAACGCTGTCCCCGGGCCATGCCAATGGCGCCTGGCTGTCTCATTTCCTGGGAGGCAACTGAGTGATAATTGCAGGATCTTATTTGGAACGACACTGGAGCAGAGCCTGATAAAGTTTGTAACTATTGAGATCGAAATCTGAGAACTCTAAACAATTTATTTACAAAGGAAGACACAGATAGGTTTTAACTGCCTCATAAACTGGCTCTCCTTGACCGCAAACACAGCAGCTCTGAGGCTCTTGGGAGTCAATTAGCTGTGGACAAGATCTCTCCCTGGGATGGGCCTGCTTTCCTGTCACCAGAGGGCCAGGCCATCCCAGCATTAAGCTAATCAAGGTAAAGCCTTGGGGCTTCTCTTCCAGGGTGAGGGTGGGAGTCCTCTGGAATGCTCTAGATAAGCCTGTGAATGAGCATCCTCCGTAGACACGCTGGGCAAGCTCCAGAATAGACTCCTTTGACCAGGACATGTCAGCCTCGGCACTGTGGACCCTGGCACTGTATCCCCTTCATTGTGGGCATTGCAGGGTATTCAGCAGCGTCCCTGGTACCCTCTACCCACTCAATGCCTGTCACATCCCTCCTCCCAGATGTGACAACCGAGACTCTCCCCAGGCATTATCGAATGTTCCCCCTGGGGGTGAGGTCGATATCCACACCCTCCCTCCCGTGAGAACCACTGCATTAGGCAAGGACAGCCCTCGGGGTTTTCAATGTAGTTTTTCAGGAGTTAAATTTTTTTTTTCTAAGTGCAGATTGATATTTGGATATCATTGCCTTCTCCCGTCTCAGAGTGCTCCACTCTACGATTACATATTGGCTGATTCCCCCATCTTTCTCCTGAAGCTTTGAAAGGAAACAGCTTTTATCTTCTCTGTTACATGGTGGGGGAGGTGGGGGAGATGGGTTTGAATATCTATTGCTTTGCATGCAAATTTTAATCCTATAATCACCTTCCCACAGTTTCAGGAGAGATGCTAAGAATCCACCAGCCCTTCCAGACTCGACCTTAGGCCTGTGAACAGGACTGGAGGAAATCTGAAGAGGTCACTTCCTTCCTCCCAGACACACTATCCAGGTTTTAGAGCAAGATAATTTCAGGGTTTACTCAGTCTGTTAGCTCAGAGGAAGCGAGAAAATCCCCTCACGTACAGGGCCGTCCACCACGCCTGGGTCTATCATGTAAATGGCCTTTTTCACATATTTACCATGTGCTTATTACTCTCCATGCTTGAATTTCTAATTCTTTTTTTGGGTGGGGAGTTGGGGGAGTAAGTGTGTGTGGAAAGACTGCATTTGGTGCCAGTTTTCTTTATTTTTCAGGCAGGGTGAACTAAAAAGTATTCTGGCAAAGAATCAAGCAAAAGCGTTCCTTTAATTTGAGTAGCAGTCGTTAAAGAGAACTCAGACGTTTGCTTTTCCTCCTGAGCTCTTAATTGTCTAATGACAAAGGGGAATGCGGTCTCCATCCATGTGCTGTTGTGTCTGTGATTTGTGTGAGGTTCGTTTCCAAAGCAACTTCTTATCTGGCAGGGATGGCTTTGCGTGTTGACTCTGCTCACTGTTAACACGATGCCATAAATTACATGGCTCCAGTTTTTTCTTGTAGTCTAATCATTTCTCTGGGAAAAACAGTGTCCTGCTGGGTCTTGTTCTTCACAGAATGCCAAACTCCAGCCTGATGGGAGGACAGTAAACTTTTTCGCTCATCTCAGACAAAGCATTCTACATCACACCAAGTTCCCGCCCCGCCCCCCCCAAGTTTAATCTCTATACAAAACATTTCTATACACGTTAGAAAGTAGAATTGTAATAAGCCAATGTGGTCAAATCTAAAACTGTAATCACTGAAAACGAAACCCTGCTGAGAGAAAAAAATGAGAAAGACAACAGTGCCTCCATCTCTGGAATTATAAGATATGAGAGAGGGTCAGGACCTAAAAGAATCACTTATCTACCCGATAGTTCTTCAGATCAAGAAACTGATCCTGAAAGATGAGATGGGGATTGTTCCACTTGAAGTAGGGGTTAATGGCAGGGTTGGGATAAGAACCTGTCATAGCTGACTCCCAAGCTCCTTTCGCTGCCATTTAGTGCCTGTCCCAGGCTGGGAAACTGCCCGTTCCTGCCTCAGGGCCTTTGCATCTAGGGCTCTCTAAGTCTGCAATAATCTCATCCCAGATAGTACCCTCCCTCAATCAGCTGCTTAGATCTCTGCTCAGATAGCCTTTCCTTAGAGAGCACCCTGACTACGAGGGCAGCCCCTGTCGGTCCCATTTTTCTCTGCTTATTTTGTTTTCATCGCAGCATTTACCCCTGTCCGGCATTTTATTTGTTTGCCGAATGGGGCACCAAAGGCATTTGCCAAAGTGAGATCACAGATCAGAGAAGAAAGGTCCTGCTCAATTTCTGCAAAGCTGTAGTTATGAAGAACTTAGACGTGGTTAACGATTGTAAAAAACGGGAATCTCACAAGTGATCAAATAAACACAAGTAAAATGATAAGATACCACGTTCTCCGTGACTAATGTCAAGGTTGCCAGTGAGCTACATTCGTCAGGTCAAACTTTTTTTGTCTCAAAACTTTCTCCTTTGTGTTCCTGGGATACCAAATATCCCTAGTGCGTGTGTGTGTGTGTGTGTGTGTGTGTGTGTGTGTGCACGTGCATATGAGAGAGAAAGAGATAGAGAGAGAGAGAAACAGAGAGAGAGAGAGTTGAGGAATTGGCTCATGCGATTGTGGAGGCTGGCAAGTCCAAAATCTGCAGGGCGATTGGTAGACTGGAGACCCAGAGAATTTGGTGCACAGCAGCAGAGGAAAAGCATATTAAGATAAAACGTTTTACCTCCAAGAAGAGAAGACAACCTCAGAAAGTGTCTGTTTTGTGCTCTTAATGTAATGCAAGGCTATGAATTTCATGACAGAATTGAGAATGAGGTGAGAATATACGAGACTGAGATGAAAAGAAATATTAGGTTGAAATGTGGGCACATCTGAAAGGGGAAAATGAATAAGGTTTGCAAGAAAGCTAAAAATGACAACAGGCTGATTAAAACCCTTGTTAGAAATAGTATGAAAGAGAACCAACGCTGTAGAAACCTGAACGAATAATGTAAAATTTGAGACACCCTTTTAGATTATTGGGGAAATATAGAGACAAAAATAATGAAATAGATGTAGATAATGGATAGCTACAGAAGATAGATTCACAGATATTAAAGGGATGAATATCAATGGAAGACAACAAGTAGGTAGGTAGGTAGATCTGTTGATCAAAAGATTAATAGGGAAGCTAGATGGATAGATATGGAAGACAGAACATATAAATCAATACAAAAGAGAGGTGAATAGAGAGATGAGAGGAAGGAGAAGGACACAGATGTGGAAGAGGCGGAGATGGATATTAGAATAAGTATTTTTTATATTCCAAATTCAAGAGAGTAGAACTGATCGTTCTTTGGTGACTGGAAGATGCAAACAGCAATCAGCGACATCAATTTTAACCCCCAAACCAACTTGAGATGACACTGTGTGAGTTTCCCTGCTTCTGAATGCCTACGAATTCAATCTGCAGCAGCCACAACCCACAAACACTGCTCTGGTGGCTACTGGTCACCAACTCTCCAAATTCTGGTTTCTTAAATTGCAACGATTCTTGAACTCTGTATTTCTCTAAGCCCTCTATAAAACCTTTTCAAAAATGACATAAGAAAGCAGAAGTGAATATCTAGCAAACAGAGTAGGAGAAAGACTTCTTTAAGCATAAATTAATTTTATATTAAAAAAGCACAAATAATGATAAAAATAATCAAAGACATTTGAGTGTCACAAATACCATAAATGACATCGTTAGGCAGACAAACTAGAAAATTATTTGCATCAAATGTAACAGACAAATCAAATCGCGGTTAGCGATTAAGAGGGAACGGAGTGTGTCACCCCAAAATATGTCTTTTTTTTTGAGATATTGATTATTTTAAGCTGGTTATTGTTAAAGAACAAAAAATTTAGAAAGAACCTTTGACCTTCTCCTTAACAGCCTAAAAGAATTCAATTCGAGGGCCTGCTCTAGGAAGGGAGCCAGCATTTCGGATGACTATAGTTGAATATGACCTAGTTGAATGTGACAGACAGGGAGGAACCCAGCAAGGCCCCTTTGATCAAAGTCCTCTCTATGACCCATTGTCGAAGATGGCCCAGCAAACGCTTGTTTACCAAAGTGGGCTCCTCTATCTCCAAGTGAGGTATACTTCTTCCTCCCCTTTGAAGTCCAAACCACCTCCTGCCTTTCTCCTTAGCTCACGATGGCAGATAAGCCTTCACTTCCTCATCTGTCCCGAGGTCTCATATTCTCGTGGAGCTCCATATTAACACACGTAATTGAATTTGGTTATTTTCTCCTGTTAATCTGTTTCATTTCAATTTAATTCTTAGGCCAGCCAGAGGAACAAAGGGGGGAAATTTTCTCCTTCCCCACACGATCATCCTATTTAAAGAATTCTTACTACTCAGTGAGAAATACGTGACAATCCCAATAGTAAAATAGGCAAAAGATACGAAGACAACTTACAGAAGAAATACAACCAATGAGCAAATGAAAAAGTGTTTTCCGAGCACTTAGAAATCAAAATTGAGAAAATCAAATCGAGAAATGCAAATTAAAATCATAATGGTATTATGCACTTCAAATTAGCAAAGATCATTTGTGGTTAAGCCCGTTTTCGCCAAGGGCACGATGATGTGGATACAGCTGGCCATTGCTAAGGCAGGTGTAAGCCGGAATGGTCTTTCTGGAAGTTTCATCGTGTTCACAGCAAGAGCCTGAAAACAAAGTTCACACCCTTTGCCCAGAATTTCCCAAAAGTAACGAGAAGCTCAAACCGAGTTTTTACCACAGATATTCATTACTGAGATATTTAAAATTATGTAGCATTTGGCGAGCCGTCCAACATTCATGCACATGATGTAAATTTTGGTACATCCACACGATAGGATATTTCACAGTCATTAAAAGAAAGTTTGCAAGAAATTTTGATCACATGTTAAAACTGCCTGTGAAATAGCGATATAAATAGCAGGATATAAAATTGTATAAGCTTTATGATTTAAATTTTATTAAAATGTGTGTAGAAAAATACAATGAGAAATACATTCATTTTCCCCAGTTATCTTTAAATAATTTGATTATAGGCAATTATTCTTCTCCAGATTCTGAGTTTTTTTCTCCCCACTGGCAGTTCATAAAGTCTGTTTATTCAGAAGACCTCTACCCCTTTCAAATCATGTTTTTTCTTTTCCTTCATTCTTTCTTAAACATAATTATACCTTTCACTAAAAGGCATAACAGAACCTTCTCTGCTGTGGATATAGCAGGGGTACTGCATTTTAGCAGCACCCCAGGCATTCCAGCTTCCTGGTGGGCTGCATCTTTTCCCCCCCAAAAATTCTTTTTCTTGCAGCCACAGCTCAGTGATTGACTCATGACTCCAGATTCATGCACCATCCACAGCACAGACAGGAGAGAGAATCAGATGCTAACCTCTGCCAGCTGGCGTCTATGGAGCCCTCAAGGCCCTTGCCACGTGGCTTCGTCAGGAAGGGTGTTCCAGTCTTATAGTTGTCTCTGTTCCGAGGACCGGCCCTTCCATTCCGCCATGGGCTGATTTAGTTATTTGTTTGGGTCCCTTTTACCGTCATTAAACAAGAAGGAGGTTAATGGCTAGATGCCAGGCTGTATGCGTTATTTTTATGATCACACACATACACAGAAAACATATCATTGCAAACAAAAAATGTTCTAATGACAGGAGAAAATCGTCAGAATAACATAATAGGCACTGAAAGTGACATAAAAGTTATATAAATAATATGAGCCTGTCTTTAAAAAAAAGGTTAAAAAAAAAGCAAAAAGTATATATAAGAAAATTTTGCTGGTGTTTCCTTTGGATTGTGGGAGTGTAGATTTTTTGCTTTCTTCATCCTTTTCTTGTATGTCTCAAATTTTCTATCATAAGTCAGAAAAAAGAAGCCTGTTATTTACAGAATGAGGTGGGGTGGGCGGGGTAGGGGTAACAACAGCAAGGAGAATTATAAAGTTGATCTTGGGGGAAAAAAAATTGCCCTAAATGAAGACTGGCTTAAATATCGCATCCGCTGGAGGCTGAACCCACCCACATCTTCAGCCCCAGCTGTGGCCCAGAGCGGGTTTTATCCGTTCCCCTTTGCACACGTGGACACTAAGACTTAGACAGATCCCCCAGGTTTCCTGCAGCACACATCTGGCCCTGGGGAGCGTGGAAACGTAGCTATCGTCCACTCTTCAGTCCTCTCGTGGGGGAGGCCAATAGACTACCCCTGGGCTCTCGGAGTCCGTGGAGAAACAGCTGGAACTCTGGCAGGAAATTTCCCCTGGGTTCAAATTCAGAACCAGCACTTCTGTGACCCATGAGGCCCTACATTTTTCCTGCCCTGGAAAAGGAATGGAACCCACCGTGCACATCGAAACATTCTCAAGGGCTTCAGTTTTTTGTTTTTGTTTTTGTTTTTGTTTGTCCACGTGCAATCACAACATCCATTGAGGTGTGTGGGTTTCTTCTCCTCTCCGTCCTCATGGTCCGATGCCATCACTCCTCCGGGCTCTTCCGCTCCGGGATGCTGAGAGCGGGGGAGAATGGTGTGGGAGGGAGGAGGTCACGTGGTCTGCTTGATCTTCACAGCATTACGACATCATTCCCCCAAGCCTTGTTTCCTGGAAGGATGCAGAATTCGCCTGCCAGCCCCGTTGTGGGCAGCGTCCAAGTGCCCCTCGGGCAGATCCGCTGGACGCCACATTCTGCAGACCCTGACATTCTTTGTTCTTCTGGAGAAGGGAGCTCGTTGGTGCTCCAAAGAATATTCTAGGAAGTTTCGTCTTGCATTCCTTAGGAATGCTGCTTCACTGGACTTTTGAGTTTAATGCCGTGCTGAGGGGATGAAATGCTTCTTTAGGGTTATATCTTTTTCTCTCTTCCCGTTGGTGGCAGAGGATGCCATGAGCCGGTATACACGTGCGTGGTGAAGCAAGGACCGTACTTTATTGTTGTGATTCATGCGAAAGTGTTCCTTTTGACCGGAAATTGTCAGGTAATTGGAAGTAGTGGCATTTTGAGGTTTTCATTCAGTTTGTGCTTGAATTATCTAGGAAATGGCTTCGCTTCCTAAGTGTGCGTGAGGAGTATATCTCAGATGAATCGCTCAGCTTGACATTGGGAAGGAAGTGCAGATATTTTCATTATTAATAGAACGAAGTTGACTGCTCTGTCCAAAAGAGGTGACCTCAACCTGGAAAAGCCTGCGTGAGGCTAGTTCAAGGACAAGTTCTAGGAATGCGGTCAGACTTCTGGAAGTCTGAGAGCAGCTCCGGTAGGTAACTGGTTAAGGGAGCGCACGCCCTCCTCCACGTTTGCTCTGACATCCAGAGAGAGGCTTTGCGTGGCCACTTAGAAAAATAGCCACCGCTGCACTTCTAATGGCGTAACTCATTAATTCCCACCACAGCGCTCGTCTGTAGATGAGGACGCTGATGTGCAGGACTTGCCAAAGCGTCACAGCTCCAAGGTGGTGGCAGAGCCTGGATGGGGACTCAGGACTGACTCTGCTCCCAGACCACGACCTTTCTAAACCGTTAACTGCCTTTTGAGTTCCAGGGCTGAGATAAAGGATCTTTGGGTCAAATATCTGATGCAATACTACCCTGGGCTCAAATGTTTCCATTTCTTCACTTCTAAAGACAGTGAGAGACTAGATGGGGACATCATACTGCCAGCCTTTACAAGTGTCCCTCCTGGACTGCCTGGCCCTGCATTTGCTCCTCTGTGAAGCTATTAGAATTTCTGTGGAGTGCCATTCCGGGGCCAGTATGTGTAGATGTCAGGAGTCTTTTTGACTTTGTAAAGCAGGTTTAAGACAATACACCCATTTTTGCATGCGCGGTTTAAGACAATACACACACACACACACACACACACACACACACACACACACACACACACACACCCCTCTCACAGATCATTTCCTACCTCCTGTTACGTCCAGGCTGAACTAGTCCTGGAAAGGTGGACATGGCTTAGGGGTCAGTAAGTTCTGGTGTGAAGGGGGAGTTGGATATGATGCTAGTGCAGAAGGAAAAAGTGGGACAATTGCATCTGTGACCATTACTGATTTTTTTTGTAGCAGCTGAGAGAGGAGTTCTCAGCGTTAGTCTCCTCCGTATTTCGGTTAGAGCCCTCACAAAACAGCTGCTGCGTTTCCCTAGCCCCTCGGGGTCCCTTACCTCCGCCAGGTATTCGGAAGCCTGAAGACTTGTGTTTCAAGGGCGGATTCCTGACTCTCATCTCTCATCATTCTCTTGAGGGTAGGAAAAACCTTAATGGCGGTGGAGGCCATGGCCCTGCTCTTACCTGAGTTTCACACCTGCTCTGAACGCCCATGCTGGAGGTAGAGCAGGTGAGGCGTGACCATCTCTCATGACAAGCCTCCCAGCCTCCTGAGTTGACCGATTTCATCTTGGACGGCTCACTCTTTCAAAAACGTTTTCCTTGTGCCGAGTTGAAATTCTTCTCACTGCTAACACAGAAAATGAGTCAGCTGGCCCCAGGACCGCCCGCTCCAGCTACACAGGCCGTGTACCACACAAGTCCAGGGACACCGTTCACCTGGGCCCCGATGGCAGAGACTGGCAGATGGCCGGGCATGTGCAAAGCCACGGCCTTGGTTTGCCACCACGAACTTTGTGTCCTGACTCTCAACTTCGAAGTCTGCCTCCAGGTGGAGATGTTCTCTGCAGAGTAGTTCGGTTAATATTCGAGAGCTTTCAAAGTGCCTTCCAGGACCAGGCTACTTGTGTCCATAGAGCCAGCCACTCCTTATTATCCACGCACTATGGCACTTAGTTTCATTTAAGCTCAAACACGCAAGCTAGATTTTTATCCTGAAGGCAACATATCATGTGTAATTTGACCAACGATTGCCGAATGGAGTGGAGAAGGGGGTACAGTGTTCTTACATTTTCTTGGGAGTCCGCTGTGTTTCAAAACATGAGGATATTCTTTTAAAAGTTTTTGCATCATCAGTCATAATAAAAATATTATTTTATTTATTTTTAAGAATTGGGGGACACCGAAAAAGAATAAATGCTAAATGCTTGCTTCCCGACCGACTTTTAATTTGATAATAAAAATACCACTGTACCATTATTTCTTGATCCACGAATATATAGTTTGTATCACCTGGTCAAGGGCAAAGGCTTGCAGGAAATGTTCAGCTCACTTAATCTCTCTACTTCCCCAAAGAATCTGTTTATATCCTGTGACCACTATAAGTCCTCCTCATCTTTTTTTTTTTTTTTTAATTTAAAAAAAAATTGTTAGGAACTGCATTGACACACGTAAGGTTAAGGCTTGTCCAAATAAAGAATACACTTATACAACAATACTAACGTGGCCTTTATGTAAAATGCTATGCAATTACTTTCTAATTTAACATTGACTTTCCCCAGGAAATTCAAATTATTGAAGATTTATCATAAGCTGAAAATTATGAATTCCTATGGAAGGTGATCGTTGTTAGAAATATAATAACTTGGCCCTTTGGTGTTTGGCCTGAGCAATGCTTTCTCTGCCTGGTTGTGTTTTTGGCAAAATGATGGTTTAGATCAAGCGCTTGGGCACCGAGATGATGGGTAGGTGAGCCCGGATGAAAATATAGCTCTGGTTTTATGTTCGAGGCTTCACGTTTGCTAGAATAGGAGGTCTTCATTAACGAAGGGTCGTACCCACTTCACTTTTATTGCTCAATGCTTGCAAAAAGCCTTCCTGGCAAAAATAACATGGGCAGAATTTGTACTGGGAAGGTTTCAGCCTCTCATAAAATCGACACTCTAACACTTCGTACCAAAGATGCGACCGTGGGGGATGCGGTGGGGGACTCAGAGTGGGAGAGGAAACTGCCAACTCCCCAGGCGATGTGTCTTTCTTACAAGTCGGTTTTGCCTCTGATGAGTTCTGAGGTCAGAGGGCGCGACTAGTTCCCAGCCTCTGAGCACAGGCGGTGGCGGTGGCAAGTGTGTGTGCACATGTGTGCTTGTGTGTGTGAAGTATGTTTAAAGCACATTTACTCTCCCTTGTTTCCAAACATTTAAAAACATGTTTCACTTTCCTGGCAAGGAAAGATAGGGAGAGTGAAAGACTTGGCAGTTTTTACGAATAGCAATACTGAAACGTTAAAACAAAAGAATTCAAGGTGTTTCCTCGCAGTAACCCTCCTCTCCAGTGGATATCGGGGATTAATAAATTAATCAGAACCGAGTGTGGACTGTAGTGGAAATTATAGAGGGCTGGTGGTGTCTCTTTGGATCGAGCTGTACGTATTGATGTCAAAAACAGTAAGAGCATCCCAAAGTGATCTCGGGCTAAAATGAGCCTTAAGCCCATTATTTTTAACCAAAGCTCATGAAGGAAGTGCGTTGCGACTTTGGGACACTCCAGGACAACGGTAATCAAGTACTGATGTGGGCTAACGTTGCTTGCCATGAGAAATATTAATGAATGAAGCAGTAGCTGAGACTCTTGTCTCCAAGATGCTGTCTCCCTCCTGCTCTCGATACCCATAAACACATGTGTTACCCTTCCCCCCACAACCCCACACACTCCACCACTGCCCCCAGAGACCCAGCGACAAGCCACAGGACATCTATTAGCATGCATTAAAATAAAAAGCATCTCTTGGAATCTCTACTTCAGTTGGGGCCAGTCCAGCATCCTTCTTGGGAAGCCAAGATCTGCCAAGTTTATCTCTCTCTCTTCTGGAATTCAGACGTTTAATCAATGACATTTGCTTTGCCAAAGTTGTAAAAATAAAACAACTCTCAAGTTGCTAAGCCTTTATTTTGGCCTGTAAAGAAATTCAAATGCTTCGGTTGGCGATCAGAAAATAGAGAACCGGTTTCTAATAGAGTAGAAAATAAATACATGCATGCCCACGAGCAAACGTTAGCGCAACGGAACGTGAAAATAGGTGCCATGAAAAAGATGTAGTATGCCCAGAAATCCCAGCTAAATTTAAATTCCTGATTATTTTCACTTTTATCTAAAACTTCCGGTTCCATAATTATTTTCAGTTCCATATTTATGTACGAAGTGCTCTTGGATTTCTTAGACTTTGTACCTACACTGATTAAACTGCAAAAAATACATGGATATGTACATGTGTGAAAACTTTTTTACATGGCAATTTTAGTTTTCTATCCCAGCATTTCCATGCTATTTATCATAAAATTCATAGCATAGACATGGAAGATATCTCCCCCAGAAATAAAAAAGCATAGCAGTGTCTTGTATTTAAAAGCCATCTATCATCACGATTTACTCTTGGTGGGAAGTGATGACGATTTGGCTGTCTGTCATGCTCAGTGTGCATAAGTACAAAGGGACTTAGCTTATGGGACAGCAAATCCATCCATCTCAATAGACTAAGTGGACTTCTATTATGACGTTTTATTTTGTGGGATAGGCTGCTCTTTTTAGTAGAATATGACATGGCTTTATGAAAGCAGAGAAGGGAAAATGGAACTCATGGATGCATGTGCTATGCCAATTCTGTCGGGCTTTGCAGCCCCAGGGGATGTAGGAGGGTCCATGGTGAGCGGCCCCAGTGTGCAAAGCCTTTAGCAGCGCTGCTGAGTCGAAGGGCTCTGCAGCACGTGCGCCTCTGGCTCTCGTGGGTCCCTAAGTCCCGTGTTCCCAGCTTCCAGAGCCAGGAGGACAGCTGGACACAGAAACTACACTTCTATCTCCTCCCGGTGGACACTAAGTGAAAGCAGGAGGCGCCGATGCATTATTCATGACGGTCTTTGTAATGGAACCCAGAGGACTCTGAAGGCTCCACCTCCACCCCGGTACTTGCTCGAGGCAAGAAAGAAAGCGTGTGGGGAGAAGAGGTGGCATGGATGGAGGTGCGTGCCTGTAGAGCTTGTTGCCGAGATTCTGTCTGAGAACAGCAACCGGTGGCTTGCCACCCAAGAAGCCCTGTTGTGACTTAGAAAAAGAGTGGAGACCTATTTTTAAATTTAGGGAGACTTTTCCAGGTAAAAATAGGAGCAAGGGATGGGGGTGGGGTTGGGGGAGAGCATATTCTTAACTCTGCCTGATGTAAAGGATCGGGTTCTTTTGACATCTCTGGACCTAAAAACACAACAAAAAAACCCGTTTAGTTTCTCATAAGCTTAGGGCAATTTCCTTGTAAGAGAAAAGAAACTGAAGGTCACCATCTCCGAGTTTCGTCACTGGATTGACATACATTTTGCTGTGGCGGATACGGGCTTCAGATTTCTCGTAGTGACATACTCCGCACAGAAGTGCCCCTTGTGTACTGGTCTTGGGTGGACACCTTAAGTGTGCAGTGTCACCCATCTGCCTTGGAAGGAACTTTCCCAAGACATTAAACCGTGGTTTTGTACCAAAGCTTTCAGGAAGACCTGCGAACGTCTAGAAGCTACGTCCCGTCTGCCCTGGCCCGTGGAGGGGACTTGGAGGGTTCATGGGAGCAAAGTGAAAGGAACAAGGATGTGTGGGAAGTTCGTCTTGCCTGGTAGTGACTATAAACTGTGCTCTGTCTGCGTGGCTCACATGGCGTTTGATATTATTCTCGTTGAAGGTTGGCTGCCAAGAGAAGAGACGGGAGGCAGAAAGCTAGCAAAGTTTCTAAGATTAAGAGGCCGGGGACCCCAAGTCTGGGTGCAGCTGGGCCCTCCTCCCTCGTGAGATGACACGTGCTCTGTCTGGGTTCTGCCTGACGCTCTTTGGGGAAGGAGCTTGCAGGAGCTGCTGCTTGGTTTGAGTTTCAGGGTTTTGGCATTGCCAGAGACGCCCGGCTCCCTGTGCGGTGATGATTCACAGACGTGGGTTCAGACTCGCCTGTTCTATGGGTGTCAATCAGGACGCAGAGGAAGGCTCTTTGTGCTTGCATTCACGATGTGTCCAAAAGGTTGCACAGGGCACAGACCCCTCCGACTGGCCCTGGACGAGTCAGACTTATCCAACGGGGTCTCTGTAACTCAGAAGCCCCATGCTGTGCTGACAACTGCCCAGCAGTGCTGGCAGCGGCTGCAGTTTGTCTGTGATGCCGAGACCAGCAACGTGTGGTCTGGAACTCAGGGAAGAAAACAGGAAACCCTCACTCTTATGAGCTGGCTATGCAAGAGGCTCATGGCCTCATATGTAGTTGCTTTCTTTCCGCTCCCCTCCTCCCCCATCCCTCTTTCTCTGAAGCATCATTTTCATGGCTGCAGTGAGATCAGTGTGGGTTGGATTAACTCTCAAGCATCCTGGAAAAGGTTTTGCAGATTGGCAGTTTCTTACGAAGCTAAACTTAGTCTTAAGCCATGTGAGCCAGCAATGACGCTCCTTGGTATCTTCCCTAATGAGCCGAAAACCTACGTCCACACAAAATCCCACACTCGGAGAGTTATAGGTTTGTTCACAGTTGCCAAAATCTGAAAGCATATCCTGAAAGCATCTACATTCACCTTTTTAGGTGAATGTATAAACAAATTGCATTCTAGCTCCCCGATGCAACAGTGTTCAGTGATTAAAAGAAACTATCAAGCCACGAAAGACAGGGAGGAACCTTAAATGCTTGTTGCCAAGGGAAAGCGGCCGATCTGGAGAAGATAATGCTGTAAGATCCCAACTCCATGACATCCTGGGAAAGGCAGAACTGTAGAAGCAGAATGTACAGTGTATAGCAGAGAATCCACGCCAGTGTGAACCATGGACTTCAGTTGATAGTAATGGGAATTACTGTTTGATCGTGACCAACGTCCCACACGAACACGGGAGGTTAACAGTGGGGAAATGTGAGGTAGTCCGTGGGAATCATCTGTGCTTCCTGCTCAAAGTTTCCAGAAACCCAAAATTGCTCTAAAAATAAGGACATGTAGAAATACATTAGTTCTATGAATTAAAAACAAAAGAACATTTGAGAGGTGGGAGGTGGTCAGTACGACTGGTCTGTCGCTGGGGGGCGGATGGAGCAGAGTGTTTGGGACCAGGAGGGCTTCCCGGAGGAAGCGCCATTTAAGCCGAGATCCTTAGTGGGAGGAGGGCAGGGTGAGTGCGGCAAGGATGTGAAGCCATGAGGCCGGACCTCGGGAGGAGTGAAGGTGAAGGGTTCTGGATGCTCTGGAGCGGTGGGTGGGAGACCGGGCGTGAGGAAGCCTGAGGACGCAGGACTGTCTTCAGCTCGATCCTAAGCGGTGAAGCGGGGCACAGCCTCCCCTGACTGTGTGCTGTGAGGAGCACACTGGTGTGGCAGGGGCGATTGGGGACAGAGCGGGACGGATCGGAGCCGGAAGCAGAGAGATTCAACAGCAGCGAGAGCAAAGTGCATTCCAGTTTGAGGGGAAACAGTGGGAATCTGGGACACGAGAGGGCGTGGGTTCTTGGGTAACTCACTCACTGTGGGCAGTTTTGACACAAACAGACTGCTATTTCTCTCAGTCTTGCACTCAAGTTGAACACATTCTTGAAGATACAAAATTCGGCTGGATTATTGGTTTTAATGGCTTTCCTGATTTCCTTCTAGTTTCCATATTTGACTAGAAGTTCTTTAGTTATTGTAGCTGTTTCTGTCCTCAGCATGCAAAGCTGAAGCCTAGAAAGAAGACTGATGTCTACGTATAGGTACCAATTATTTTTAAAGCGTATTTCCAAAAATCTTTGCCAACAGGACAACTAGTAGTGGATTGTTTTGTAGTCGATCACCACACTATCTGCTTCTGGCTATTGGACACTCGAAATGTGACAAGTCCAAATTGAGATGTACAGTAGGGTTTTGAAGACTTTGTACCAAAAAAAGAATGTGAGATATCTGATTAATAATTTTGATATTGATTACATGCTAAAATATTTTTGGATATATTAGGTTAAGAATATATTGTTAAAATTAATTTGAGCTTTTTCCCCCCCCTGTTTTTAAATAAGGCGTATCAGTTTGCTAAGGCTGCCATAATAAATACCACAAATGACATACATTTATTTTCTCATAGCTCTGGAGGCTGGAAGTCCAAGGTCAAGGTGTCAACAGTCTCACCCTTGAAGCCCTAAGTGGTGGCAGTCTGGATCTCTGACATAATTTGCAGGATCCAGTGAAAAATAAAAATTTTTGGTCAAAAAATTAAGGATTTCAAGACGGTGACACATGGCAGTAATCCAAGCCGGGGGCTGTACTGAGCATGGGACAGTCACACATTCTTGGTGCTGGCCCTGATCATAGTAGGAACCAGCTAGTAAAACAGAATGTGGCCCTGGGAATATGTGCGTGTAAGCTGGGCTCTAGCGAGCCCTATGATCTCATTTCCAGCCATTCCTTCTCTTCACCACTGACTTTCTATACATCTAAGGTACAAGGCATGATGACTTAGCGTTTTGGCTCTTGCTGTTTGCTGTGCTGGGAGCACAGTCCCCTGAATTCTCGCCTGGCTTACGTTCTTGCACCCTTCTCTGCTCAAATATCCCTTCTCTAGAAAGATCTTTCCTGACAGTCCCATCTAATAGCCACTTCCTAGCTCTGTCTCTTTACTGTTTTCCCTGTCTTAATAACTTTCCCCCAGTTGACCAGATGTCTACATGATTGATGTTTTCTGATGGAATGGAAGCCGTGTGTGATCAGAGGCTCTGTTTTGTTCACGACTGTACGCTCGGCACCTAGAACAAAGCTTACCACGCATAAGAAACTCAAGAAACAGTGAAGTGAATGAATGAATAAATGAGTGAATGAAGAATGAATGAAGACATGTTCCTGCATGACCCCCTCTTTCTGCTTAGGGAAGCAGAGCAGTTTCCAGTTGGTTTTGGTCTTTGACAAATTGGCCGGTGAGTGTGAAGGACATCCCGAGATGGCCGGTGAGTGTGAAAGACATCCCGCAGTTACACAAGGACAGGTGTGATAGAGCATGGCACGGTCACAAATGTTTCTGTACATTTTGCTCTCCCAGGACTAGTATTTAGCAAATCCTAATTACATCTCTTGAACATATTTTGTGAACGCTGCTCAGTTTGCAGTCATTATCCAATATGCTGAAAATTCATCTTTATTCGTATCTGGAGGCAGGTTTTAGAGTGTCTGTTCTATTCATAGACCTGTTGTGTAAGGACTTCTGCCCTTCATCCCTGCTGAAGAGGTAGGACCAGGTGACTTAGCTCCTGTCGTCTTACCATGTTCGCCATAGATGATTGGTGCAGAAGTGGACACCTGACCCGATGCCAACCAATCAGCTTGCTGGCCAGTGACCAGTCAGCTTCTCTAACAAAAATTTGAACAGTGAAGAGATAAAAGAGGCAGAGAGAAAAAAAAAAAAAAGAGAAGAGACACAGAGTACTAGAGAAAGAAGGAAGACCAGAAGGCTGCTGAGAAATAGAGATTTTTTTTTTTTCTGTGAGTTTCCTGGTGGTCTGGACCAGCTGTATTTTTGGTTCCTCTCTCTGTCGATGAGATCACTTTCATATCCTTATAATAACCCCCTTTGGGCACCTGACACTCACCCTCTGAAATTGAGCCAGAAATTAACCAGAGGAACACAACTACTGGGAAATGCATCTTTCTGGATTTTCTTAAATATTCGTTTCAACAATATTCAATGTAATGTAATATAATACATAACTGTGCACAATCATATTGTAGGGGATAAAAAGGTAGTAAGCAACAAAATCATCCTCTTGAGAAACAATATGAGTTTTGTTGGGGAAGCAGATAACACACATGTGACAAAGCATGATTAAATTCCCAGAGTATAAAGAGATCTGTGTAGACAGCATTGGGTGAAGGCTTGGTGCCTAAGTGGAATTTGAGCCAGTTCTGGAAGGATACGTAAGATGTAGGAACTTCTTTCAGGTAATGTGAAGTGGGGGAAAGCATGAAGAATGTGTCTCAGGGGGCCCCGGGCCATTTCTGTTTAGATGCACAGGTGAGAAAGCAACATGTGACCAGTGCGGGCCACTCCAGGGAGAGGCGGGAGCAGTTACACCACACGGCAACAAATCCACTCAGTTTCAGAGGCTCACGAAGGACAGACTTGGTATCTCTTACAATGTTTCTGCCAGGGTTCTGCACACCCACCTGCCTCTGCCTGAGCTCCTTCCTCTTCTCACCTGGGCCTCCTGGGGAAGCCACATGACAGTCGTACATCCAAGGACATCCTCTCCCAGCCTGGCTTCCAGGAGGATTCAACATTGGTCCCCTATCCTTGCTTTCTAGTAGGATCAGCTACATACTTTTTAAGGGCTGTGTTAGTTCAGGCCACCATGATTACCAAAGACTGTGGCTCAAACAACAGACATTTATCTCTTATTGCTCTGGAGGCTGGGAAGGCCAAGGTCAAGGTACCTGCTGATTCATTTCCCAATGAGGGCTCTCTTCCTGGCTTGGAGAGGACACTTTCATTCTCGTTATGTCCTCACGTGGGGGCAGCGGATGGGGCAGAGAGAGGGTGGGCACACACAAGCTAGCTCTCTGGCATCTCTTCTTATAAGGACTCTAACTCTATTGGAGCACAGCCCACCCTCACGACCCCATTTAATCTTAATTACTTCCTCACTCTAAATACAGCCACATAGTGGGTTAGGGCTTCAACACAGGAATTTGCAGGGGACACACACATCCGGTCCGCCACGGGGGCCATGTGAAGAACAACGAGGTGGGCCCCTTATGCGAAGATTATCAAGCATTTCAAGACAGCAACGGCAGAGCATCGAACAGAGCGCGAGCTTTTGCTGGGCACAGCGCCCCACGGCCCACCGTTTGCATACCTGCTTTCTGGTCCTCTCTTCTGATAGAAAAAGATTTCGACTCTCCTGGGATGCAATCCTGGCTCCAGTCTCACTGGCTTTGTGACCCTGGGCATATTTCTTGACCATTCCGAGTTTCAGTTGTTTGTCTACAAAACGGGTATAATAATCCCTACCTTGTGAGGGTGTTGCCAGGACTAAGTTAAGCAAAATGACATAAAAAGTGCCCCTCCCCCCACCCTCCAGTGCTCACACGTGGCGTAAGCAGGTGCTCCCTCCAAGGCTGTCAGCGTCCCTCCTCAGGGTCTCTCTGCCTGCTAAGTGACCCACAGAGCAAAGTGTCCGTGTGCTTATAATGCACAGTTTGACGTGTATCCCTGGCAACACGTCTGTGGTGTGTGGTAGTGGCTCAACCTGGAGTGTGTTGGGAGACTAATCCATTAAAGAGGGGAAAAATCAATAGCACAATTAGGAACCATTTCATCCCATAATGACGCCAGCTGCTGGAAAGACCACTGGTACCAGGGGCCGCCTCTAATGGCGTGTGCTGCCTGCCACTCAGATCCGCCTCTCTGCCTTCCCAGGATGCGATGTCCTCTTAGGACACCACGGATGTCGAAAATGCAGCAGATCCAAGGCATACGCATCCTGTCTTCATCAACAATACAACATCACACTTGATTAAAGATCCAAAAACACCCTTCCCCAATCGGCTAAACTCCGTCAACGATGCAGTTTCTTTTCCGTCCGTACCTTTCATTTGCTTTTCTTCTTTTTTCCTCTTCTCCTTTCTCTTAGGAAGAATTGAAAGCCCCAGGACAGCTGATTTTGTTACGTCGAAGAAGCCAGAAAAACTGCCGGAAATTCCCAGGGAAATTTTGCATTTGCAAGGATTTGCATACAATGTCCATCATTTTCACGGGTAGGAAGGGGTTCAGCTCAGTGCCTTTGTCCTCGATGACCTTGGTCCTTTATGATCATTCACAGATTCGTTCTGGAAACATGTGTTTGGTGTCTACTATATATCAGACATTGTGTGGGGGAGTCGTGAAGTTCATTAAAAATACAAATTATGGACCTTTTCCCCACATGAGGGGCCCATCTCAAGATCTACCCCGAGCTCATCTTTTTAAGGTCACTTGAAACTTAAGAGGTCACTTGAAACTTAAGAGGTCACTTTAGTTCCATTGAGAGGTAAAATAAGTATAACTAAAAAAGAATTTAAGCTTTTAGCAGGAGAAATGTTCTCTATCAATGTTAGCGGAATTAAAATGTGTGTATTGTATAGCTGAACAAGAAAAAACCCAACAATGAGATCAAGTGGAAACGCAAACGCAGTTTGTGAATCCTGGTTTGATTCTTTAATTGTGTCTCCAGATCTCCTTCCCAGATGTGGGGAAGTCCCACGCCCAGGTCTGGTTTGGGGTTGAGTGTTCAGTTTACCCTTTAGCCTTTCTTCTTATTTCCCTAACATTACTCAGACACCCAGAGACACGCAGTCATTGTGTAAATGGCTCCGGGAGGCTAACCACCCAGCCCCTGCCCCCAACGCAAGCCCGATTCTCTCTTCCTTCCCATCTCGCGTCCTCAAGGGAAAAAAGCACTTAAAAGTCTGATCTTTCCGGGGTCCGATCCACATGCCCCTTTCTCATTTTCTAATGCTCAAGAGGAACAAGAAACACTTGCCTGGGCTCTGATGGCGCTGCTCCTGCTTAATGCCTTGCTTCTTTTTGCCTACGAGGCTCTCAGGCGGCGGGGTTTCTTCTCCCTCAGCCCTCGGATAAACGCTTGTCCACTGTTTCCCCAACTACTTCTTTTTCCCTCCGACTTGCGTAGAGGATGCCAAACAGTGGGATGGATTTTCAAAGGAAAGGCTAATGCCGGTTTATCACTGAGGCAACAACAGGGCATCGGCCCCTGGTGTCATGTTGGAGACGTCTCCAACCAGACTTCTGAGTTGCTTTTCCAATGGCTGGTCATTTGCTTGCTTTTGCTGTGTGTCAAGAAGCCTAGAACAGTAAATAAATAAGGGTAATGAAATCTAGTGCTTGATCAATGACATGTGCTCATCACCAAGGTCAAGAAAGCAGGTTGGTTCTCTCATCAGACTTCCATGGTTGTAGCTGGTACGGTTTGGGGTTTTCTCCCTCATGGTTTTCATGCATTAACCATCACTAGAGACAGGATGCTGGATGCAGTGATTACCTCTTACTGGGCAGGTCCCTGAATTGCATTTAGTCTGATAGTTTTGCTTTTGTTTTCATAGCAGCTTATTCAACTTGTTGCTTTGGATGAATTTTTCTTTCATGAAGAGGTCTTGAGAGAAAAGGAACACTATGCCTACCATTCGATGCCAGAGAGTGAGCACAAAATACTCTCATTTTCCATGCTATTTGCGAGTGAACTTATTTTCACATCAAAGATGATGACTGTGCTTAGATACACATTGCCTCTCATTTCAGGGTTTTAAAATATCTCAAGTTTCAAAAGTATTGTAATTTTTATATATGTAGCAAGTAATTCTAGCAGCCACTTATTCTCAGGTCTTCTTGTTTTTTAACTAAGGTTCTAATAATCAATTCGATTTGATAACCAGTACCAGTAAGTGTTTTATAAAAGCACCAACTTGCTGCCTTTAGCCATTCTCCGCTTACTCTGCCTTCTTGAAATCTATGAATGTGAAGTCTCCATTTCTGGGCACACCTGTGGCTTTGACTGCATCTGGCATGGTCATGTCTGGCTCCTCCTCCACCGTGATGCTTGGGAGCAGCTGCGTGTTGACGAAACACCCACAGTAACCAGTAACCCATGCAACAATTCTCCTTCAGCCCTGGTCTGGACACCAAACGTCCTAACTTTCTAAACGTAAGCATTGGAAAGTGCCCTGACGTGCTTCATTAATGATTTTTTTTTTTTTTTGCCTGGACATCCCTTAGCTTGGTTTGTTCATCCTCAAATTTGTTTTGTCCCCAATCC
>NW_006439713.1:5572678-5601147 GCF_000325575.1 Pteropus alecto
ATTTTTTTTTTTTTTTTGCCTGGACATCCCTTAGCTTGGTTTGGTCATCTCAAATTTGTTTTGTCCCCAATCCAAATGAAGAATAATTAACCCCAGGGCAGGAAGGAGTGCCGCTTTTATTGCAAGGCATTGTTTTTGTGATTTATCTATAGGGACTTTAAGCACTTTTCAGAAAAAATTTGTTTTGTCCTCAATCCAAATGAAGAAAAATTAACCCCAGGGCGGGAAGGAGTGCCGCTCTTATTGCAAGGCATTGTTTTTGCGATTTATCTATAGGGACTTTAAGCACTTTTCAGAAAGTGCTTAAAGAAAAAGGAAAAAGAATAGGAATATGAGTAGTTATTAACATTTGTTTCTGGCTACCAGAAGTATCATATGTTCAAAGAGTAAAACAGAAAATTAAAAAAGAAAATACAGAAATAAAAAATCAAAACCACTTGCAGCCAAAGACACTTTTGTTTGTGTCTTTCTATATTCACATACATCTGCACAGTCACACACGAATTCTAGTTACACGTGTGCCTTTTTACAGAAGAAGAGGATTTTACTTCACCCAAGAGTCTGAAGGGTTTTCTTCTGAAGCAAGTATGACAACTGCCTCTAATCTCTTCTTACAGGTGTGTCATAACTTTCTTCGGCAGCGTCTTCGCCTTGGAAGCTATTAAGCTATTTTGCTTTCTTAGGCACTATATGCATTTTTACCTTATGATAATCTTCACATTGAGCTTCAGTGATTTCTTTAAGATAAATTCCCAGATATAGAACTGTAGAATCAAATGTTATGCACATTCTTTATAGCTGTTAATACCCACTGCTGATATGCCCAGAAAAAATAGTACCGTTTTTATACTCACCTAAATGAATGAAGTACATATTTCCACAGTCTCATAATAAATATTAATAGTGCAAATAAAATGTGCCAAGCATGTGTTAAGGGTTTTTTCCCCACTTAATTCTCATACCATCCTCCAAGGTAGCACAGCTGTCATTTGCATTGTATAAGTGTGTAAGATGAAGCTTACAGAACTTGAGTTAACTTGATCAGAATTCCATCTCTGGTTTTGACACTGAAGCACGATTCTCGGCCACCACTGCATAGACTGACATATCCCGTACTGACATTCACTGAGCACTTACTAAGTGGCTACAGAGGCGAATTAGAACCTTCTAATCCATCATGAAGAGAAATAGATGCATCATAAAAATACTATAAATATAGTTGAGCCAAGTTATATAATATCGGCAGCAGGAAAACTAACGTGAGGTCGAAAGAAAGGGGAGATTGCAACCAGCTAAGGGAATCGGGGACCACCGAGAAGGAACAGGAATTCTTCGAGCTGACTTTTAAAGATGGGAAGGGTTTACGTGTGTGGGGACGGAGCGAGAGAGTTTCCAGCGGGACCGTGTTAAAGTCATGGCGATGAGGGATTGCAAGGCGGCCACGAGGAAGAGGCGGATGGAAAAGAAGGGGCTTCTGGGAAATCAGATGGAAAGAGGGAGGTCTTTGCTAAATTAAGAAGATCAGATATGATCTGATAAACAATCGGAGCGTCAAAGGGCGTCAAGAGACAATGACACATGTGCCAAAGATTAGCCCGAGAGTCATCTGAAATGTGATCACAGCAGAAGAGACTGGAGATGGGAGAACAGGTAAGTGTCAAGAAGAGAATACACAATGTGTAGGTAGAATCAAGATTTGACATTTGATTTGGGCCGAAAGGGGAAGCAGTAAAGATTTCTCAAGGATAACGTCCAGGATGCCATTATCAAAAGAAGGATGGGCATGAGGAGCAGGAGCTGGTTAAGGAGAAGAAGGGACCCAGTTTGCAACTGATGAAGCCCGAAGTGCTAGTGAACACTGGAAACAGCGGCTGAAAAGCTGCCCTTGACCTTGGGAGAGGGTTCAAGGCTCTAGAAGGATGTAAGTATTATCTGAAGGCAAGCAACAGCTGGAGCCAAGAACGTGTGTATTGCACGTGAGGGGAAAAGAATAGAGAAAAAAAAGTAGGCCAGGTGAGGCCCTTTGAACATTTTGAAAAATGGATATGAGAAGAAGAATGAGCCAGAGTCAGAGGGGCAGTGGTCAGAGGGAAAGGCGAGCAGGCCAGAGTGCTCTAGGCTTCGGAGAAGGAACTTTCAAGAACTGGAGCTGACGAAGAGCGGGAAGACGATGGCATTGCAATGTGGGGGAGAAAGGGTCCCAGAGGGTTCCCACGCAGACGATGACTGAAAATCAGCCCTGGAATTTGGCAAGAGTCATGTTACAGGCGGTCGGTCCTTTAGGAAGTCACCTCAAGAGAATGCAAGGGAAGGGGGTCGAGACCGGGGAGAATGTGGGCGTTGTTGGAAAATGTGGAGGCAACAAGAACTAGAGAAGAAGATAACGTGAGGGTGTGACTATCCATAACACACACACACACTCACACACACTCACACACACACACTCGCACACAGGTAATACATCTAAAATACCTACATCATGTGGGGAAGACCAACGATGCTTGTAAGTTGAAGAAAGGCAGCAGCGGAAGCGTGAGGAATGACATGGGTATGGGGCAACAGAGAGTCATTGCTGGGAAGAAGCCCAAAAGAGATGGGAGAGGTAACATCGAGAGCTTGGCCGGAAGGGTTATCTACTAACACGGTGTGTCCTCTGGAGGAGAAGCGGGGAGGGGCGGTTAGGGTGAGTTTAGAGGTGGGGGCAAAAGCTTTGGGTAGCGAGAGAAACGTTGTCCTCTGGGGGCCGGGGCGATGGTGTGGGGCGGATGTAGTAACACAGGCGTCTGCTCTGCCTTTTGTTTATTTGTGGCAAAACCAGCAACGGAAAACGCCCTTCCCCTAAGAATCCTAGCTTGACTTTTTTTCTGTAAAGAACATTCTCTGTGGAGAGTTGGAGGAGACAGAGGAAGAAGGGACAGAATAAAGGATGGGACAAAGGTGTCCTCACACCTGCAGAAGTTGTTAAAGCGTTTGTGACAATTTGAGGCCCGCCCCACCTCGGTTCCCTTGCGGTAAGGCAGTGGTAGGATACCATTTTTGCTCTGCAAAATGGCATGTGAGGGTATGTAGCAACTTTTGGGTGCTTTACATTCTAAACCTATTATGTAAGATTAGATTTGCATATGGATTGAAACGGGAAGGGCAATGCACAATTAAAAATAATTATACGGGAATAATAACTATTTAGATAATTTCTTTGTTTAAAACGACATAAAATGCTGCTGGTCCTATAGTTTTTTTAAACACACAGAACGTACTTTAATAATTGCTCTTTTATTTACAACGTTTGTTGTCTTTCTGAACGTTCGAGGTTTAATTTTGACATATGCATTCAGACACTGTGAGTCTCGCGGTGGCACCGTGACCCTTTGCTATCAGAACCGAGCTAATTCTGTAGAAGCCGTTGACTCAACTACTCAAGACCTATTCCAGGAAATGCATTACGAAGGAGCCAGCAGATAACAAATCTCCAACTTAGGAAGAATTGCTTCTGGAAACTGCAGAGCATGAGATAAGGTTTACTCCATGGGAGCTGACTTTATCCAAACCCGCACCACACTGAGTGATGTAGTAGGCTCTGAGTAAGCTGTGTACGCAGAACTGATAAACGCTGCACTACATTAATTAAGAACTCTATTGCTTTAATAGCTTGTCTTCAAAGGCCACTGACTAATACTAAGATTTATCGTGCGAACAACAAAAAACGGGCTATGTAAATTTTATAATGGGACCTCTAAGGTCGTATTAAATCATCTCTAGATCTGTTGATATTTCTGATACCCAAGTAATTCTACGTAGAATTACTGGATCATAGCGACTAAGGGATTCTGTCTTAAGTAGAATAGTACCTCTTGCCACGGACCTTGTAAGGTGTTTTAACAAAAATTGTGTCATTTGAGTCTAGTAACATCCCTGAAAGGAGATATGACTAGTTCCAGTTTACAGATGTAGATGCAAGTTCATTAAGATTCTGCTTTCTGTCCAACTGCTTAAGTGGCGTAGCGGGCGTTTGAACTCATGACTTTAAACTTCAAGTCCAATTTTTCTTCTGCAATACCCCAAATCTTGCCTGATTCTCTCCTTACCTCTCCTTTTCTCCCTCCATTCCCTCGCCTTCCCTTCTCTTTTCTTCTTCTCTTCTTTTTTCATGTCTTTTCCTCACCTGGCTAGGACTATCTGACGATGTCCTTGGAGTCAAGGTTTAAAGTTGGAGCTCTTTAGCACCACTCCATATTGATTCATATGTGCGGTTTATCTGTCTTTCTGCAGCGGCGTATAAAACGCATACACGGAAAGGCTAGGGCGGGGTGGCTGCGTACGTCCTGTAGAGCAGGAAAACTGCCCTGCCACCACCAATCCCGCCTTGGTCTCACCTGTCGGCTCTGCTTCCTGTGCTGGGTCTCGGGGGCTCTGCTCCTGTCTTACCCTATGCTCGTCCTCTGGGCTCTCGCAGATGCTTCTGGTAGAATGCCGGATAATACACGTTTTATTCTATCCCCACTCCATAGCCTCCCGTGGTCAGACTGCGTCCTCACCTCCAGGAGTGGAATGGTACCCTCAGGTTGGAAGTCGCCAGGCCTGGATGCTGGCGAGTGCCCATGCACTGGCACTATGTTATGGACCTCAAGTGGAGTAGGCCGGTCAAATAGTATTGACACCTGCAGCTTAACGAGAGAAGTGACACGTGGCTCTCTACATCTCAGTTACAGCGATTTAACTAGAACTGCTCAGGACTTCTGTTTTCCTGTCATTCTTGACATCATAAGCATTTATTCGCTGCTTCCTCTGGCAGACACTATTCTAAGCATGTTCCCTGTATTAACCAGCTCAAATCACACAACAATCCTAGGCCGGAACCCATTTTACAGATGAGAAAATTGAGTTTATATTATTTGCCCACGACCACACGATTTATGAATGGAGCTGGAGTTGGATATCTCTAAGTCTGGCCCTTTTAACCATTATTGTAGGCTGTTTCTTTCAACACTTGGTATTGAAAGAGTTTTAAATTTTTGACGAAAAGATGGGTGCAAACGTTCTTATATTATTTCGATTTGTGTACAACTGATTTTTGATTTATATAAATGAGATGAGCATCTATCTAGGTTTCCTCTTTCATGAATTGCTCGTTTGTAATTGTCAATGTTTCTACTGGGTCGTCTTTTCGATTTTGAATAGCGTGTCAGCTATGTATTGTCACATAATGTATCACCCCAAACTTAGTAGAATAAAACAACACTGGTATTTTCATTCCTATCGGGTATGGTTCAGTGGGTTGTCTGGGGTCAGTACTGCTCACCGGGGGCCTTTCATGCAGCTGTGGTCAGACGGTGGCTCTGGCTGGAGTCAACGGAGGGCTCACTCATGCGCTCACGTACAGTGGTTACCGCCAGCTGTTGACTGAGATCTCAGCTGGGGAGGTCAGTTGGAACATTTGGCCACAGTCACCCCATGTGGCCTGGACTTCCTCGAAGCACGGTGATGGGGTTCCAAGGGCAAGTCTCACAAGAGGTCAAAGCAGAAGTGCCAGACTTTTTTTATGACTTGCCTCAGAATCAACACAGTTTTGCTTCCATTGTGCTCTCCTGCTCAAGGCAGACACAAAATTTCACCCATGTTCAAAGGGAGGGGACCCAAGCTGTCATTCTGTGTAAGAAGAGTCAGCATCTTTGTAAGAAGGACGCATGAGATGGGATGGGTTATGGCAGCGGTCTTTGGAAAAATCCCTCAGACACGCAGAGTAACCATAACTTCTCTAAGTCTTTGCTCATTTCAAGTTTTTGCATAGTGTCTTTTGATGCACGTAAATTTTAATTATAATAGAATCGATTTTATCAATCTCTTCCCTGTTGGTCCGTGTTCTTTTGTTTCTTTTCTAAGACGTAATTATTCTACCCACAATTCCAGTTATATATATATATATATGTTATATATTTTATTTATTTATTTTCTAGGATAGTCAGCCTTATATGTGTCTGCTACCTCACTGGAAGAGAGAAAGGGGAAAGAAGGAACAACTATATAACTTTATATATATATAGTTATATATATAGTTATATATATATGTATGTATTCTTATATTTAAGACTTCAAACAATGGGAGACATTTATATACATAGTTTAAGATAGGGTCTAATTTTCTCTTTTTCTGTATGGACAGTTAGCTGTTGAAACTTGTAGTATTTATTATATTTTTTCTTTACTTAAAAACATTTACTTTTCCTACTTCTATTCGATTGAGTCTCCTTTATTTCTCTATGATCGCCTACCCCCCACCACTACCACTGACTCCGTTTCCTGCTTTGGAAAGCATATGTTTTATTTCCGGTTTTTAGTGGTCAGACTAATATTTTTTTAACTAGTAAATTTCACATAACAAAGCCTAAATTTTATTTGCATCCTACCCTTCTCTCCCAAAATGTGTGGACCCTAGAAGGTTTTAATTGTAATGATCCCTAATAGTCTGTTGCTGTGATGTACTCTTTCATTTATTTATTTATTTTGCTTTTATATAAATAAAAATTAGTCACTGTTGTTATTCGATTTATTGCCCATGTTTATTAGAGATATCTGTATTTTTGCAAATGTCTTTTCTTACTATTGTTGTTATTATTATTATTATTACTATTATTATTCCACCAAATCCTTCTGGGTTCTATTTCCTTCTTAGCCATTTTCTACCTCTTAGTCTCTGTAATTCACTGTATAATTTCTTCAGCACTGACTTTCATTCAGTAATTCTTTCTTCAGCTTTACATAAGTTGTTGATGAATCCATTCATTTAGTTTTAATTTTAATGGCTTATTTTATCATTTTTAGAAGTTCTATTTTGTTATTAAAATTTACTTTTTTTTTTTTGGTTCATAGAATCTTGATTTTTACCTATTGAGTTCTATTCTGTCTTTGATATCTTTATCTTAACATCTTAAATTTACACTTCTTTTCAAAAAATTTTTTCTGATGTCTTTATCGAATACTTCAAATATTTGTTGTGTCTTCTGCTTTGTTTGGAGCATTTGTTGAAGCATTTTAAAATTCTTTACTGTGCTCTCATTTTTAGTGTGCATTACATCCTTGTGGTCTGGGTTGAGGAAGGTCCCTCTCCCTAAAGTAATTTTGCATTTACTTATGCTGGGTACTCCAGCATCTCACCAGGCTGGGGCAGAGTGATATGTTAAATTCTCATTCTGAGGATTTGCATACCATAGAGGCAGCAATGCGATGCAGTCTCTCAACCTGTGCGTCATGCTGGTGCAGGGTTTCAGTGTTTCATGGGGATCCCTTTTTCTCCCACAAAAATCTCCGAGCACAGATAAACTTCCTTGCACTCTTGGTAGGGGAGCGTTCATTTGGGAATTCCGATGTTATGCAAACGTCTCCGGGTCCGAATCCTACTTCTGGGTGGAAAACCTGGCTCCTCCGCCCTGGGAGGCACACGGGCAAAGTGTTTAGCATCTCCCTCCTTGAAACGCCTTGTGTCATCCTGTCCCCGGCCAGCTGTGGTTTCAGTTCCAGGGCTCACAGACATGGCTTTCGGTTCCCTCTTCATTTCTGGAAACTGATTCTTTTTCTTTCTTTCTTACTTTCTTGTATAACCAGTTATATATTTAGCTTTTTTTTTTTTTTTTTTTTTTTTACATTTTATCCATCATGTCTATTGCTTTAAAGCACGAGGATTTCCACGATAGATCAGCCTCCTGTTCCAGAGCTAGAAGTATCTGGGAGGATTAAGTGAACCTTGGGCGAAGCTTGGAGCTAGAGTTTTTGCATGTTCTTGAAAACTCACCCAGCCAACTAAAAAAGGTCATTCTCTGGGTTCAGTTCGCAGGTTCACCCACCGATGATAAAATCTCTTCTGCTGGTCTTAACTCTGGACGGCGTCCAGGAGGGTCCTGGCTTGGAATGCATTCTGCGCTCAAGGAGAATGTTTTCCTGGAATGTGTTTGTGGAATATTAATGCTTAAAAAAAAAAACAAAACCAAAACTTATGTTTATATGAGTTTGGACAATTATGGGTTACACCAATTTAAACAAGTGTCTGTACTGCAGCATTTCTCAGAAAAAAAAGAGGGGGTAAGTGGCTGCCTTTAGCATCACTCCTGACTGTGGAAGGCAGTAGGAAAGGACATGAGCAGTAGATGAGGATGAGGGACCAGGACCCGAAAGTCAGAGCACCTCAGACTTCCACCTCGGGAGGCAGCAGACTGCTTCATTGGGGCTGCCTCGTGGGTTTGTGTCTGTCCTGTTAGCACGGATTCTCTTTAATTTGGAAATAATTTAAGGAAAACGCTCCTGTATCTCCATGATAGTGACATTGATCTAATCAACCCACCTTTTACAGTTGAGATTTTCCTCAGGCCAGAAGTTCTCTGAGAGAAGAGATGAAAATTGTCAGGGTCACCTTGTTTATGATAATAGCTAACATCGGGTATACGCTGACTGGCTTCCAGGTCACAGCTCCACAGGTTGTATAAACCTCACGACGAGTGTGTGAAGTGCGTTCTGTCATTAGTCCCATTTTACAGACGAGAAAACGGAGGCTCCAAGTGCCGCCTCCATTTTTACTGCTTTGTTTCAATTGTCTTTTCATACTACACAAATACCCTTTTGGCGAGATAAAAACCGACCCCCTAGGCTATGAATTTAAGGCATCTTTGACTTCTGTCTTGAGTAGAGAACAAGATGGGAACTGTCATCTGACAGTGGTGGGTGAGTAGGGGGCCCGCTCTGCTGAGGTGCAGGCGTCCTGGGTTCTAGGCTTTGGCTCCTACATGACAATGAGCGAAAGCCTCGCCTTCTCAAATCCACTTCCCTCACCTCTTAAACAAGGATTAGTAATATTTGTACATCTACATCGTAAGATCGTCAGGGTGATTAAGTAAAATAATACATGGGGAAGTTCTTTGTAAACTGTGAAGTGCCATGCAAAGTGCAGAGGGCAGTGCAGCCTGGTGTCTGGGTTAACGCGGAGGGCGACGCTGACAGGTGCTCCGGGTTGCCAGTGATGATGGGCACCACCGTTCCACCCCCGCTTCAGTCCGAGGACCAGAATCGGGAGCTCTCTGCAGCTCAAATCCGGCTCCAGCCTGGATTTGCGGGTTGTCCTTTGAAAATAAATACTAATATCTTTTCTTCCAAAATGTTTTGAGGAGAATGGGTGAATTTTTGTTGATGGAAAGGTTCCATCTCCAAGGAATGTTAGGTATTTTTATTATTTCCCCCCCGCACCAGACAATCTCAAGATTCTTTATGATTAAAACAATATTTCTAAAGAAACACAGTGTACTTAACTCTATTTATAAAAAAGGATCCAAACAAGTCTGCCTGTCCTAAATCTGTCTAACAACTTGGGTAATAAATATTTCCCTATTTGTTTTCAGAGTCCATCTGAGTGGTCAGACATGTTTGATTTAGGCTCAGTTCCCTTGGAACAAATGCATTTCCTTTTCCTCTTACTCCTATCGTGTTTTTCCAAGAACACTGGCTCCCTCCCCAAAGCCATCCCCTCCTTCCTCCACCGCCCCGGTCCTTGTCTGTTAACTGGTCTGCTTCGCTGGGAAGTATGACGCCCCACGTGAACAAACTAGATGGGGAGATCTGGGGTTATTAGAAAAGACAGATTCTGCCCTGAATAGCGTTTGCCCATTCATGCATTCATTCGCTCAGTAATAGAGCCATTCCATAAAAATACACATTCCGCATTCAGCCACGGGGCTGCCATTCCAGTAGAAAGGAAGACGTGATGCGGACGATCATTTGCGTCGTGCCTTCGGTTATTAGGAATCTTTCATATGCCATTTGCAGTTTTAGTTGCATGAAACTCTTTGGGGGAAGGAATGGAGGACATAACAGAGTGTGTGCTGGACGCCTGATCATGAGCGTTAGTGTGCGGAGGGGTTGGGCAGAAAGGGGCCTGCACAGTTTGGAAGGCGTGGTCTACCGGCAGAGGCCAAACCAGTTGTGGCTCTTTCATGGGGAGAAGAATAAGGGAGTGAAATCGTGTTTGATCTGGATTTAGCTGAAAGCGGCAAGTGTCCTTTTCTGTTGAGAGTCAGATATCAAAAGGGTTTAAATGTTAGAAAGGATCGAGCTTAGACCTGTGGAAAGAATATCTAGAAACGGTGAGAAATTTCAGGCCTCATCCGGGGTGGCTGGGGTGGGGTGGGCACAATGCTGCGGTGACGAGTCTTGGGCTGGGTAAGGGGCGGGGGCGGGTCCTGGCCCTGGGGTTGGGGGGTCCCAGCCCTGGGATTCTCCGACTCCTTATTTCTTACTCTTTCGCCATCAGAACACGTTTCAGTGTGTGTCTTGAGCCCCAGCTAGTTGCAACACTCATTTTCTTTAACTCACCGCAGCTGGATCTTGCATTTTGTCTTTCTTAGAAGTATTTGATTTTTCTCCCAACATTTTCCATTTTTATCTATTATGATCTATCTCTTCCTGTCATAGCCAGAAACATGATACCAGGATTAGGCAATTCTCCAGCCTCTTTCTCTTGGGTAAAGTCTGAAACAAAATAACCCCAACCCATCTGTTATCTCTGCAACATTGTCTCATTTTTCTCCACTGTCTTGCTTTCTAATTTTGTGGGGACAAAATAATTCATTTACTCTTAAAATTAATGTATTTTTCTAAAGTCATCTTTGCAGGCGACAGATCCCTCCTGGTCTTTGAGGTGTGATAAACCATACACACATCGTATGGCACTTTTGGTTTTAATTTCTGGCTAATTATCTGGGTATTCTTCAATTATTTGTTTTTTGGGGGTACTAGTTTTATTTATTCTAAAAAGTTCTGGTTATTCTAATAACATCGATTTCCTGTTTAAAGCAGTAAACAAAAGAAACCAAAAAAGTAATGAATTTAAATTTTATTTTTAAGAGCCTGAAAAGTATAATGAATTATCTGAAAAGTAGGAAATCAAACTAATGGGCCATATTTACTAAAGTTACATATGAACACGACAGAGGCACTGCCCACATCCTAAAAACGAAAGACCTGCACTAGGCACTTCCTTTTCCGAAACAAATGAGACCAGTGCTTTGGAAAGTATGCATTTAGAACAGTACAGCTATTGCCACATCCCTGAGGCGGACGTGGTGACTAAGATGGAGACTCATCACATGTCACTTAAATCACTGAGCAGCTCGACTTCCTCAAAGAGCTTGGGAAATGCTCTTTATTTCAGAAAGAAAAACAACTGAAAACGAGCCCTGCCTGGATCTGAAAAGCCAGTCCCCACGTTCGTAGCCCCTCTAACTCGCGTTGCATTATGCAGAGGAGGTTTTGTGAGCGACTAGTCCCCGAGATGACTTGTGATAACTGGCATTTGATTTGAAAGTAAGTGAGGGAGAGATCTCATTCTACATTAGCATTTTCAGCGCCGTGCTTTCTGGCAATAGACGTTAATAAGCTATTCAATGAATAAATTAATTAATAAAGCAATTACATTTCTAGAAGTTTCGGAAAGGAAATTCTTTTAGGGAAACAATATAAAAATAAACCTCTCCTTATGTTGCGTTTTCTTTCTTTCGGTTGCATCCTTTATTCTTAACTCAGATTTTTATTCATGTAAATATTTTGTGTCAAGTTTCCAGACACACCATTCTTTACAGGTATTATAAACACTTGAGGAAAAAAATCTTAATTTGCCTTGGATAACTAACTTGGATTAATAGATTCAAATACGGTTGTGATTTACTAGGCAAACCAGTACATTTGGGTTGTTTCTGAAACCCTAGTTATATAAAAGTAAGAAAACTATTTATTTTATAGCTGCTGGAATTCCTACATCACAGTCCCCAAATTCAGTATTGGAAGGTGCAAACTACTTCTGCATGAACTCAAAAAAAAATTTTTTTTCTTTCACTGTAATTTTAGGAATTAGCATTGTAAAACAGCAGATCTTTAAGAAGCTTTTGATTAACAAAGATTATCCTGCATTCTGAGATCTTTTAAATTTTCAGAGAGCCTGGCCATTGTGTAGTTCTTGTGGGAAAACGGTGCCAGGAACTGTAGCAAGCTCGGGTCCTTTTGTGACTCCCGAGGCCAGAGAGATAGTGTTTAAGAACTAAAAAGTCCGTTTTAACCACCTGCACCTCTTCAGAAGTTGTGAGAGGCAAGAACCTGTAAAAACGAGCTTCTCGTCCTGATTTCTAGGAAACGTTTTCGTCTCATCAGAAGAAGACTTGGTGATCTCAGCCCGTCTCTCTTCCACGTTCTCTTCCCCAACTGCCTTCTCCCCCTGAAAACGTCCAGAGTGTCCTGAAGCTCTACGCCCCTGCTCGTGGTATCTTTAAATGACTTCTGCATTACACATTCTCTTGTGAAGAGAGTAGATCTTGAATATTTTCACCAAAAGCACTGCGATGGGATGGAGAATCATTTTGCAGGATACACACACATATCAAATCATCACCTTAAATGTACATGTTATTTGTCAATAATATCTCGATGAAGCTGGGAAATATGACTTCTGTAGAATATCTCTTTATTCCTGCGGATGGGCCTTTGAGGTTTCACTTAGATGTATAATGTTTACAGGTACCCCCCGAGTTAAAGGGTTTGGGGCTTCTTTGTCCTCAAGGGCAACAAATGGAAGGAACTATGATTATTAGCTCACGTTACTGAACGTTGGTCCTCAAAGCATTTAATAACAATTGAGATACAGAGAAAATATCACTTTTTTTTGTGTGTGTGTGAGTAAATCTATTTGTTCATTTATTTTCTAGGACATTCAACCTTATATGTGTCTGCTACTAACTGGGAGAGAGAAAGGAGAAAGAAGGAATAAAAGAATTATAAGGATTGGCTATTGAAAGCACATTTCTAGTTATTTAATTTACCAGGGTGTGTAGACTCTCTCAATTCCATTCACGTGGGTGGGTGGAGGAACCATAGGAAATAAAATGAAAATGTTTGTGTTAGGAAATTAGGTAGTGGGTATTTCATACTGTACTTCTGTTTTGGGATGGTGTGTGTGTGTGTATGTGTGTGTGTGTGTGTGTGTGCGTGTGCGAGAGAGGGGGGGGTTGACAGACGGACAAGTACACACAGACTGAGAAAGTCACAGAATGGAAGGGTGTGGGTAAGACAGAGGGTGTGAGCATTGAGGAGGAAGACAGACAGAGAAAAGAATGAATCCTTGTTTCATTTCAGGGAAAGAAATTGCTTTCAATTTTGTAGCAAAGAACATGACTGATTAATTGACTCAGGCTTAAAAATGTAGGAATAAAAGAGTTTCAGTTTAGACACTGCATGTATGCCCATTATCCAGGGAAGAGAAAGGACATGGATGTCACTCATCACGCCCAGGGGACTGGTGGAATTAACAACTGGCACTAGGCGCTTCTTATCTAGGGGGGTGTAAAAAAAACTTATGATCGTCCCAGGAATTGTTGGGAGACATCAATTCTCTGACCATTCTGTGATCTGTGATGCTGATAATGATAATGAATATTTACTGAGCACTTTATACATGTTAATACATATCTGATACCAATCACTTGATACCAGTTGACTCATTTAAACCTCACAGCATCCCCAGCCAGTAGGTCCTGGAATTTTCTTCGATTTAAAGATGAGGGAACAGATGCCCAATGGTGGTCAGGGAGTGAGGGCTGAACCAAGACGCACAACCAGGCGGTCTCCGGAGCCGAGCTCTGGTCACCAAGCCGTGCTGCCCTGAGCTCTGACTGCTCATTTCAATTTTGCTCTTCGTAGGAAGGTGCGACTTTGATCGTCCCTGGCAACGGTCCTTTATTTGTTTCCTAACACAGCCCGTGTCCTAGAAGAAGTCATACTGAGAGGACTCCGGGTAACCAGGTCAGGACATCGTGACCATTTAAAGATACAAGCGGCTCATGTCTTTCCGTGAGCAGCAAATGGAAAATTGTACTCGCTGTTTGAGGTCACGTCTCTAAGTCAGAAGAGAGGAGCGGTAGAAAAACCGCAGTCTGGGGGAGGTGTCTGAGATACGCTCAAATGCACAGGACGATTTCGTAGGCAGTAAATGCTGCTCTCGAGTCTGGATCAGGCAGCTGGTGCTGCGGGGCCAGGAGTGGGGTCTGGGGGACGGGTGAGGCTCACAGGCCCTGTCCCCTGAGCGTTCCTACGTGGCCCATTTGCAGAGGCAGCCTTTCTAGAAGGCTCTGCATTGGACTCTGAAGCTTGACTAGTCCCCATTCGATACCAAGCCCAGGGATTGGGGTGGCATGAGAAGGGACCCCTGAAAGCTCCCGTACCCGAAGCATCCTTCTGAGCTCTAACTTGTAGCTCCCCTTTGTTTTCGCACCCTGAGTTGAAAGTCTCGCGAGGCCTGAAACCTGGAAGCCACCGCTGACGTTGTCCCTGCAGTTTGGCCCACATCTTTACAGATCTACAAGGGGCTTGTGGAGGGTACGATAGGGTTCCTCAGACTGTGCGAAGGGTATTCAGAGCAGCCCTGGCCTTCGGCTCAGATGGGACTGTGGTTAAAATGCAGGACCCCAGGCCCTGCCCCCACCCCAACGAATGAGCACAGCGGAGCGGTTGACTCTGGGAGTGTCTGCTCTCAATGAGGCACCTCGGAGGTCTCTTTGCGTGAGATAGTTTGCAAACCATCCCTTGGCATGTTGGCTGGTTCATGGAGACAGACTTCTCAGATAACGGTTATTAAAGGTGTTTTTTTTTTTTTTCCCCTCAAATACCGCTGGGAAGGGTCGATGTCAGGGCCTTGTGCCTTGATGACTCACTGCTCCTGCGATGCGTAGGGTCCCAGCTCATCGAAATTCACACACGCATAAAATAAAGGGGCAGATAAACTCAAAAGCAGGGTGGAGTCCCTCATTAGCCTTCTCTAGTTGTGGGGGTTTTGAAATAGTGTTTTGTTATTCAGATAAATTGTTCTTTTCCCCTTTTACAGATAATTTGACTCATAGACACTTATTCAAACCCTTTTGAAATCGTCTTGAATACAAATCTGGGGTTTCCAAACCCCAGATTGTAAAGAAATCACAGTGCTTACAAAACTTTACGTATTTGTAATTTCTTGCAGACCAAGCGGGTCACTATCGCTAGTGCAAACTGAAACTTTGGGAAATCACTACCAGGCTTCACAGTTATCTCGCGTGGAGATGACAGAGTGATTGGAAACATAAATTGAAGTGGCGTTTATTTTATTCATTGACGAGAAAGAAACACAACCTCCCTGAAATGTCTGGCGTTTTAATGGAAAGAATATGTATTTTGAGAATTTTAAAAAAATTACAATCTTATAGTTCAGAGACTTGCGCGCAGAATGAGAAGTTTTCACGCCACTGCAGGGTAAATTAAGAATTGCAATACCCATGCTGTTTGGGTTTCCCCGTACGGCTCACGAAGCTTTCTTTGACTTGGTGTTGTAAGGGCCACCCCTGTGACATCTGGGAACCAATGGCTTCCAACACAGTCACGTGTATAATGGTTAAACTAGAGAGGAGGTTTATAGAAATCCACGTTGCTTCTAGCCAGAGTTACCAAGTACTGACTGCATGGGTCATACAATAAAAATATGTTCATCGTTTGTCTACAATTCGACCTTAACTGGCCATCTTGTATTTTTATTGGCTAAATCTGTCAATGCTATTCACTGGAAAAAGGGAAGAGTAGCCCTGTAAGAAAGCGAGGGTTTTGAGAACACTCATCTCTCACTGTGGTTGCCCGCAACACCTTCGCTGTTTCCTGAAAAGCTCTCTGCTGTCGATACTGCTGTCCAACCAGCTGTTCCTGGGAGCGTGGCGTGTTAGGCACCCCAGCTCATCAGTGGCTGGGAATTGCCCGTCGGAGAAGATCCGAGATTACAGCACTGGCAGTTGAGGCTGTGTCTCCAGGGTCAAGTCAGCTCAGGGTTCCCAGCTCTTCACATGCTGAGGCTCATAGGCCAACCGCAGGCTTATGGGCACACACACACACACACACACACACACACACACACACACCCCTGCAGGTATGCACGCTCACATCCCTCTGCCCAGTTTCATACAGAATGAATTTACTTATCACATTGATTAGACACGGCTAATATGCTTTTCGTATATATTGTCTCACTTACTCTTACATCAGCTTTTTGAGGGCAATGCTATTTTCTCTTTATTTTTTTGAATGAGACAATTAAGGCTTAGAATGGTCAACGAACTTGCTCGCAGTCTTTTGAAGTTTCAAACAGAGTACCTACTCCTGATCCCAAGCTCTTACCTCTTTTATTCCTGTATTCTCTCAGTCTCTCTCTCTCTCTTCCCCCACCCCCACTTCTCCCTACATGCCCACCCAATTCTGCATTTTATGTAAATAAAAAAAGGGATCACAATGACCTGCTGGGAAGTAAGAGGTGCTTTGGGCTTGGGCTCAGGCTGTCTGGTGGGCTGTATTATCAGGCTGTACAGTCTCCATCAGTTACTTATATTAAGTTATTGCATCTCCCTGAGACTCGATTGTCCTAATCTTTCAAATGGGTTTATAAATGTTGACTGCATAAGTTTACTGGGGTGATTAAATGAAGGAAGAACCAAAAGATACACTAGAAAAAATGTAGAAGAGCGTGGGAGAAGGAGGTCAATGGTCCCTGGAACTTGGGAGGAAGCGTTGTTAAAACCAAGTCTGACTTTTTCATGTGATTTCTTTTGGAAGTCTCAGGGACAAAATGCAGCCGGAGGAACAGTGATCGATGCCTTTGATTTTCATCTATGGAAGCTGTATGTGCAACAGCCTCTGTGGCTCTTAATTCTCCATGGGAAAGGGAAGGTTAAGGCTTGGAATTCTTGAGAATCACTTGAAAATCCCTGGTTCACGACTAAGAAAGATTTACGTTCTTCATAGAATATACAGTTGCTTTTCTGAGTTTCCCTTGGGGAAAAAAACAGTCTCCATCAGTTACTTATATTTTTTTAAAAGAGCAAAACAAAACAATCTCGGCCAATACTTAAAAGCAAAGGGTTCAGCACTTGAAGAAAACGTAGTCATTATAGTTCTGTGAGCGGACTGGGCTGGAGGGGTGTGGCCTGTCTGGGCCTTCCTTCTACATCTGTACAGAAAACGCATTCTTTAAGGGGTTGCGTGAACCGATGTTTGCTCTGGCCTCGCGCCTTGCTTCGTGCTGGGTGCCGGTCCATGGGACAGCCAAGCCCTCCCTGTTTCCATGGGGATGGGGAGGGATTAATGTGGGGACAAGAGTCACCTAACTCAGAAACATAATAGTGTTGCATCAGATAATGACTCGCTACCAAGAAAATAATTGCGGGCAACAGAAGAGTATGATGGAGGGTGGAGAATGGGGGGGCGGGGCCAGGCCTATCACAGGAGGCTTCTCAGAGGAGGTGACTTTTGGGAGACATTTGCATACAGCGAAAGAACCAGCCAGCCGGGAGAGTTGGCAAGAATCATGGTACAGGTAGCCCTTTGGAGAGTCGCTTTAATAGAACGCTAGAGAAGGAAGTCAAGGCGGGGAACAATTCGGGCTTTGTCGCAAAATGTGGAAGCGACAAGAAGATGCCTCTACTGGGCCCTTGACTTCAGCTCACAGACACTTTCGGTCTTCTCTCCACCCTATGTGTGTGGTAGACGTGCGCGCATGTCTGCGTGCGTGCGCACGCGCGCGCACGCACGTGTGTGTTTTGTATTCTTTTATGAAATACCCAGTCAGATGCAGCCATAAGAGGAGACACGGGAAAAGCTCAGGAAAAGGCCCCGCCAAGTGGGATATACTCGTAGGTCCTAAAGAGAGGAGGCAGAGCACGCTGCGCGAGGCCACGTGGGAAAGACACGAGGGTGACCAGGGGGTGAGGCAGAAGACAGGAGTGGGGGACAGCGCCGAGGTCATGACCTCTGCTGGAGTTTCCTCCGGGAAGGCAAGTGGGGCGAACAGTCTGGGACGGGCTAGTTTGAATAGTTCGGGTGGCTCTGGGCTGCAGGGGCGGCCCCTCGCGGCCTGGTCCCTGGCCCTGCGGTGACCATTACTGCGTCCTGAGCTACCTCCGCCGGATTGAGTGGGCGTGTCTCTGGATCAAGGACACGCCCCCCGCTAGCCCTTTGCTCTGTCTAAGAATTGGACCCAGAGTTGTTTTTATTTTTCTTTTTCAAAATGTCAAAACACCGTAATATACTCCCCCCACCCCCGCAAAAAAAACCAAAAAAAAACAAAAAAAACAAAACCCTTAAAAAAATTACAATACAATATATACCCACCGCCTTGAGTTAACTAGGTGTCGGGTACATGGAACAGGCACATGTGCCCTAGGTTTTCCTCCATCATGGGCAGCAGCCACGTCTGGCACCACTGCTACCCCGCACTGACCTGCCAGTGGATGGCGTGGACTCAGTGCGGTTCACATGTGGCCACGCACAGAAAGCCCGTTTTGATGTGTATTTCATGTATTTGCCAGAAGGGTTAAAATTAAAGTGCTCCCCTCGAGAAGGGACAGCAAAAACAGCCAAACTCTCCACTATGCAAAGCGAACGAGTCACTTTCACACTTTTGGTGTTTCTGCTTTATTTTAAATTGAATTCCCTACAGTGTAATAAAAATACCAAAGAACTGATATGAGGTTAATTCGCACGTATTCATATCGATGAGATCATTCATGGGAATCTGAGCGATGCCGCAGTGATTCGTGGAGGCCAGCCTGGCGAAGTTATCATTTGCTTGCCCTGATGGCCTTTAAGTTGGGGTTTTCTTCTAAGTTGGCTTTATTTTTCTTTCATTTGTGAAGAGTGACGTTTCAGTGAAGCTTTAGTTATGCCTTCACTTAGCCGCATCTAAGAAATAAGAATAAACATGGAAAGATGATTCGAAGATGGTGCTTTTCCCTCTTTTGATACAGGCATAAGAGAGAAACTCATCTCACTGTGCTGTTCTTATCAAGGGCCCCTCTGGCCACTCTCTCCTCCCTTCCCTTAGCTTCTCGGCCCTCATCCCTGCTCCCAGTTCTCCCAAAATGAGCTACACTAACATCCTGGTGTGCGTGTCTAGATGTTTTCCATACTTACATAATTCAATTATAAAACTGAAAACCTTCATCTACAGGAAGGTATTTCAATATTGGCACTACTGACATTTTTTGTTGTGGGTCTGTCTTGGGCGTTGTAGGATGTTGAGCAGCATCCCTGGCCTCTACCCACTAGATGCCAGTAGCATCCCTGCCCGCCCCCACCACCAGTTTTGACAACCCCAAATTTCTCCAGACATTGCCAAATGTCCCATGGCAGCAAAAACACTCCTGGTTAGAAACCACTGATATGAAGGTTGGTTTTACAATTAATTCGTTTTTACAAAAATATATATATATACATATCCTTTTGTATACTTTTCAATACCTGGCTTTTCCCAATCAAAAATTATTGACATTTTTTTTTCAGTCATCTGGTATAATGCTATTTAATTATTTCTAATGATTGCTTAATATTCTGCAGAGGTAGATACAGCATTGTCCCCTAGGCTTATTTCACCATTTTTTTTGTCAATGCGTATTAACAGCGTTTCCAGTTCTTAGCCTTCAATGAGCACCATGGTCTATGGTCTTTCACAGATTGCCAGAAATAAAACTGTGGCATATGTATTTTTCATTGTAACAAATTTTGCCAGGTTGCCTGATGGTGGCATTTGGAGAAAACGTTAAAGACTGTCAATTGTTTAAGACCGATGTTATTCTAAAACTTTAATGGATGAGTCTAGATAGAAGTGATTATTTAAGTGATTTTTTAATAGCAAAAAAAATTTGCCCTTTTTTCAGTTCTAAAAATAACATCTTTTGTTCAAGAGGATGTTTAGATTACTAGTTTAATAATTGGGTCTTTCAAATGTCTTGTTTGTCATGGTTTGGAGTGAAGACATCAGTTACATTGAAAAAATCACGAGAGAATATTTGTACACCCAGAGTGTTACTTTTTCCATAATCAACGTGACCCGTGTTGAGTATTTCAAGGTCATACATAAAAATGGAATGGGGGGGTGGGACTAGATTATAGTTGTATTAAGTAGTAGAATAATAAAATATACTAGTGGGTTTCTTTAGCATTAATGGTTACCTGAAACTGCAAATACCCTCAGTAAGCAAGTCAGCACAGTATGAGTAATAAATTCTTCACCATTAAATGACTAACGAAAATAGTTCTTCGTTTGATACTTTGGACATTTTAATATGCTGTTTTATTTCCAAGTCAACGGGTCAGGATAGCTTTTAAGCAACATTACTTCATTTGTTCTATTCTCTCTCTCCCTGTCCCCCCCGCCCCCACCTTTAGAGAGTTACCTGGTGAAAGACAACAACTACATCTGGCTTCTGAATTCCAAGATCACACTGCCCAATGGTAAGGAAATTAAGGTGCTGGGGTTTTTTTGTTTTTTGTTTTGTTGTTGTTGTTGTTTTACATACTTGCTGGCCTCTACACCTGGCTTCTGAATTCCAAGATCACACTGCCCAACGGTAAGGAAATTAAGGTGCTGGGTTTTTTTTGTTTTTTGTTTTGTTGTTGTTGTTGTTGTTTTACATACTTGCTGGCCTCAGCACGTCTGGTGTTATAAGATGCTGTTTCTGATGGTTGTTGTGCTGTAGGCGGACACTGTCTTGCGTAGGTGGATGCTGCTGGCTCTTTCTCTGTATTGGTTGTACCAGGAGGAAGGACAGAACTCATTTAAAATTAAGCAAAGTGTTTCTCTGGTTTTTATTAGATTTACTTTTTTAAATGGTCCTGTAATGCATCAATGTTGCAAATTTTAAGTTTCGTGTTAAGCTTCTCAGTTACAATGTATCAAAAGTGACTCCCCAGGAGCTGCTGGGAATACAGGTAAGCTCTCCCTGCCAAGTCTCTGCTGAGCCTTTGGGCTTTTACTTGAAGTCTCTTGAAGGTCTTGTTCTGTCAGTTTCGCTTGGGCGATATACTTGGATTTCTTTAATCCCTCCTTTCTTTCACATTGTTTCTCTTACTAAGTGAGATTCTTTTATGTCACTTATATATTTTTTTATTATATGCCAACTTGCAATGGAATAATTGCATTTGTTGTATTTTTGGTGTGAGACTTAACATGACACTCATCATAGTTCTAATTTAAAATAACATTATGTCACAAAATTAAAAAAATTAGGGGAAAAGACATTTAAAAAACTATCCCCTAATTATTTCAAAATAGCAACTATTATTGTTTTGCTCACAATTTCATATGCTTTTTTCATATTACACATACGATTTCAAATTCTGACTTTAAATAGCTTGCCTTTTAATTTAATATATAATACATGCAAAAAACAAAAAAACAAAAAAAACCCCAAAACCCAAACACTAAAAGTGGTTAAATTAAATGTATGTAACCTTTTCTCCTTCTTTTGCCCAATGACAACTAATCTTTTCAAGGAGACAGCTGATGTTTCTGGTTTCTTAATTTACTGGACCTTTGAGACAATTCATTGTTTATACTCTGTTTCTATATTAAACAACACTTTAATGAACATCCTTGTGCATATTATTGTTTCTCATAAGTGTGAGTATTTGCATTGAAAGAAAAGGCTATCACTCCATACCTAAAGTAAAAACTGACTTTTTGCTTGCTAAAGAAGGGGAAAGATCTCATAGGACACAGTTATATCAAAATGAACCAAAAGCTGATCTCACATAAGGTTTTGGGGGGCACTGAGTTCAGGAATTGATAAACTCTCAAAAGCGAGAGTGGTTAGGATCAGTTGGCCTCTAGCTGAAGAATGTCAGCCATGGTGTATGGCTGTTGTTTATGTCTGGCTTTAATGTGTGCAGTTGCTAAATCGAATTTTCACTGATCAATTGGGATGGCTTTGAAAAAGGTTGTGGTGGTGCTTTGTTTATGCCTTGGGACTATGGCCAAAGGAGAGTCATCTGTTTGTTTTCTTGAATTTGGAGTATTAGAAACTTTAAATTCTCATCTGCATGAGAAATTCATGAGAATGGATTTACCGGGTCAGGCAGTTTGTGCGTTCTGTATTTTAAGTGACTTCCTAGAAGTTTATCAATTTACACTCCAACTACTAATGAATGACACTGTTTATTTTCCCACAATGTAGTGTGTCATCAAGTTTTTGATCTTCGTTTACTTGATAGTTAAAATACAATATCGTCTTGAAATTTTAACTTGTCCATTTCTTAGTATAAGTGAAGTTCAGAAACTTTGTACATGATTAAAACATCACATTTTATTTTCTATAAAATTTTGCTAACGTCTGCTCATTTTCGATGGAATTTTTAATACTGAGTTTTAAGGATGCTTTATATATTAATTAACCCTTTACTTCAAGAGTTGTAAATATTTTCCCTATATGTTCTTTGTATTTTGATTTTGTTTATGTTGTTTATTTGGGGAGGGGCATAGAAAACATGCTTTTAGATAGATGGATTGATCATTTTTTATTACCTTCTAGGTTTTATATTATAGTTGGAAAGACATTTTCATTTTGTAATTATAGTACTTTTGTGTACTTTTTCCTAGTGTTTTTATGGTTTATTTTCATCTATCTTCTGGACTTTCTATTGGTGTATAGAAGGGGGAGGAATACACTTTTTCGGGGAGATATTTAGTTGTCCCAACGTGATGTGTTGGATAACGTATTATTTCTCCATTTAAATTGTCATCTTTGCCCCATGTTAAATTTCCATAAATATGTTAATTCATTTCTGACTTTGCTCTTCTGATCCATTGATTTATTATATATATATATTTTTCTCATTTAACATTATACCACATGCATTTTTCTGTTCATTAGTTGGCCTTCTTGCTTGTCACTGTGATATTTACACTAAACAAACATTCTATAATTTACTCAACAACTTTCCCTCTGGTTGCCCTTCATTTAACTTTGGGGGAATTTTGGTTACAAATCAACAAATTGATTTCCAAAACCTCACCTGTGTTTATTCCGTAAACAGCCACCTGCGAGGCTTATTCTCTCTCCTGCCCTGATCCTGCCAGCATTTTTTATGTGCTAATGGATCTCGCAAGCATCCAGCATCCGAGCTTCTACATCACAAGTGAACATTTTCTCATCCAAACAACATTTAGGCCTTTGAGTCGGTTGGTAAGGGAAGACTGACAGAAATCCTTCCACAACCAGACATCTGTCATGAAATGTAGAAGAAAATCTGTTGGATTTTTGAATTTTTCATTGAACTAGGGCATCTAACCCCGAAAGAAAAATATTGTACTCAGTTCCAAGTTCTGGTTGAAAATAGCTGCGTATATGACTTCATTTTCTTAAGACTATATTTGCACTAAAATTGGTGGGAGTTTTTTTGTTGTTGTTGTTTTGTGGATGATTTAGGAACACTGACTGAACCATCATGGTGCCAACTTAGTAGTGTGTATAAGAATATGTATATGTGAATGTATCTGTGTGTCTGTGTGTGTGTGTGTGTGTGTGTGTGTGTGTGTGTGTGCTGGGCATTCCCTGGAGGGTAACACTAACATGTATGTGCTTCCTAGGACTATTCTAATTTTTGTTCATCATACAAGATATTCTATTGGTTTATGTCGAGAGAGAGAAGAGTGTTATCAGCTATTCCTTTCCATGGCCACTGAAATAAAGTTTCAACTCAGAAACACAGTCCTTTTCCCTGGACCTTGATTAGTCTGACTTTTAGGGACAGTCCCATCTGAAGCCAGGTAATTTAAGCAACCTCATCTCTGTCTATATAGCTCTCAGGGGAAATCATCCTCTATAGGCATTGGGTAGTTTCTCAAATTTGTTTTAAAACACAATGGTCAGAATTTTTACTGGGGATTCTTTATTACATAAGCAAAATTAGGATCCCTCTTATGAGCCCCAAAGTCCACACCAGCTGTGACTCAATTTTCTTACACTGGGGTGGAAAGGAGCTATTGGCCATAGATAGTAGAAGTTACTCACCCAAGATCATATGACAAGTCACTGGTGATAAAAAGAAGTGATGGGTCAGTAAGATAAATGTCACCATTGTAGGGAACAGTCATGTGCTCCGTGAGGTAATTGCTATGAATCATTGTGTAGACCCAGTGGACTCAGTAAACGTGACTGCATATGGCTGTTTAACTTATTCTCAGCATAGAATAAAAACACGAGGAGAATAATAAAGAATAAACAACGACTGATTCGATCTAAGTCTTCCACTTTGTTTCGGCCTCAGGCGAGCGTCATTCTCAGTTAACTCAGAAAAAATTCATTGCCTTCTTTGCTCCATGAATATGCAATAGTCTCAGTCTCCTCCCCTTCCAAAGAGTTGACAGATGGAGGAGACGAACAGAGGAGGATGCAGATCCAGCAAATGCCCGTAGCCTCCACGTGGAGCTTTCCAGCCCTCACAGTCAATGTTTTTATCATACCAGACTGTCATTTCTACAGTGGTATCTCAAACTGGAGAATCTCCTTAAGTTTCATGAGATGTGATGTTGGCAAAACTCATCTCAAGGAAATAAAATGTAATCAAATAAGGGAACTCTTTGTTACTTTTGTTGGGGGATGGGATGGGGAGAAGGGGCACGCACAAAGCAGAACCTAAGTAGAGTTGCCTTAAAACCCAGCTCGTTGCACCATCTTGGAGTCTGGGACATGAAGTCAGACTGTGTCCAGCAGCTGCCATCTGGGACAAGGTTAACAAAGTCCAGCCAGGTGGGAGCTTGTCCTCTCTAGGGACTCCCTGGAATAAACATTAGTTTCCCCATAAAGGGTCAAAAATACAGCCGTAATTCAGGAACCAGGGAAAACCAGCCCTCCACGGCAATGCTTTCTCCAGGTTTTCTAAGAATGCATAATTCTGAGTCACATCTCCGGAGTGAGGCTCAGTGCTGCTGGATCGAGCTTTGGTTATCTTTGTTTTGACAAATGCCCCAGCCATTCCAGCGAAGGCTAATGTTGAATCTGATCACACCATGATAACATGATGACACGATCCACAGTAACGACAAAAAGAGATTCGTTTTCAGGTGATGGTTTGAATTTTGTCAAGTTCGCACCCTATAGCTTTAAACACCAGTTCACGTCTATGTGTACATAAATCCATCTGAACAAATAACAGACGCACAGCGCTGTGGAGGGGAAAATTTATCCGTATTTAGTGAAAAACTGGGTTCTTACGATTTGTTGAGAGTCCATTTAGAATTCCTAGTTTTCCTAGAGAAATTAGTAGGGGCTCTTGAATAGTTCATCTTAAGACCGAAAAGGGCAGAGAACAGAACAAAGGCCAAACGATGATTTCATTATACGAATGAAATGGGAAAACGCAGTGAAATTCTAACCATCCCCGAGGACAGACTCCATTGACAGGTTAGAGGGGCAGCCTAGAATGACCTTATACCCACGGGCTCCATAACCATCACCCCCGAACAACTGCACAAGAGTTACGACTAAAGATGAAAGAACCATCAATGCAGTTTGGAGCTTGAACTACCCCTCTGTTTGGACACATAAGAAATAAAATAGATAATCCATCCGGATGGCCTGTCCCTTGGTGCATACTGAACAAGGAGTAGCTGAACAGGTGTGTGCAATCGGTGCAAACCGAGTAAGAGTGTCAGGAATGAGTTTCGGTTCACTTCCAGGGACGGACTGGTAAGTACATTAGGTGATGTCATAGAACGTCTGTGATAAAGACGTTGAAAGCCACTGGCTCCGGAAAGTTCCAAATGCAATAAGGAACTAGTCCTATTTTCAGGGCCCATTGCAGTTTAGAGGGATTTTCCACCTGAAAACGTTCTTCGTGATGTCCAGGTTAGTAAAGAGGAAAAACGATGTCCAGAGTTTTACCATCGGGACCTCTTGGATGGCGGGAGTTCAGTGTCTCATTCATTCACTTCAGCTGAGCTCATGTTTATGGAGGACCAGCCCCATGGAAGGCAAAGAAAGTGTCAGGGACAGCAAGGCAAGTGAATGACCTCTGGCGGCTTCGTTACCCCTTTCTGTGCTTAATTGTTCTTTCCTCTTCAGTCAGCCTGTGATGAAAGCTGCGGAAAGACTCGGAAATTAACTTAAAATTTCGATCATTAAAATGAAATCGCAGCAATAAATTAGACGCATACCTGTGAAAGCAAACATTTTTTAAAGCAGGGAGGTCCTCATTCTGTCGATTCACTTCACACAACGGCCACACACAGCTGACGTAATAGGACTCTGCCAACGAACCATTGCTAATTCCTCATGCAAGCACATTTTTTAATGAGAATGGCACATTTTAATTGCCTCTTTGTAAAATGCTTTTCTTCCACCCCTCCCACCTAGATTCCATCAACACTTATTCCAGTGCTAACCTGCGTTTTAATAGATTTGCCATAGGAACATTTGTGTATTAATAATAATAGTAAAGATAAGTTATGTTTGCAAGTGCTTGCCCTACCTTCGTCTCTGTAACAACTCTGGGGGATGAGTATTATTATCTCTACTTGACTGATGAGAAACAAAGGCATGGCGAGATTTTCCAAAGTTTCGGGGGTGAATCGGGACTCAAGCTTTGGCTTTATTTGACAATATCCTATTCTGCATTTAATAAATCAAGCTGTGCTATAACATGAGTCGCTTGATGCTAAGGCAATGAAATATGGCCACTTGCGTGGATTCTGTTCCTATGAGCTGTGTTTTCTTAACCTCCTGACACTCAGTTTACTCATCTTTAAAATGACAAAAACAGTAGCTATTCTATTATCAAGTTTTGGTGAGGATCCATTGATATAATGCGTGAGGAATGGCTTTAAAATTTGTACACAGTTTGTTTTTTTTTGCCTTGAGTCCTTGAATGGACTTTACTGGGTCTATAAGACCTTTAACTTTATGCAAAATTTGTTGTTTATTTGTATATGATGCAGTTTTCTGGGGAGAATGCCAAAAATTTTATAAGATTTTCAGAGATTTCTGTGATTAAAGAAAAGAATGAGAAGTATTGTCTCAAAACATATGGAAGGTACTGACGTAATGCATAATCATGTCTTTTCGGGTTTTATAGTGTATTCTTTATAGAAGATGTGGGAAATGCAGAAAAGCACAAAGAATAAGATAATCGTCATCTAAAAACACACCAGTTAGAGAGAACCCATGTATCCATGTTATGGTTTTGGCTGACATTACCTTTCAGCTTTTTCTTTTTAAAAAAATGTAAATCAAAAAGCAAACAAAAAATTTTGGAGGCAGAAAAATTATATATACATATAATATGTAAAGTTTATGTGCATATATATTTGCAGGTTTAGGATCATTGGGATATGTCAACAGCAAGGCAAGTGAATGACCTCTGGCAGTGGTCATTCACTTGCCTTGCTGTTGACATATCCCAATGTATTATTTGGTGTGTTATTTTTCCACACAATATTCGATGCCTGACTTAAAATTTCTCTGTTTTTACCATAATTTCTATACCTAATAGATTTTCGGATTCTTTCTATTTCTGTCATTTTTACTATATTGTAATATATATGCTTCCATATATAATTACACTCTATATTAATGAATTTTATGTTTTCTAAATTCAACACATGTATCTTTCAGTTTTCAAAAAGATGGTTCGTTTTTATGTATTTAATTCTCCCAGATAGATTTTAGCTTTTCACTGCCATGTTTTAAGAAAGTCTTACTGAGATTTAAAACAAAAATCTAATTATGCCTATTAATTATGTGGGGGTGAATTTTCTTTTTTATGCTTTTATCCCAGAATATGGCTTGTCTTTTCTTTTTCCAGGTGTCCTTTTATATCCCTGTTAATTTCTATTATTTTCTTTACCACTTATAATAACTAGCCTCTTTCTTTACAATATTTATAGATTATCATTTATCTTTAAACAAATTTTTTTTGGCATTGCTAAAACTTTCGAAACAATTTTTTAAAATAGTGGCTGTGGCAGGCATGGCATGTTTTTCAAGCATTAATGTGGTCATCTCCAGTGTTTCAGTATTAAAGAAGGCCGGCTGTGGTCTATATCAAGGCGAGGAAGATTGAGGTCTGTTCTTAGCTTATTAAAAGGTTTCGAGAAAATCAGTAGTAGATGCTGAATATTATCAAGTACGTTTTGGACTCTGCTGTGTTCATGTCCCTGTGACGCCTCTTTTGACCTAAAGCAGCAAATTGTTTTGGGGTTAGTTCTTCCAGGTCATTTTCAGAATATATTTCCAAACGAAATCGCCAATATTTTACTTAGAAATTTTCATCTACAATTATAAGGGAGACTGGCCTATAGTTATATTTTTCTAGGCTTTTTCACTTTTTCAAATAAGAGTATAAGAATTGATATAAGAAATTGGAGTCTTTCATCTTTCTTGACAGGAATTTTAGACAACTATGTAATTTTCCTCCCTAGTTATTTCTTTATTCAGCTTTTCTACATACTCTATATTTCCTTTAAAAATTATCTACTTTATTCAGTGTTCTAATTTATCAGAATAAGATTTAATGCAATTTCGACATATCTTTGTTCATGTTCTTTTTTATTCCCAATTTTATACATTTATATTTTCTCTTTTCTGTTCTATTACACCTGCTGAAAG
>NW_006439713.1:5601183-5602422 GCF_000325575.1 Pteropus alecto
TCTTAGATTCATCTATTCTATTATATATTTGTTTTCTAATTCATTAATTTCTGCTGTTATTTTTCTCTCCTTTTGTTTCACTTAAGTTTTTTCCTTCTCGTTTTTCTCTTTTTTAATTGAACACCTAGTTTAGTAATTTTTATTCTTTCTAGTTTCCTAATAAAAGGCTGACAGGTTATGAATTCTCTTTAGGGTATGGCTGTGTCAGAATTCTAGATATTTTGATAGATGATGTCTTTAATCTTGTTATTTTCAAAATCATCCTTCATGGTGTGTTTGAATTTTACTGCAATCATTTGTTTCAGAGACTCGTTTGTGTTGTGAGAGTTTTGGCTTCATTTTTTCTCCTTTTTGAGTTTATGGACACTTAATAGCATAGTACATATCTACAGTTTACCAACATTCTTTGTAAACTTGATAGGAACTACATCTTCCTGTTCTTCTTAAGATACGACATTTATTAGAGGCCCAATAAATCAGTGTTATTTGGAAATTCTCTCTTTTCACCCCACCCACAGGGCGTATATATCTTCATGCTTCAGCTGTCAGAGTCCCAGGAGTGAAGGTCAAGTTAGTTCTCTCACGGTACCAGTGTCTCCATGAGTGTCTCTTCATGCCTCTAATAGTTTGCGATTATTATATTTCGAAAAAATATACATATTATTTAGAACGTGAATATTTCTGGCTTTAATGTTTTCTGTCTAGATTTTATTTACTATAAAATAACATAACTACGCATTCCAGGAAATGGTGTTTTCATTTTCCATTGCCTGCGAAGAATACGGGGCCCCGTCTGTTCTCTTACTACACTTATTTTATTTCTTCTTGCTTTTAGCTGTTTTATCTTTGCCTCATCATTTCATGATTCTTATCTGCCAATTGAAGTGTCATAGCTTTTAAATAATATTAGGTTCAGTTTGATTAGTTCACTGTGGGAGAGAGCGTATCTTTCTTTATTAAGGCAGTTTTGGTGAGGATGTATATTATTAATGATGTAATTGTGCTTATTCCCTTTATCTTGTTTTGTGCTTTTTTAAAAAAAATTCTTCCTCTTTTTTCCTATATATATATATATGTATACACATATATATGTATATATATGTGTATACATATATATATAGAGAGAGAGAGAGAGAGAGAGACTGTTTTCTTTGCTTCTTTTCTCAAGTGATTTTGTTTTTAATTCTACTGATAAGTTACCTTAAGTTGTTAAAAAGCTCACATTAATATTTATGAAAC
>NW_006439713.1:5602828-5627846 GCF_000325575.1 Pteropus alecto
GACTTGGGAGAGAGGCATCCTGGTGCTGGGGACAAGTTAGGGGTTGAAGAATTGGGGGGCCTGAATCCCAGGCCTGGCTCTGCTGGAAGCCAGCCGTGTGGACACCCTTAATCTCTCAGCTGTCAAGTGACAGCGGTGAACGTAATGTGTGCTTATACCCCATTTGTTATAGAAATGGAAATAAACAGATTTGCGATGTGACACCAGTGAGCAGTGAGTAAGAGAAATCTACATGGCAAAGTATTGACTAATAATAATAATAATAATAATAATAATAATAATAATAATAATCAATAGCAGCTAATACATGCCAAGCATGTACCTTGTGCCAAATTTACTAGATTCTTGAATTCTCACAGCCACACTGTGATTATGGCCATAGTTTCTCCATGACACAGATGAGGAGACTAAGGCTTGAGAGGCAGGTCTTTATCCGAGTTCCTGGAAGAGCCTCGTTTCAAACTGTGGTCCTTGGGGCCTTGCGACAGTATACTCAGTCACTCTGCTTTGCTGCCTTCGACCAGGGCAGGGGGCATGGGTGGAGGGCACGGGGAACTAAGATTCTAGGATAGAAATCAGTTAGTAAGCGTGAGAATGTTCGAGACCAAACCAGATGACCTCCTGAACTGAAGGGGTCAGTAAGTCTGAATTAAAGGACAGCAAGGGTGGGGTGAGACCAGAGAGAGAAAGACAAATGGCCTTGGTGTCCCTCAGCGTGACACCAGGCAGCGAGGCGCTCTTGGTCACGTGCATAACTGGTCTTTAGATTTACGTGGATTATTGGAGTATGAACAAAATTTAGAATTTTCCCAAAGTTTTCACAATAACCATTCTACATATAGTGAATGGTGTGAGAATACTTCATAGGGATTTGATACCTCTTTATGTGTCTGTAATGTGAGGCTGAGAATAACTGTGTACACTCACTTCATCAGAATTGCCAACCATCAGCAATGAGCGGGTGATGTTACCAGGTTAGAGGCAGCCTCATACTTTCAAAGGCTCTTAAGTTTTCCACCTGCAAATAAACAAATTACATGTTTAATTCCCTGTCCTTTGTTATGGAAAAGAGGAATTCACCTTAAAGGCTGGAGAAGGAAAATATACTTCCTTTTACAGACACACAGTTTCCTTCTTCAATCCTCTCTCATTCATGCTTTAAGAGCAGCTGGTCTTTCTTTAGTTGAGAATTTTCCCTTATAAAAAGTTCTTGTTTCTCAGATCTGAGAAAATCTTTTGTGGGCAAATGCAATGATTACATTGGGAACCTTTTATGTATACTCCTCATTTTAAAATAAAGTAAGAAGACTGAGTAACAGCTCTCTGGCTTCAAAGAGGCCCCTTAATTAGCTTGATCCAATCAAGGAAGCTCTAAACTATAGCTACTGTGTTTTAGAAATATGACTCTCTAAGTGGTGGCAGAGGTGGCAGAATGCCGATACTCGGAAAGGAAATCTGTTACTTTTTTGGTAACAGCAGCCTTATTTTGTTTGATATCGTCACATTTATATGTTCGCCACATTTTTGACACCAAAACTGGGACTGATATTTCAATCGTGAAGACCTTAATTTAAGGGCAAGAGGAAAAATATCCTTCTCCCCTCCCCCATTTATCGTTATACATGTGTGGAGGAAAATTAGAGAAAGACTCTTTTGTTAATTTTGATATTAGCAGGATAGGACCGACACTATGATAAGTCATGTTGGATATTATGTAACGTTGCCATATTTACACAAGACTTAATTTTACCTGTAGCTTCCCCATTTCATGTGATAATGAACTATTTCATCACTTATATGAAAGACAAAGTACTACTTTACATAACAGAGTTCAGGCTAATCCCATTTCCGCCTCAGCTTTTGTGAATTTCTAAAGAAAAGAGAGTGGCTTTGCCACAAGTGTCCCCTCACTCTACACGTTTTCGAATGAGTGGGGACATTAGTCTTTTCTGTATGGCCTGTGTTCCATCTTTGTCCTGTGCCCTTGGAAGGGGTCCTCCTCCAGGTAATACATGAAGAGAAATTTTATTTCCCTTTTGGTATGTAAACTCCTGAATTTGGAGGCTAAAGAGAACTTAGCGTTAATTTCTAAATGGATACGCGGTGCGCATTTCTGTCTCAGCGTGAGGTGACAGATAGATAGTGAAGCTGTGTCTGTGCAAACGAATGATTCCTGCGGATTGAGTTCCAGCCCCCCGACAGTGTTGAGGTCCTAACCCCCAGTACCTATGAATGCGACCTTACCTGGCAATAGGGTTTTTGTAGATGATCAAGTGAAGATGAAGTCATTTGAATGGGTCCTAATCCACTATGACTGTGTCCTTATACAAAAGAGCGGCATCTGGGCACAGAGACAAACACCCAGGAAAGACAACGTGAGGACACAGGGAGATGCCATTTACAAGCCAAGAAACGCCTGAGATCAGCCAACGAGGAGAGAAGCCTAAAACAGATCCCTACAGCCTTCAGAAAGAACCGACCTGCCCCATACCTCCTTCATCGCAGACTTCTGGCCTCTGGGACGATGAGACGATACATTCCTGTCATCTGAGCCACCCAGCGTGTGGTACTCGTCATGGCAGCCCCAGCAAACTCATAGAGTGCTTTAATTCCCAATTGAGCCATTTGGGTTGAAAACTGTAACAATGATAGTTATCAGTAAGTTTGCAAGCCAGACAGAGTCACTTGTCTCAGTATCGCTGTAGGGGAACGCGACCAGACTGCTTGGCCGAGTTACTCTTATACCAAAAGGCGAACTCAACAGGCAGGCTCGAGCGGAGGCGGCCATCTGCCCTGGTAGTTATCAGTAAGTTTGCAAGCCAGACCAGAGTCACTTGTCTCAGTATCGCTGTAGGGGAATGGGACCAGACTGTATGGCCGAGTTACTCTTATACCGAAAGGCTACGAACTCGACAGGCAGGCTCGAGCGGAGGCGGCCATCTGCCCTGTGGCTCGTGCAAATACTGATAGAGTCTGGTGACCGAGCTTTTCGTTTCTTTCTTTTTGTCTCTATAGACACTTCATACCATTACAGACTATGATTTCCCGTCCATACTTCATTACGAAATTAAACAGCACCCCCGCGGCCCCACAAACACACGATATAATTTTGACCTTGCTAGCTCTAATTTTCCCATAGTATTATATATACTATGTATTAAAATCGACAAAAAAATGTTACCTTGTGGTCTACTTAAAACAAAACAAAACAAAAAAACAAGAAACAAACAAACAAAAAATACGCTATGTTTAGTTGTGCTCTGTCTAGACAGCTTTCTCTTTCAAAATAAGTTCATTGCCACTGAACTTAGAAAAGTCCGCTTTGCAGCCCCAGGATGAGAGCGTTTCCAAGCCTGGTTTTTCACCGTCGACACGTGTGCTCGCCGGAAGTCACCTCGCTGCTTTGGTGGTTCGCTAGAAAGTTCTGGCTATTCTTCCTAGGAGCGAATCAAACAGCTGAAATCGAAAAGAAGAATAGAAGAAGGACCAACGAAAGAAGAAAGGATGAAGGAAAGAAGGGAGGGAGGAAGAGAAGAGAACGTTTGAAAGGGAGAAAAGGAGAAAGAAAAAATAAGAAAGAAACAAACGAACCCGGAGCGACGTTCCAGAGGACTCCCGCAGTTGGCGTGTGTGTCCGCGACACCTGGCTCAGGCCGCACTGAGCCTGCTCTCTTTACCGTGAGGATGGGGTTATAGACGGCACTGCGGATGTCTCAGATTTAAAAGCGCGAGGAGACCTGATAGCAATACCGCATTAAACGCATCTCCTATTGATTCTTTCTAACCTTGCAAAGCGAGCCCTGCGCGTTAAGTACCTTTTACTCCAGCCTGGCTGCTGGGACCACAGATGTTAACTGCACGGCTGCATTTCCTCCGAGGTCAGCAGACAGGGCAAGTGGGAGGTGACCGCAGGAGCATCTTCGGGCCGGGGGACTGTTTACCCTTGCTACCCTCAAATACGGCTTGAGGACACATGTCTGGACAACTCTAAATCACGGAGACGTTAAATCAAGCCTTGCCACCTGGCCACGCTGCGTAACCAGCCACGCGCATGTGTGTGGCTGAGCTAAAACAAGGGGTCATTATAGAAGAACGTAATTCATGGCTTAAAGCTGAAGTCATCTCTTACCAAGCTTATTTTCTCTAAGTGACAGTTTTTTTTCGAGTAATAAAAAAAATTAAAATAACACTGTTATTTCATGTACTCAGCTTGGATGTCCGCTATAACACCTTCGTGGCGTATTTCTTTTCGCCCCGTGTGGCTCATCGTGGGCGTGGAGTGGGTGGGAGGGACAGAGATGCTCGTCATTTCTTTGCATGGCATCCCTGCTGTCTGTGGATCAGTCACTGGGATTGAAACCCCTATTTACCATTTGTAAAATGGTAAATAGGGGTTTGGTTGGGAGGCTCTCTTTTTTTCGTCTGAGAAATGAGGTGATGATACCTGGGGTAAGAATTAGCAGTTAAGATGCGTAGCACATAATACACCCTCACTCGAAGGCGTATTGTTGCTGTGATTGCTATTGCTAATATTATAATCATTAAGATTTTCACCAGCTAGTCTGGATGGTTTCCCATGTGTGCAGAGCAATGTGGAGTTGCAGTCGGGGCCGGAATTCACCTCGGAGCGGGACCTGCTGCCCACTCCGTGGGGTTTGGAGAACATTGGGAAAACTTTCTCAAATGCCTGCCACCCTCGCTGGCTTCTCTTGGAGCTTGGACTGCCTCCCAGCCTCCTTTAGGTTAGCACACGCATGACCTGATTTACTCTAGGAGAAGGGGCTGGGGAGCGGGGGATCAACATCCCCGGATTGTAAAATGTGAGACGACAGGGGCATGTCAGTCTTACATTGCTCAGAGTGCATTGCTCAGAGATGAATGTCGACATCAAAAATAAGCAATCGCATCAAGTATAATGAACGCTATTTAAAAAAGAGAAACCAGGAAGAGAGAATCGAAGGAGGTGACTGGCCGAGCATCCGTACTTGGCCGAGTGGTCAGGGCGGACTCGCCGATGCTCTTAGGAGAGCTAGGACTAAGCTGGGGTGCGGGCGGCTGGGAAAAGGAGGGCTGAGTTCTAGGAAGAAGGACAGTGTGCCCAGTGGGCCTGAGATGGGGTGGCATGATGCCCTGGAGGAATTGAGGGAGGTCCCCACGAGTGGCACCTGTCAGAGAGGGACGAGGCAAGTAGGGCATGGGGGCCACACTGAGGATTTCAGAGCACTAAGGAGACACCGACACCTTTTAGAGAGAAGTTGCTTCCATGTGCTCATTTTGCAGAAGAATGAACTGAAGTCATTAAGTGATGTGCTTACGACACACGGCTGGTTCCTGAAGACCCGCTGCCTCGCCACTCCAGTGTTTCTCCGGCCTGTGGCCCCGGCTTAACACAACATGGGGGACTGCGAGTGGTCTTCGGAATGACACAGAACCTTGGTAACACCAGGGTCCTAGCACTGCCAGGGAAAATGAGGAAGCAAATAGTGTCCGGGAAGGATGTTATAAAGATTAAATTATTCAGTTTATGTAAATCACCTGGTACTATGTTCACTGCACTGTTATTGGTCAATTAAGGGTCAATTTCTCTCTTGAACAGGCGTTTTGCTTGGCCAGAAACTTGATAACAAATGAACGTCTTCTAGCTTTAATCAGTGGATGAGTGAAATCTTTGTGATAGCTTTTTAATTCCATGTAGGGTAACCATGCGACAGATTTCCTGGGAGACAGTTCAGAGGATGCTGGAAGTTCTCTCTCATGCCCAGAGGGTCCAGTTTAGTGCAGGGCACAGCTGATAGTGGTCAATCCAAGTTCTCTGTGTTTCCGTGAGATAAATGATGTTATTTCCTGCAGCAATGTAGAGCTCATAGAACCTCAGCGATAGCAAGACTATCAGTCCAGCTCTGCTGCTGGCTGTTTGATTTGGGACAAATCATTTAACCCATCTGAGACCCTGTTTCTGCCTCTGCAGTGACACAAAGGTGGATGTAAAGCATCAATCGAATGCCCAGCGTACAATAGGAGCTTCGATCGAATGCCCAGCATACAATAGGAGCTTCATAAACATTGACGGCCCCTCCTCTCTGCCCAACCTCAGTACCAGGTCCGAGTAGCATGCATGCCTTTCGAAGCAACACCCAGCGTGGGAGGGTCTTGGGTTTGTCTGCTGTGGGTTTGGCCTAATGTGGAAGCAGGGCTTCCCCCCGCTTTTTGCACCCAGGGGTGATGGCTCTGGTGTACCATCCCTTTAGCCTCAGAAACGTCGATCGGGGCCCTGGAAGGCAACTGACGAGCTCTTACCCAATTCTCGATTTTGCAGTGGAGGGAACTATAAAACTCAGCGAGGCAAGTTTCACACTGCAGGTTACACACCCAACTGAGGAGCCCAGCTGAGACAGGCAGTATCCCTGTCTCCGGCTCTTTAAGTCAGTGGCTCTCCATTTTTCTCCTCTTCCCCTTGGGCCTCATGGAAATACAAAGAAGAACAGAATTCAAGTATTAGCGGGATGGCCCCGTCTGGCTCCAGCCACTGCTTCTCTCCCTGTGTCTGTGATCTCATCTGTCAAATGGAGATGACACTCGTCCATCAGCTATTGAGATCGCAGCGGGTTGAGGACCCAGCGTAACTTGTTCCAGAGGTCGGTTCTGGTGTTCAATAAGCCAAACAGCTTCCCCCCATATAGTTCTATCTTCCCAGTTCTTCTACTTCTCTATGATTTTTGAGTCAAATTTTTAGATCTAAATGCTTGAAAAGTATTTATCAAAAAAAGGCTTTCGAATTTTTGGGTGCGGCTCAACTCAAGCACTGATAGCTTTATTTTAGCTTCCCTAATATGTTCTAATTGGTTTTGAAGTCTGAAAATATTCTCTGTTGTAGAGTCCATGGGAAACAGGCCTTCGGATATGTTATTGGTGAAAATGCATAATGGCATAGCCTTCGTGAGAGAATTAGCAAGATTATGTATCTGTGCCTTTTAACCAAACAATCCTACACCTAGGAATTTACCCCAAAGATAAACTAATAAAATATGAATGCAAAAGTCTATTCATATGGCACTAATTGCAATAGGAAAAAACTGGTAATAATCTAAATATTCATCAGAGGAGGGCTGGTTGGATGAACCATCTACATCTACACAATGGAGTATTTATTATACATCTATCCGAAGAGAAAAAGACTAACTTATATGCTGCTGTGGAGTAATCTCTAGGATATTTCGTTATGTGCAAAAAGAAGGGTGAAGGTCAGAATATGTGCTATGGTTCATTTTATCTAAGAAAAGGAAGTATTTAATATTTCATTCATTAAAAAACAATAGGACAAGGGAAGAACAGAGTAGAGCAACAGGTTTGGAAGCTAGATTTTTCTTAACGTACCCCGTTTTGTACATTTAGAAATGTACAAAACATACAAATATTTTACAAAATTACGCAGCAAAAGATAAAGGAAGCAACCCCTTAATTCAAACACAAAGTTACATAACAAACCTAATGAATATTAACCATATGGAAAGGAATTATTTCAAATGATTCCAACCTTTACAGGCACGCTTCGGAGATATTGTGGGTTCGGCTCCAGATGACCGCAGGAAAGCAACTATCACGATAAAGTGAGTCTGATTGTTTTTGTTAGCGGAGGATCTTGCCTTCAATTTGTGAAAAATGCAATGTCTCTGAAGTATAAGAAAGTGAAGCGTGATAAAATGAAGAATGCCTGTATTTATCTGGCTGTATATCTGCAGTGGGATACGTCCCAAAGACGAAAAGAACCGCAGAGAAATCTTAAATCGCTTGTAGTAATTACATGGTTGCTAATATGTTGATAGGGTTACTCTAAAACTCTTTATACATAACTCAGGACAAAGCCCATAGTATTATATTAATATCATAAGGAACCGAGCTTTTTTGAAATAAGAGAAAATGAATCAAATAGGACATCAAAGAAATGAAATAAAAACCTCCAACCTTAGACTCGAATTGGAAATATCCGTATGAACTCCTGAAGTGTTTTTCTGTTAAACATATTTCTGACTCTGTCCACTGAGAAAAGTTCTGGAACCAATAACCAATACAGAAGAAATTTATTCTCTGGCATTCATCCTGTAGTCTCCAAATACCTTTCCCACTGAAAGGAACCAGGGCATCTGAGAAAAATTGGCTGATTCCAGTCTGGGATGAGAAAGGTTTAAGTTGAGCCTGTAACATCTTGTCACACTCAAAAGCCCAATGGTTTGTGATGAAAGATTCAAAACACACGGGAGCCAACATGCAAAGGCTCCTACTGGCCAAAGACAGAACAACCGCATCCAAAGATGGATATACCTATAAAAACAACCTCTACAGTGTATTAAAACATGGAGGATCCGTAGAACCCATGCATTCGTAACAATATTTAAAAAACATATGTGCTGCCTTTGAAGAATGCTAGGGAACCAACTCATTATTCTGAAAACTGGTTCATAAAAGAATAGAATCGAGCATTTATTTTTCTTTGCAGATACGGCTGTACCTTGGAATAACTAAATAGTGCAGGAAGTAAAGTTCTTCCTTCTTAGGAGAATTCCAATTCACAAATGAAGAAAGACTCAGATGGAGTTAGCATACCAGCACTTTGCAACCTGTCGTGAAATAATGGACCATTGCAGCAATCATCAATAATTGCTAGAAACACTGGGTGAAAAGCTAAGGAGAAACTTTCTAATTAATGGATGAAGCTGGCATCACCCATCCCCATTGGTTAAAGACAACGTCACAAAAATGTGAAGCAAGCAGACGTTACGTGCGAGAGAGAGGACAGAACACATCCTGGGATGTGTTATCACCCAAAGCTTCCGACCTGAATCCAATCCAGCCTCTAGATCTAACTGCCAGTCTACAGAAAATGCAAAGGGCAGAGGAATTTACTCAAAATTACCACAGGGATGCAGTCAGCCACATCCAGGATGTAGGAAATGCAATCTAGGCTATTCGACAAATAAATTTCTTATTTCTTCAACAAATAAATAAGAAAACAAAAGAATGAGGGCAAAGGCATAGGTAAACAGACTTAAGCAACATGACCCACATGCAGTGTAGGAGCTTGGATGGCTTTCTAGTTCAAGCATGCAAATGATAGAACCAACCACTGCAAATGTTTGAAATTTTTCATAACAAAAAAATAGGTTTTGACGGATTGTCTGATTGTATGTTTTTAGACGTGGACATTGCTGTGGACTCGTTCGTAGCTGGGAGGAGGGGTGCTCTTCGTAAATATATTTTTGGAATATGGGTTGAAATGTATGTATGTCTAAACTTCAGGCCCTAAAGGAGTGCAAATTACTAGGATACACGTCTCTTTCTACTGTATGCAATTTCGCAGCTTTCCTTACATCCTGCTCCAATCTAAAAGCTCTTTGAAGACACGGAATAAATTAATGGTTTTCTTATCTTTAAAACAGTGCTTAGAAAGTGATGTGCTGAGTAAAACTTCTTTGGCTGGCAGTGGTTGACCTTCTGCCAAATTGAGAAGCAGGTAAAATTGATCTCCATTATGGCTGGACCCTATTCTAGGCTCTACTGGGAAAGCTGTCCCATTAACAATTTCAAGCCAAGTATAGGATTGTTAGTGTAACCTTTCTCACGGGTATTAGTTTATTAGTTCTGTGATTGCTATCAATAGTTGTGAAACCAAGAGCTATGTCTTCTATTATGGAAATTACAGGGAACAAGAGGAGGCGGTAGGTTTGGGGCGAGGAGACCTACCCATTGCATCAATTTAACTCCGGCAACTATTTGCGAGGCTGCAGCTCATGCCAAGTCAGAGGTGAGGAAATTCTGCGACGCACCCCTGGCTCCTGGGTGTGCAGGTCGTGGGTGGTCGTCTAACCTTTCTTCCTGTGATAAGATGCTAATTCGTGGAAACGGCCTCATGTTTTATAGTTGCATGTAGGCCGTCGAGAAGGAAGAGTGCCAAGGCTGATCGGGATCTGTAACAAAACCGATCTTATTCAATGTTAAAACAGATTGAATTAACGTGGACACATATTACAACCCGTGTCACTCGTCTGGTGATCAGGAATAGACGAGGTCGTCTCAATATTGTAGGAAAACTCCTTTCTCTGTAAAACTCAATCCCTTTGATGATACAGTTGACCAAATGAAGACAGCACTGAGTTTTCAGTGTTCCTCCATGGACCTCTCTTCCTTATCTGCCACTCGGCAAAAAAGTCTTCTGAACTATCGTCTTGAGAGTATGCAGTGCATCAGGGAGACGAGCTGACAGCGGCTCAGAACATCTGGCTCCGAGAACGCTAACCCGACTGTCACCAGCAGCTCAGCTACTCAGCTCTTGGCGCCGGGCATGTTCCTTTTAGATGAATCAGTGCAAATTTGTTATTATAATCATCTTGCTTTCTCTCATAACTTTGGGAACAAATTGGGAACATGGTTTTCTCACCCACAGTCCTCGGTAATCATCCTTTTGTGCCTATTTTTATTTTGTAGAGACTTCTAGGAGATTTAAAAGCATAGTTTCTTAAACTTGATCTGAATAGCAGCCGGGAGAACAGATGTAGATGTTGGTTGTGGATATGGTAACCATTTTGTCCTCTGCCAGATTTTATTTCTGTTGTTGTAATAGAGAAGAAAATTAGCTGTCCACTTGTCCTAATGATTTCAGAATATTGCATGGGAACTAAAGGCTGGGTCTTTCGAAAAAATGTTTTGGACTCTAGAATATTCTATTTTGTTCTGAAGATCATGGTCAATTGCTGGCATTATCATTGTGCTACTAAACGTCGAAAGAAAGACGTTCTTTGTGCCTTAATATACTTTCACATTTTTTTTTTCTTGATTTTAGTTGTTGCCCTGTGAACACATGCTTGAATTCTTTCCTTTTCCATGAATGTTACGTTCATTTTATTTCACTCATCGGCCATCGTCATTTATTACCTGTGTTTCCCAGGCGAAGGAAATCACTGGGCCTTATAGATTTTGTTCATTTTTTTTCTTTTTTCATTTTATTCCGAGACGGTAAAAGTTCACTTTTGAACTTATGTTTTCTACACTTTAAGTTTTCTTACTTGTAAATGTCATTAATAATTAAGTACTTCGGAATATTGGAAGATAGCTACTTGGACGTTATGGTCTTAGATTGTTCATTACTGGTAATGGAGTGAGAGTCTGCCGTGGTACAGATGTGCTCACACTATGGTATGAGCTGTGAGAAGATCTCATCAATGGCTGCTGTGATGGACTGTAGCGTGGAGGTTGTTTATTTGGGAGGATTCAGAGTGATTAAGAATGGAAGGATCCTGGAAGTCTGAGGATCCCCTGAATGACTGGGTGAAATGAGTTTGTCCACTGCATTTTGGGGAGAGGGAGCAGAGCATCAGGGAGCTGGGATTCAATACTCCACATCTATCGCTTGCTGGGTGGATCACCCTTGGCAAACTGCTTTACCTCTCTAGGTCTCAGTTTCTTCATCAGTAAAATGGGGGATAATAGTTAATCATCTGCCTGTGCCTGGAACATGGTGAGTGCTGAGTGTTTGTTGCATAAATTAAAATAAAATATTACATTTCAGAAATTAAGTGCCTAGTCAATCATAAACCTTGGTCGCTCTCTGTTAAAGACACAAAGCAAACAAACAAAAGAATATTGTAATCAAAACTGCCAGGTTGTTAGAATGTCAGATTGAATATATTCTACAATATATTTCTGGGGGTGAGACACCTCCCAGAAATATCACCGAGTCACTGTCCTAGGCTTCAACAGAAGGAAGAGTTAACAGTTAGCATACTGAGGGGGAGGGCAGTTATAAATTTAGCCATGAGGCACCCACTCTCCCACAAAGTAAGTGACAAACCTTTCCTTGGTTGTGAAGTAGCTTTTATGGCAAAGGAAGTAGGACTGGTCCAAATTAGCCCTAAACTGCCTGGGTCCTGCTAAGATAAAATAGGTTAGCTACGGTTTCAGGATTGTGTGAGAAATGAGATCAATTTTTGATACAGAAATGTAAAAGGAAGAAGGTAAAGAAAATTGGGAAGAAAGATAGAGAGTGAAGAAGGAAAGAAGGAAGGAAGGAAGGAAGGAAAGAAGAAAAGGAAGGAAGGAAGGAAGGAACAAAGGAGAAAAGAAGAAAAAGAAGGAAAAAAAAAAACCCAACCCATAAATCACTAAGGAAAGAAAAGTTTATTGTTTTAGTGAGGTTCATCAAAGTCTATTAGGAAAACATTCAGAAGAGTTATTTTTGTCTTTAAAAATTATTTTTTTCAGGAAACAGAGGTAAGGGAGTGTAAATATTGGCTTGACTTGGCTTTCTTTTTATTTCCATTTGATGTGAAGAGTTCATTTAGAAAAGAAGAGAGACAGAAGGAAAAGCTGGAGACGATTTCGTGTGGACCTTGCTTCTGATAAGCAGGAATTTAGGTGTAAACCAGATAAGCATAAGCGATGGCTTTTCCTCTTCTACAATTTTGAAGCCACAGAACCATAAATTGTGATAGTCCCCAGAAATAAAACCTGCATCTTTTAACCAGCAAACAATACCAGGTAAAAAAAGATGCCAACTCTTGAGGAAGACTCGGCGGCCATATTTAAAAAGGAGTCAGGCGGTGATAATATCAGGCATTGAACAAGAGATGATTTGATTAGGTTATCATCTTTGGCTCTGATGGAAATGATTAATTTCTAAGTGACAACATTAGAATCCATAATTTCCATGTTCTCGAAGAAAACTATTATTTAGGTTTATTCAAATTTCAGACTATCTTTTCCTTTACAAGTTTTGAATGTGTTTATGGAATAAAAATCCCTTGGAGGACTTTGGAGATTGGCATGGCATGTTGACATATCCCTCTCCTTGCATCCTTTGTCTTTTGCCCACTTTACAAATAAGCCATATGAAAGCATTATATGATTTAAAAAAAAAAATCTAAGGACTCTGCAATACAGTCACCAGATAAAATACACAGTATCCAGTTAAACTTGGATTTCTGATAACCAATAAATATTTTTTTCATTATAAGTATGTGCAAATATTGCATGGGACATGCTAAAAAATTATTCATTATTGACCTGAGACTTAAATTTCACTGAGTGCCCAGTATTTTTATTTGCTAAATCTGGTCACTTTATTTTGGGAAAAATCAAGTGAGATATTAGTTATTTAGTCCCTTGACGAACACAGTATTTGTCTTATTTTCATTTACTGGGCTCCTATCTCTTCCATTAATCATAGATTTTGTTTTGTTTTGTTTTTGGTTTGATCACTTCGCGATAACTTCTTTTAGTCTGCTATCTTTGCCTGGGCGGCACACCTGTTTATAACACTGCTTCTCAGACTTTACTGTGCCTGCAAATCACTCAGGCATCTTGTTACAATCTACATTCTGAAGCAGCAGGTCCGGGGTGGCGCCTGAGGTTCTGCATTTCATCGACTCCCCGGTGAGGCCGATGCTTCTGGTCTTTGGACCACACTTTGAGTAAAGCACCTGGACCCGAGTTCTCATTTTCAACCAAACATAAATAAAACTACCATTAAAATGTTTTCTTTACACTGACTTTTTCCATTTTTGTGGATTCTTCTATTTTTTTTTTTTTAAAGCCAGAAAATGCTAAATGTTATGCCTTTTTGTTAATGGAAGAAAACCATATTAGGCTATGAGAAAGTTCTGGAAAAGAACATATTCCAGGAATTGGTCATTAGCTTGTTCATCCGTTCATATTTCTGGAAGGACCCGAGGAGTCATTAGAAACATCACATGATGGTACTTGGTTAACAGGCCATCCCAGGAGCCAAGTTCTGCAATGCGTCGGTTACCAAGCATGAAAACCCCGCTCGAAGTAATGTTTTTTATAACACTGAACTCTGTTAGGGAAAAGCATGTTGAAATGATTTCAACATCTGCATATAAAGGCTCAAAAGTCCTTTTAAAATGAAAATCCCAGATTAACAGCTGAAGATTTTTGTTGCCAGGTATTTTGAGCCTTAGAATGGCAAAACCCAAATTAAGAAAAGGGTGATGCTTGTCAACGGGGAGAGCACTTACTATTCTTACCGATGCTTATGCCTGATTCCCATCACCTGGCCGACAAGCAGAGGGCTTCGTGCCTTCACTAGATGCAAACAGCGTCGGATTAAATCGTCCTAGCGTTAGAAGCATCCTGTCTGTTCCTGACCCCCACACCAGCACGCTAAGAGTCAGGCGGCAAAAGACATGTTGACAGGCTCTGTGTCTGCTTCTTCTCCCGGTGTCTGATGTGGCTTCTGTGTCAGACACGGGGCAGACAGGGAGGGGGAGGAAGCTGGCCGGTGGGGCGGGGGGATGGGAAAAACTGCTAGCCAACTTTTCTGGCAGAAGCTCAACTGTTTAAACATTTGCTGTCAGAGGGAATTTTAAAGAATGGAGTGGGCTAAAGGATGAGTAGAAAATGTGTTTGAGAGAGTCGAATGCTATGTCATTATAGACTATTTAGACTGGAGGTACAGATGGTTTGAGGTTTACCCCCGTCCCTTCTAAAATCCCCCGAGACTTGACTAAGAATGAGGGTCGTGTATCGTGTATTCTTTCAAATGCACAGGAACCCATGGAATAGACAAAAATATACAAAAGGGACAATTAAAAAACCATCTCCAAAGTAGAGCAATAACATCGTATCAATGATCACTTCCTGATTTCGATAATTGTACTGAGCCGATATAAGAATATCCTTCTTAGAAAATACACATCGATGCATTTAGTAAAGAGGCATCTTGTCTGCAATTTACTCTCAAATGGTTCCTAAGAGAGAAAATGACAAAGCGAAAATGATAAAATGAATAATTGGGAAATCTGGTGGAGGTGTATGTAAAGAAGTACGTTGTGCTACTTTTGTAATTTTTCTGAAAGCATGAAATTAGTTCAAAGTGAAAAATTTTACTACAAAGAAAAGGTCTTGGAAGGGCGTCGGCTGCCTACCTCAGCCCTTGCACTGTCTCTTTTCTCGAACTCCCGGAGTGTTTGTTCTTGTCTCCACAGTCAACGCTGAGCCTGGCTGTCCCTTAGGGACATCCCCAGGGCTTTGTGTCATTGTTCCCCTGCTGGCTGGTAAGACCATGAAGCAGGGGCAATCTCTGAGAGTCTCAGAACTGAACACAAACTGTGTTAGTCAGTAAACGTTCTTTTTTTTTTTTTTTTTTTTGTTAATGCTCAACCAACCTTATTTTTAGTTGTGATCTGCTTGTGGAAAGGAGAAATCTCTAGGCAACGTGTGACTCATAGAATTATTTAATTTTACACGTGTGTGTGCACTGTAGGCCAGCACCTCCATTCCAGAGTGGGCATAAGTCACACATCTCGTCGTGGGACCCCCTGCCAGCATGCACATGGACCTTCTGTTTTCAAAGCACTTTGATTCCACAAAGCAGGATTCTGAACCACAGAGAGAATAAATGACTTGTTGATATGTAACCTAAAGGAGCAGGAAAAAGTTGGTACTCATTTTTTTTTTAACAGTTCAAGGACTTTCTATGTTCCCAACTAAAATACCTTTCGGTATAAGACAATTCTCAAAAATTCTTGGTTTCAATCTACCGCTCAATTTATTAATTTTTTTCTTTAAGTACTGAGAAAACGCTTGAAAATTTTAAAGTCTATACTATTAACTACTTAATATAGCCTTTGAAAGGATGATAGTCTTTTTTTAATTAAAATTATTTTTTAATTAAATTTATTGGGGTGACGTTGATTAATAAAATTATATAGGTTTCAAGTGTACAGTTCAATAACACATCATCTGTTCATTGCATCATGTGTTCACCATCCAAAGTCAAATCTCCTTCTTTATCTCTATAATCTTTAATGGGGGAGGATATACCCCCAAGTAGTGAGGAAAGCCTTTTTATCTGTCTCATCAAAATTCAGGTGGTCAAAGTCAATCATCTTTGGGAATTTTTAACTTTAAAGCTCTCTAAGAGCATGTAAATTCTCCCATATCCATCAATGGCTGTCCTTTCTTTGGGGTAGAAAAACTCGATTCGGTTTAGAGATTTTTTTTTTTAATTGCTGGAAAGTCTTTTTAGAGAATTCACTTTTTCCCTTTAGAACTTTTTTTTTTTAAAAGAATAACGGTTTATAATTCTGCTTTAGAGTTTGATAACTTGCTGCCACTCGTATCTGTACTGCGTGATTATTGGACACCACATTTTAAGGCTCTCTGCCTTCGCTTGCAGAGTTTACCGCCAGCTTTAGTCAATCTGGTTTCTCACTAAGAAGAGCCCTTTGCCGCTCAGCCCTACTGTGCTCCATATCCCCACGTGGGAGGAGGACTGCAGGGCAGGGCTGCCTTTTAGCGCTGCCTCACAGCCTTTATTAGGAGACAAGATGGACATTGGAGGGTGAGGGGAGGGGGGCTGGAGGATCTGGGAGCACTAAGTAGCTGTCTGAGTGAGAACAATTAGTGATGTAAGTGTGTTCTTGAAAATGAACTGCTTTGGGGCTAGATTACTTACAAGCCCCATCATCCCAGCTAAAATCTCCATAAAGAGTTCCGCAGTTCTGAGAAGTCATCTTCAGAGACAATACTTATTGGAATTCATAGATAGTGTTTCATTTTGTACTCTCTGAAATTAGCTAATGTTCTGGTCACTCCAGAGCCTTTAAAAATGGCCCCGGTCCCGAGGGCTTTATCAAGGGGAAGTGTAGCAGTGGATGTGCTACAATTGTGTGGCTACTTGTGCTTATTTAAGTCAGCATCACCATCAGAATCTTTTTTTTCCCCCTAAACTAGACATAACGTTTGCCTTTCCTTCATTATCAAGAAATAGCAATACTTTCAACATAACAAAATACTCATATGTACAATATGACGTTTTAGCCCTGATTTTAACACATATAATTTAACTTTTCTAAAAGAGCAATTTTTTTCACCTGATTTATTTAATCTATCAAATTTTATTGTAATAAGGCTGAGAAGATAGAAAGATGGCTGGTGTTTTCTAATATATTGACACAGAAGTCACCGCAGTGTTACCTGTATTATTTTTATTTGTTTATATATAGGAAATACACCACATCGCCTAAGGAAAATAAATTGGGCTGAGATGGTTTCCTGGGTTTTGAGGGGAAAAAAACCCCATAATATTGTGCTGAAATACTGAAACTTGCAGTTTTAATACATTTTTGACCATTTGTTTTAATTATATGTATTTAAGTACAGTATTTTATCAAATAAAATGAAGATTGACAAGTTTTTCAAAATACGACAATGATTTTTCCACTTGATATAGAAAGAGCTTCCAGTGCTTTCAATGTGTAGGGGATACACACAACCGTCAATAATTAGATCTACTCCAAATTTTCAGTGACCTAAAAGATCTGCAATACCTCTGAAAGGAGATACATCAGATAATACACAGGCTCCAAAATCCTTTCCAATTAGTCTGCGAGCTACTGCATTCAAAGCATTTCTTAATGCTTCTTTAAACCCTTCCAAGTCATCAATATCATATTCTTGAATATCACTATATAATTTCATTTTTAATGTCACATTAACTTATACTTTATTAGTAGGTCAAAACCTTATTATTAATTGACTGGCAGGTGGAGAGGGCCTGTGAATACCTGCTACGCAGCATCGCATCTTCCAGGGAGAGTTGTAGCCAGAGACACGGACCATGCTGCCATGCTGCGGTGGTGGCGCTCGGGGAGCCCGGCTGAGCGGGGTCAGCCTCAGCCAACACGCTTGGTCTGAGAGTAGACAAGAGGCATTTCCGAAGGAAGCTACGTCCATCCTGACAACAGCAGGAAGATGGAAGCCGCCATGGGCCGAAAATGTGCGTCCCTCTAAAATTCATATGTTGGAGCCCTAATCCTCAGTGTGATGGAATGAAGAGGCGGGGCCTTCGGGAGGTGATCAGAGGCACGAGAGGGGAGAATGGAGTCCTCATGGAGGGATTAGTGCCCTGATAAACAGAGAAATGAGAGAAATGATCTCTCTCTCCATTCTGTGAGGAGACAGCAAGAAGATGGCTAGATGCAAAGCAGGAAGAAGTTCCTTGCGAGATACCCAACCTGCCCGCACCTTGGTCCGGACTTCTCCGCCTCCAGAACTGTGACAAGAAAACGTTGTCTAAGTCTCCCACTCGATGGCATTTGTTATGACAGCCTCGGCAGACCAAGACGGGTGGCAAAACTAACAGGTATCCACTCAGTCAGAAACAGGTTTGTCACAATTGACCTAACGCTTGCTGACCACTAGAGAAATAAGCATGTTTTAAAAATATTTTTGTGCCTTTCTCATGAGTGCATTTTGGAGTATCCATGACATTTTCCCTGTACCGAACTGGAAACCAAAGATGAAAGGGTTCGTCTGAGCCAAACTGAATCTCCAGCCAAAACAGGACTGGTTTTGCGAGGTCGCTTTGGGTTCTGTCTCCAAGGACTGCATGCTTCCTTTGAGCTCTGAGTCTTGCACAATTCAACACCTCACCTCATTCAGCCATTATTGCTTCTTGTCCTGAGATCTTGCCCTGCTAACTAAGAAAGGTCCTTTAGAGCAGAAAATGTGTATTGAGTTTCTTTATTCTCCATGACACATTGCTTGGCATACAAAATATACCAAATAAATTCTTGGTTACATAATTTCTGAAAATTGGAATAACATTCCCTCATACCCTAGTGAAAGTTAAATTGCAAGAGACGAGATCGGACGATTTCCTCACGTATCAAACCAATTTTCTAAGGCCGGCAAGTGTTCCAGTGACTAATTTAAAGATTTTCCTATTTTTATTCGATATAGATATTGTAAATGTCTCATCTTTTTTTTTAAAAAAAAAAATATATATATAGTACTGGTTTCTGAGCATAAATTTTATGAATGACTTTGGAAGTCAGACCAGGGACAGGAGCAGCTTCCAGGTGGGGGCACTCCGCCCAGCTCCCGCCGTGAAGTGTGGCTGGCAGAAGAAACAGCTAAGCTGTAGCATGACTGTGACTGTCCCCGTCATCTCTCTCAGCAACATCCTCCATAATACATGTTTTTCGAGTGCCTACCATATGTGAGCTTCTAAAGAGGCATAAATCTGTGACTGAGAAGTTTACAAGCTAAGTGGGAAAAGGGACAAGCAAAGGGGCACGGTACTGATCGTGCCTCACTAAAGAGAAGAAGAAGACTTTCTTCTCTGGTTGTGAAAAATAAGTCTGTCCCCGGAGGAAAGACCCAGCTCTTCAAAACTGGATTACAGCCTGGCCCCTGAAGGAACAACAGGGCCTTCCCGCTCTGGAGAAAACAGAAAACTTTTATTCCTATTTCTGGCAGGAATTCCCTACTCTGTTATGATCAGACCATGGCTGTGAGTTTAAGGAGCCCCAGTTTTCAAGGCAGACTTATAATTGCCGATGTGGGTTGACCCAGGTCAATCAGCCTGAAGGTACACATGAGGCTGTATTATACTTGTGCTAGTTTCCTGGTACTGCACTAACCAAGTCCCACCAACTGGGTGGCTAGAAAATGAAAATTCATTGTCTCAGGCTGGAAGTCCAAGGTCAAGTTGTTGGCAAGGTCAGTTCCTTCTAAGGTCGTGAGGAGGAATCTCTTTCATGCTCCTCCCCCGGCTTCCGGCGGTTTGCTGGCAGTCTGAGTTTGACAGTCACGTTGGCTATAAGGCTTTCATCACAAGTGAGATTTCCTAGTGCCCTTGGCCCTAGACCCTTACTTAATCTCTCTCAGGTGTTCTCAGGTACACCTGTCAAATGCTGCTTGCTCTCTGCTGTCAGCAACATGGCACATTGACATCTCTGCAATAGCACTGGATCTAAAAGAAAAGGCTGTGAAGAACAGTAAACATGAATCTCTAATGAAGGGCTTCAAACACGTGGGGAGAGTGTGTGTGCTCTTGTGCACTTGTGTGTGTGTGTGTGTGTGTATGTACGTGTGCAAGTGTGTGTGGCATACACATGGTATGTTACCTTAGGGCTTTTCCTCAAGTTCCTAATCTAAGGGTGTCGTTTCTGGCCCCATTTAGTGTAGTCATTGTCAGATATTTTTGGCCATGGAACTCTTTCTTCAGATAAAATCTCCTTCAGATTTGAGTTAACAGGTGCACATGGGCCCTGGGTCAAATCACTGACGTTTCGATTCTGGCTTCTCCATGTATCAGCTGTGTGAGCAAGGTCAATTTACCTTTACCTCAGTTTCTCATCTCTAAATTGGGGCAAACGTCCTTACCTCATGGTGCTTTCATAAGAGCACAGGGGTTAGTGCACATAGGGTGTTTTGGGCACTGACTCACATACTGCTTCTGGCTAGAGGGTAGGTAAAGGGTGAGCTCCCAGCTCTTGGGAGAGCTCCTCTTCCTCCCACAGAGATGCCCTCAAGTCTCCTCTAGAAACTCCACAGAATCTACAAAGCCAAATCTGGAAGCCAACAATAAGCACGTAACTCCACAACTGCTTCCAGCCAAATAAAGAATGTACCAGATATTCCCCATAATGATCCGTTTCAAAAACAAGAACAAGGATGGAATATTCAGCTTCAATTGGATAGTTAAATGCACTGTTTTAAGGAAGCTTTAGAAAATGAACGTAAACTCTCTTTCCAACTTGATTCCACATTAGTCAAAGGATTTCTGAAGCAAATATCAACCTTCCACTTTCCAGCAGGTGGACAGTGATGTGCTGTCACGGGAGATGTCACATGTTGGGGACATTGGAATTCCCTGGAGGGCTTTTGAAAGTGCAGATTGCTGGGCCCTGCCCCAAAGTTCCTCTTTCTGTAGGTCTGGGGTGGGGCCTGAGAACTTGCCTTTCTACCACATTCCCAGGGAATGAAGATGCTGTTGGTCCAGTAGCCTCCCTTGGAGAGCCACTGCTGTATGCAGAGTTGCCTTTTTTTTAGAGGGCTTGTCGTTTACAAGTCACCTGAGAGCCTGGGATAGAAGAGGATTTGGGCCATGAAACATGAGCATCTTAAATTTTCATTGATTCTGAGGGCCTTTGAGATAGCAGCTGACAAGTGAAGTTTTATTTTTTAAAACAGGTATTTAGATAACAAACATAAGCACAAATCAAGAAATTTCCTTTCAGTCTCCATTCTAGGCCAGGCCGTTAACCGTTCCTTGATCAGCTTTAGCTGAAAAAAAACGTCACTACAAGACAGAAAATTCAGCACCTTTGAATCCAAGCGCATGATTCACCTGTGAGGGCCGTGACTTAGGGAGAGGCCATGTTCCTTTGTTCCTTTAAGGATTAAACTTAGAGCTGCTGACATTGAAATGCATGAGTCTAGGATTTAATGAAGATTTCAAATAAAGAAGAAAAAAAAAGCACCTTTTTTTTTTTTTGATAAAATGACTGTGAGCAAATTCGGTGGGGAACAAAAAACACCGCAACATTATTTTGCATCGTAGAACAACAGCGCTTATCAAATAAACCCAGGAGGCAGTTAGAAGATTGCAAGGTTCGGTGATATTTCTCCTTGCGAAACCATCTTTACCTCATACTTGACAGATGTTTCAGATTGATGTGATAGGATGAACAAATTGCCAAGATGAAACCCAGGTAACATCTTTCTTCAACAGATAAAGATGGTTTGATAAAAGAAGAACAAACAAGAAGGGCAACCTGGCTGGCGTGCTCAGAATCACAGAGATATCTAGAAGGATAAGGAAGGCTTCTGGGTGAGGCTAGTTTATTTACTCGGCGAAGTTTGGAGGTTATGATGACAGCATAGATTGGATGCTGGGGGTAATTAAGAGCCACGGTGGAAAAGAAATGATACATGTGTCCATCTGTGGGACAGAGCAGAAAGGCTGGAGGGACGGGTGCTGGTGACGAGGTGTCCTGAACCCAGGTTTCGCCCTGGCTCGTTGGCCATGCTGGGGATGAGTCTGCGTAACGGAGCGAGCACAGGATGCGAGTGTGAGCGAGTGTGAGCGGTTGACGGAGGTGCCGTTTCACAAACACGGAGAAAGGGTCATGATTTTTTAGAAATATTTTTTAACGTCTCAGTTACAGTTGACATACAATATTATATTAGTGTAGGTGTATGACATAGTCATTAGACACTTATATAACTTACAAAGTGACACCCTACAGAGTCATGACGTTATTGACTATATTCCCTGTGCTGTACTTTACATCCCGATGACTATTTGTTTGGTTGTTTGGGGGGTGGCATTGATTAACAAAATCCGATAAGTTTCAAGTGCACAATTCAACAGTGAGTCACATATATACTGCACGGTGCATTCACTGCCCACAGTTAGAATTCTTTACGTCACCACGTATTTGACCCCTTTGCCTCCTTCCCTCCGGTAACCACTAGTCCACTGTCCCTGTCCGATGACTGCTTTTATAACTGGAAATTTGCACATCTTAATCCCTTCCCCCTTTTCCTCTATCCCACCAGCCCCGCTTCCCGGCTGGCGATCTATGAGTTTCTATCTACGAGTTCTGTTTTGCTTGTTCATTAATTTTGGTTTTTAGATTCCACATATAAGTGAAATCATGGTATTCGTCTTCCTCTGTCTGACTTATTTCATTTAGCATAATACCCTCTAGGTCCACCCATGTTGTCACAAATGGCAAGATTTCATTATTATTATTATTTTTACGGCTAATTAATATCCTATTGTATATATGTACCACATCTTCCTTATCTGTTCATCCATTAATAGATAGGTTGTTTTCATATCTTGGCTATTGTAAATCATGCTACAATGAACACAGAGATGCATGTGTGTTTTTGAATTAGGGTTTTGGGTTTCTTCGGATGAGTACCCAGGAGTAAAATTGTGGGGTCCTTCTTCGTCTCTAGTCATAGCCTTTGTTTTAAAGTCTGTTTTGTCTGACGTAACTATTGTCGCCCCAGCTTTCTTCCACTTACATTGGCACAAAATATCTTTTTCCATCCCTTTCAGTCTGTGTGTCTCTGGATCTGAGGTGAGTCTCTGGTAGGCAGCATAGGTAAGGGTCTTGTTTTCTTATCCATTCAGCCACCCTGTCTTTTGATTGGAGCATTTAATGAAATGGTTATAATTCAAAGAAAATGTTGCTCATAAATACGTGTATACGTAGATGATTCTCTTCTCAGTGTTTGAAAAATAGATTCCTGGGCCCATCTCAGAGCTTCTTTATCAGATTTTTGGAATTTGTATCATTTACAGGCCCCTAGGGGATTCTGATGCAGCTGGTGGAAACGAAATGTGTCCTAAAACAGCGGAAATGATACACTGATACACGTGCATTTATTAACAAGGCTCCTCGCCAACACGTGTGTGTGTGTGTGTTTGTGTGTGTGTGTATTTCATTGTAGCTATTTAGAGATACACTCAGTTGGCACAAACTTTATTTGAAAATCAACTTAAAGATAAGTTGCAAAAATAAAAATAATGGAAAGAGCACACTTCTGCCCTTTCCTACACACATTTTTATCCCATTCGTTTTATTATTTGTGCATTCTCTCTCTCCATACCACACACACACACACGTGCACACATGTGCGCATATAGCACACACGCCCTTTCTGCTGACCTATTTGCGTGTAAGTTACAAACATCATGGCCTTTACTTCTAAATTCTTCACTGTGTATTTCCCAAGAATAGGGACATTCTATTACATAACCATCATACAGTTATCAACTTCAGTAATTTTAACATCGATAAAATGTTTTATCTAATCTCCCATTTGGGCTCCAGTTTCGACAGTTGACCCAATAATGTCCATAGAGCATTTTCCTCCCCGTACTAGACTCCTGTAGGGTCAGGCATTGCATTTCGCTGTCCTGTCTCTCTAGCCTCCCTGTTTACCCTAAAAGATCTCTGCAGGCTTTCTTTGGGTTTTAGGGCATTGAGAGTTTGAAGAATACGGTCGCCTCGCACACTTCCTTCTTTTAATTTCTCACTTGGGGCTTTTCTTATGTTTCCTTGTGATTAGGTTCAGGTCATTTATTCCATGCTGAAATACTGTGTAGGGATATTGTGTCTTTCTCAGGATACCACATCGGGGACACTTGATGGCCTTCCAGCCCCATTGATGATATTTATATTGTCACCTGGTTAAAGTAGCATTTTATATCTCCACTATTTAATTAGTATTTTTTTCCTCCCTTGCAGCTAATAAGCAGTCGGTGAGATGACGTTTTAAGACCCACACACTATTCTATTCCTCATCAGAAATTCTCTGTAGATTTTGCATCCAGTTGCTGATTCTTGCTTGATCCAGGTTTGATGATGATGATCGCAAAATCCTGATTTTCCATCTCCTATCCTCCCTCTACATCTATCCGTAAATTCTACTGTGAGATCCATTGCTTCTTTCCATTTCCTTATTGATTTATTGCCATATTTATTGTCCGCATGTATAGGGATTCTTATTTATCAATAGTTCATTATTCTACCTCATTATTTTGGTGTTCAACTTATCTCACATTTGGCCAGTGAGAGCTCCTTCAAGAGATTCTTGCGTCCTTGTGACATGCCTCCATTGTTTTTCTAGCACTTTTTTTACTTTCTAGTTCATCTTGACCCTTTGCCCTGGAACTAACTGGGTTTTGTTTGTTAGTTTGTCTGTTCGTTTTACACTTTCAGTTCATTATTTTAGAGAATAAATTTAGGGAAAGGTGTTAGAAATCAAGGTCTGAGTACTAGGTGTGCTCATTGCTACCTGTCAGCTCAGTGAACAGACAGGTAGTTATGCATGTAGGTATATCTACGTGCACACGTGCGGGAAGGTGTACACACAAATGCTCCCACACGAGCTGCATATTTGAGAAACCATGAGTTCATGTCAATACCTTTAATTCTGATCTATCCCCACAGAGTTCTTTCTCGCCTTCTTCTATTACATATTGGTGCATTCCTTTTTCCACAGTGAGAACCCTGTCTCCCATCTATATAAGCACATTTATACATTTGCTCTATCCTTTAATACATCTACAAAACACTAACCAACTTAAAAGATTTGTTTACAATTCTCCAGACCCCAGCCCACCCTAACCAGAACTGAGGTTCTATAACCAAATACTGTGCTTGTAAGTTACTTGGGGTTTTTCCTCCTTCCC
>NW_006439713.1:5630240-5631303 GCF_000325575.1 Pteropus alecto
GGAGAATTGTTTGCCTTCCCGCCCCAATTATTATTTTTATATTGTCACCTGGTTAAAGTAGCATTTTATATCTCCACTATTTAATTAGTATTTTTTTTCCTCCCTTGCAGCTAATAAGCAGTCGGTGAGATGACGTTTTAAGACCACACACATATTCTATTCCTCATCAGAAATTCTCTGTAGATTTTGCATCCAGTTGCTGATTCTTGCTTGATCCAGGTTTGATGATGATGATTGCAAAATCCTGATTTTCCATCTCCTATCCTCCCTCTACATCTATCCGTAAATTCTACTGTGAGATCCATTGCTTCTTTCCATTTCCTTATTGATTTATTGCCATATTTATTGTCCGCATGTATAGGGATTCTTATTTATCAATAGTTCATTATTCTACCTCATTATTTTGGTGTTCAACTTATCTCACATTTGGCCAGTGAGAGCTCCTTCAGGAGATTCTTGCGTCCTTGTGACATGCCTCCATTGTTTTTCTAGCACTTTTTTTACTTTCTAGTTCATCTTGACCCTTTGCCCTGGAACTAACTGGGTTTTGTTTGTTAGTTTGTCTGTTCGTTTTACACTTTCAGTTCATTATTTTAGAGAATAAATTTAGGGAAAGGTGTTAGAAATCAAGGTCTGAGTACTAGGTGTGCTCATTGCTACCTGTCAGCTCAGTGAACAGACAGGTAGTTATGCATGTAGGTATATCTACGTGCACACGTGCGGGAAGGTGTACACACAAATGCTCCCACACGAGCTGCATATTTGAGAAACCATGAGTTCATGTCAATACCTTTAATTCTGATCTATCCCCACAGAGTTCTTTCTCGCCTTCTTCCATTACATATTGGTGCATTCCTTTTTCCACAGTGAGAACCCTGTCTCCCATCTATATAAGCACATTTATACATTTGCTCTATCCTTTAATACATCTACAAAACACTAACCAACTTAAAAGATTTGTTTACAATTCTCCAGACCCCAGCCCACCCTAACCAGAACTGAGGTTCTATAACCAAATACTGTGCTTGTAAGTTACTTGGGGTTTTTCCTCCTTCCCCTCTCC
>NW_006439713.1:5631313-5674977 GCF_000325575.1 Pteropus alecto
CCCTCCCTTCCTCCCCACTTGTGTGTGGGGGTGTGTGTATAAATTTACCTAGTCACTTAGCTATTCAAAGAACCAACAGTGCAAGTCTATCATTTTTATTAAGTATTATATTTTTATAAACAGGGTTGAAGAGGTGTAATCATGCACTTTTAAGATTGTTGCCTTGAAAATATATACATTTTATGTGTGTGTGTGTGTGTGTGTGTGTATAATATATCATGACTGTTAAACTCAAGTTTAAAAGTATTCTTAAGTTCAACATTTAGATAGGAAACTTAGATGTTTACCTAGAAAAATAAGAGAATCTATCAGTCAGTTGAAGAAGGAGAAGAAGAAGGGGAGAGAAGGGGGGTAGGAAGAGGAAGAAGGAAGGAAGGAAGGAGGGAGGGAACCATCTCCACTCAGAGACCTCCATCTGCAAACTGGGAAGTATGCTTTACCCGTGAATAATCTGTTGTCACTGAGAGGCTGACGCCTGCAAACTCTCATGGGCTACGTTTTTAAAACTACGCATTCAAGTTCCCTAGGGAAACAAGTAGCCTTCGGTGATGGATGCTGAATGCCATGTGTGCAAAGCCTGGCTAAATAGCCTCAGAGGGTCCCTTCAGAGCCAATGGATCCGGAGTGAGCATTTTGTCGTGGCTGCCTTTAAATTTTCCTTTCTGTTTGGTTTTTGATGAAGTATCCAGAAAGTGTAGAATTAGTGAATAAAACCTTTCTGACAAAAAATGATTAAGCCTCAATTGTGTGCTTTTGTAGGGATTTATCTGATCTGTGGACGCATGGTGTCCTCCTTCCAGTAGTTCTCAGTGGGAGCAATTTTCCCCTCAGAGGACATTTAGCAAAGTCTGAAGACATTTTTTTTTCTTTTGGGTGGAAGGTGCTACTGGTATTTAGTGGGTAGAGGCCAGGGATGCTACCAAACATTCTGCGATGCACAGAACAGCCACCATAACAAAGAATTATCTGGCCTAAGAAGTCAAACTGCCAGGTAGAGAAGTCTTGCTTTATCCCAACATTTCACTGATTGTTCCTTATTGTTTAATCGGAAAATTCATTCATCAGGTAGGAGTGATCTTTAGAACTAAACTCATCCACAGTATAAATGGCTGCCAGGTCCCCAATCCTGGGTTACAGGTCAACAAAGAAAAGCTTCCTGCCTTCGAGAACTTGTAGCCTGACAACAAGTAAATCAGCTAAAGTCTCATGGGTGCAAGAGACTATGGGCAACAGAGAGAGAAACAGAAAATACATCTTTATTCTCTTTCAGAAAAAAAGAGATATAAATTAGGAAACCAATTTGGACCCTATACATCGATTTGTATCATTCCCCGCCTCCCGCCCCGTTCGAAGATTGATTGATTGATTGATTGATAAAAATGATATATAATTTAGGTATAAAACATGATGACTTATTATACATATGCATCCTGCAAGGATTACTGCAATTTATTTGTATATTAATCCTTGCAGTGATAGAAGAATAAAGGGTTTTTTTTTCTTTTTCTTTTATTTGTACCAGCTTTTCAACGTGCCAGTATGGACCCATCACCTCTTGCCAGAGGCTGGCTGAGCAGAGGTTGATTGGTCCTGTCTTGTCGTCAACAATCTGAGCGTCGCTACTGCTGCTCGTAGCAATTAGAACATGTTGTGTGCAAAGGGTAGAGTGTTGACTGAACCAATTAAAAGATCAATTAGTGCAGAGCAAGTGCTTAGAGGAGTAGCTTTGTGTGACATGGAGCGGATTTTGCCTCAGTGCGTGTAGCTACAAGCACAACCAACATTCAGGAGCATGTGATCTTGTTCTCAACTCTTTTTCTTTTAAAGTGTTCTATAGATTGTTAAATGTTCAATAGAGGCTATTAGTCAATTGGCTAATAGAACGAAATGGCTTTTCTTGCAATAGTATTTTGATTTATAGGAATGAAATGATTTACTAGTAATTCTTAGAATTTATAGTAATTAAATGATCATAGTTAAGTAAAAATTGTAACATAATACCGAATTTATACAAATACTTTATTTTTGGCTTTGGTGTAGTTCATTCAAATGGTTATTGTCCCATCAGTTATTTACATATGGTTTGGATTCCTTATTATTATGTTTATAACAAAAAAAATCCCAGTTGGTTTTTAGTTGTTTTTTTTTTTCCCTATTTTGAAATTTCAACATGTGCGTACCGTAAACTACATGCAAAGCTTTGGATGTAATGACTCTTGTAACATAGTTTTTCTAGGCTATGAGATGGAATGAAGGTGGCATGCATTGAATTTACAGATTTCTAAAGTACAAAACTCCAGTAAGGTCTTCTCAAGAGACAAAAAAAAAAAAAAAAAGAAAAGACTCCAGGAGAATTTTTCAAGTTGTGGAGTCTTACATATTGTCCTCAGAAAGTATTTATACAATTAGTGGACAGCAGAAGGCAGTATGACTGAAGCCCAGGATATATTTCTGGCCCTTGGGTGGTTCCTACTTTAGTTGACGAGGCCAGGATCAGTTGTGTTAGTTATAAGTGTGGGTGACCAGAAAAGGAATCTTCTCAACTCATCCTCGACTCCCTTCTCTGCTTCCTGCAACCCTGCGAGGTCCCCAGAGAGACACACCGAGAAGAGAAGCAGAGTGTGTTATGCCCAGGGCTTTGGATGTAAACCTCTCTAAGGAAGTTCGATCCTTGCTGAATTAAGCTGGACTAGAGGGAACCCAGGTGATCCAGACAAAACTTTTTGTCTGGACAGAGCAGGTCACGTGACCTCCCTTAGGTAGCCTCTCCCCTGGGTCCTGCCCCATTTCCTACCTGGCTCTTTCTTTTCTGGAGACCCCTACCAAATGGAAGGAATCTCCAGGCCCTTCTCACTCCCCGGCCATGTGAATTCCCCAAGGGAGACAATTCAGAATGGAATTCGTTAGACAAACTTCCTGGAAGAGTCTTCCAGTCGATGACCTAGTGCTTACTCTTTCCTTCTCCAAAATATCTGCCCCAGCCACTGTGGTCTAAAAACATCCTTGGCGAGGGACGATTCTGGTGTTCCTCCTTGAGGACATGAAGGCAGAAAGAGCTACGAGCATCTCCTGGGGGTCAGAGTTTCTAGCAAACAAAAGACTTACGTGAAAGGGTCATGATGCAGGGTGCTGTTGAGTGAAACCATCTGTATCTGCAGAAGTGTTCTAGGACTTGATCAAAGATGGGAATAGGTGGGGACTGAAGACATTGGGTCTTGAGAGGAAGTGAACCTCGAGTTGAACTACAAGCGTTCAGAAGAGAGTCATGGACAGTCCGGACGAAGGAAAAGCACACTTGACATTGAGGATTCATCTGACTTTCTCGATAGGGGTTGTGCTAAAGACCGTCGAGGCAGGCATGGATTGAGAGACGTGAATGAGGCCAAATGGACAAGATGGGGCAACATTTTGAAAAAGTTTGAATACCAGAAGGGAATTTGGGCCTTTGTCCTGTGTGAGATGAAGAGTGACTGGAGGTTTATAAGAGCAATGGGTTAGAAGGAGTCTTATGGTTCCAGTGTGTGGGATTGCTTGAATGGAGACAGCCTTGAGGCAAGGAAACCAGCCACGAGTCACATGATCTAGGCGGCAGGTGGTGACAGCTTAGTTTAGGGTGGCAATAGTGAGAACAGACACACACATACACAAAGAATGGATATCAGAGATTTACAAGAGTGCCTCGTGACTCGGGAGGCATCACATAACATGAGCTATTGTCATGACGGAAGGAAGAGTCAGCGTGATTTGGGGGCTGATAGAAAGTGACTCGGTTTTCTCCCGTGAGAAACAGGTGAGATGTGAATGGAAAAAGGGACCTTCTGAGATTTGAGAGGGGTGTAAACAGCCTGGATTTGAATGTGGTGATGGCAGACGGAAGCAAAGACATGCAAGAGAGTCTCACAATCAGAACGGAAGTGAATTCCAGGTAGAGCGCTGTTTACGCTCCCTCTTGTTCCAGAAAAACCGCAAGAAAGGCGTAACTAGTTCATTTTCCACATAGTTCATATTTTTGTTTGTTTTGTTTTGTCTTAGGGGTCCTGTCCATTTAAATTCTGCTTTAGCATAAGAAAGGCGTAACTAGTTCATTTTCCATGTAGTTCATTTTTTTTTTGTCTTGACTTAGGGGTCCTGTCCATTTAAATTCTGCTTTAGCTACAAGCCAAGAACACTTGGACTATTTGTAGACCAAAATATAGTACGTGAACAGCCAATGAGCAGTAGGAGACTATCCATTTTTGCCTGAGACGGAGGGGTTTTCACATTCAGTGCTGAAGCTGGGGAGGTCCCGGGAGGCTGGATGACATGGGTGGTCATCCTGACAGACTGCGAAGAAATAGGAGGCAAGATGGTGAAACCTAGAGAATCGAATGGTTAGTAAAAGGGTCTCGCGTGGCTCATGTTGGAGTCAGAAGCGCAGCTGGAACATACTCTACTCTAGCGAAAGAAACTGGAGAGCTACAGGGTCTTGCTGTTTTCAGAAGAGATCCAGAACAGTCTCTCCAGGAAAGAAAGACAGCTGGCATCTTAGGAACCCCAAATGTGGTGGAGTTTGTTCTCTCAAGGTGGGAGGTTACCTGTGAAAATGATGTGGAGATGGTTAGACTTACACCGACTAGTAAGGATACGTGTACCCTTCTTACTTAAGGCGTTTCAACTTTTGGTAAAGTTATTCTGAGGAAACATTTTGTCCTTCTGTATTTGATGCGAGTGTGTATTCACCTGGCTCAGGACAGAACCATCTTTTTGCTTTTTAACAAAGACCCAGAGATGAAAAAGACAGACACTGACCCGGCAAGACTGGCTTAGAGGGTGCTCATCCGGCTTTGTTGGAGAGACACACTGTCTGACTTCACCGGGAGATGACGGTGGCCTCACCAGGAGCCAGCAGAGCTTCTTCAGAGGAGCAGATCCTAGAAGTAGCATGAAGCTCATGTCCTGAATCGTCTGGACAAAACTGCTCTGAGAGCTTAGACCTTCTGCCACCACAGACCTTGCCTGGCCCCGAGCTCTCAGAAATGACCCAGAGAACTGAGAGGGGTGAATGTCACAAGGACACCATCAATGACAACTTGTTCCTCCCGAGTTTTGAAACATTTAGGCATACCCATAAAAACAGTCACCTGATGGTTCTGGCTTGAATTGGGTCCTAAAATGCATATGTTGATGGCCTAACCTCCAGTGCCTCAGAATGCAACCCTATGTGGAAAGTAGTGTCATTGCAGACGTAATTAGTTAAATGAGGTCATTCACGTGGGTCCATAATCTAATGTGACTGGTGTCCTTATAAAAAGAAAGAAATGTGGGCACAGACCTGCAAACCGGAGGATGCCACGTGAACTTGAAGGCAGAGATTGGGGTGATGTTTGTAGCAGCCGGGAATAACCAAAGACTGTCAGAAACACCGGACGCTGGGGGCGGGGCCAGGAACAGCTCCTCCCTCACAGCCTCGGAAGGCACCAACCCTGCCGGAAGTGACCTAGGACGTCTCGCCTCCAGACTGTGAGATGGCGCATGTCTTTTGTTAAAACCACTCAGTGTGTGGAACTTTATTCCAGCAGCCTCAGGAATCTAATCCACTGCTATAAACTTTTCTTTCTGGTAGATTTTCTCATCTAAAAAATATAGAATGCCACTGTATCACTGTTTATTTACCTTTAGGTTAAGTAAAATGAGCAATGGTTTGAGAGATTACATCTAAACAAACTGAAAACCATCATACGAATGAGGAGAAATCAGAAATGCTTTTATTCATTTGAGTTAAGGAGCATCTCCCCAGAATCATGATTGACAGCCCATCATTTGTTTACAGTAGGATTTTCCACCCTCTAGCACTCATCATTTATGAAATGAAATATTAGTCGAAGGCCTCAGAAGATTGCCAATAAAACTGCTAAAAGATTCTTTTGATCTTTAAGCGGCACTGAGGACAGATACGACTTCATTCCTTCTGGAAAGTGCTTTGTTCTCATGACTCCACTTAAGGAGGCAATAGGAAGGCATATAATGCATCAGGCTTTCCTTCTTTGTAGAGCAAAGTTAACCCTGGTCCTTATCATACAAAGCAGCACAGGGATATAATCTTTTGGAAGACATAAATAATTCTCCATAATACATTTGGGAAATACTTTGATCTTTCTGTATACTTCCCCATAGCCAAATAGTACTACAAACCTTATCTCACTTGTTTAGAAGTTAGCTAAATAAAGTTAGGCTAATGATATTAGCACTTTAAAATTATGACTTGAATGTAAGCTACCCAAAGGATAAATATAATTTTACTAGGTCCTGAAAAATTCTAAATTGCATGCCAGTCTTTCCTGCCTCCCACCCCCAATTCCAGGACCAATTCCATCGACTTCCTTTTCATGTTTTTACTTTTCTCCTGTTTTCTTTTTTTTTGACTCTGTTGGTAGACGTTGAAAGATTCCTTAAAGCCCTGTCCTTGGCAATTGTTATATTCAAGAGAAAAGTTCTTTCTGACACCATCCAGGCCATATAGATTCTAATCACCCATGTCCCATGGGGATGAGACATGTCCCATGACTGACGGCTGTGGATTAGGCGGATTAAGGGACCCGTGGGACACTGGAGAGGAAGTAAAATCTGAGGTCACATATTCATTCCATGATAAAGATCTGAGGTTGCTTTGACAGGGGCTGGAGAGCTGCTGGGGAATTTGAATCAAAGGAATGTTAGGATCAAACCCGAATCTTGGAAAAGCCTCTCTAGAAGCAGTTTAGGGGGTGGGTCACTGGCCTTGGGGTGAGGGGCTGGGACTAGAATCTGAGAGACTTGGCTGAGAGGCATTGGGGGAGGAGAGGGTAGGTAGGAGATAGATCCAATAAGATTTGTATCAACTGTCTAGCGCTACATGTTAGTCATGTCACTGCTAAGAACACAGCTGATATCGATTTCTTGACCCATCCTTTTGTGGGGAAATTAAATTTAGTGGCCGGTGCTGTTTAATAAGCGATAAAAGAAAATCAAGAGTCATCATCGAGCCCAAATCTGTCTCATTCTAGGGAATTCAGAAAGTTCCAGATTGAGAGCAGAGGTTGACGTGCACTTTTGCACGTTTGCAGAATCCCCTGGGCTAGTCCAAGTGGCCAGCAATGTGACTTCATTCTGTTGCTCTCTGTGCTCCCAACAACTGGGGTGACATCCCTTTCTTAAATGCTCAGGGCACAGACAGGGAGCCCAAGGTGAACTCAACCTGGATTCTCAGTTGTGTCAAGATGGGCCCAGCCAGCTTGGCATAGCAGCCTATGGCCCTCTGTGTTGTGAGCACTTGTCCCTTTTACCGAAGTGAGGGAAGTGGTTTGTTAACCTCTTGGAGCTGGGCCTCCCTCCTGCTGGGGCATCGGTAGGGGCCCTGCCATTTTTCCCTGGGGAATACTCAGTCTTGGCCAGAGGCCTGAGAAAGAACCAGACAGGATTGCTCACTGTTTGCTGAAGCGACATCTTCTCCAAGTCCAGGGCAGGTAAAGCCTTGTTACCAGGTGTGATCAAATCTATTTCACCCAGAAGACCAATAGGTGGCAGAGCGATCTTTCCTACACGCCAGTGTGAGGATGTATAGAGAAATAACCAGAGTAGAGCTCTCTTGCTGAGTTTTAATAATTAAATACTTGAACAATTCAATAATGAGGTAATTGTAAAAGTTTTACTCATTTTATACGTTTATATATATTAGTGATGAATGCCACGTCAAAGGTTTCCAATTAATTAAGATTTCGAGTCCTAGATCAATTAGCCGAATGTTTATGGGCATAATTTATTTACTTGAATCATCTTCTTATGGCTAGAAAACTTCTTTCTCGTTTTATGGAATCTTTTATTTTTGGCGTGCTAGAAACAAATATAAGAGCAATTCTAATTGTAGGCCACTTAAAACTATTCATCTTTGTTGATTAGAAAGCAGAATACAGAGTGAGGGTTTAATCCTGTGATTTTAAAAAGTCGAGCACCCAATAACAGATTCACAGACATACACGAATCTCGAAATCTGAGAGATGGAAAGATCCATCTTTTAGAAAAATTAAAATTTTGTTCTTGAAATAGAAGTTAAGATATTAGCTTAGAAATTCTCCCCGATATTATCCTAAGTCTATGCATTTTGCTAATAGTTTTTGTTTTGCTTACCTGAGTTAGTCAGTATTTAGAGTTAACTCAGTAACACCCAAACAGGAAGGCTGTAGAAACAGTCACAGATGTCCCAGTGGCTGTTACATTTTGGGAGTTATCATGTCTCTAATAGAAAGTGGTCTCAGGTTTCGTCCGTGCTGGGCACACACCCGTACAGCTTCCTACAAATCTCTCGTTGGCTTTTACTTGCCTGTCCCCATGTCAGGGCCTGGACGAGTAAGGCCCTGGCCTTGGCCATCTCTTTTAAGGGGGCACAAAAACCCTCAATTGTCAAGATAAATAACATTTTAACGAAATATTTTCAAAAATAAAAATGAATGCAGAAAAATCTGCGATGAACAAAATATTAAAAAGCTGAATAACAACAGGATTTTTAATAGCGTTATGCCGAGCCTGTTCCAGCCTAAGACGAAAGGAAAAACCAGGAATACTGGTCTTGTCTTTATTTAAAAAGTTGGTATTTTCATCATCATTTTTGACATTGATTTTGACTTCTTAAAAAATTGCATTAAAATATTATTTAGCATAATTCTTACCTTTTTTTCGTGCTTCCTGAAATTTTGTGCCCCAGGCTCGTGCCTCAGCCTCCTCACCCTAGTCCCCAGGCTGCTTGTCATTGCAGATTGCTTGCTTCTGCTGTTCGCTGTCTCTGCTTTCTGACATTGCGTTCGTAAAGCGACTAGAGGCCGTTTTCATGAAAGGCATCGTGACCCCTCTGTGGCTGTTTGTAATACAAAAAAAAAACAAAAAATCAATAAAAACAACATCGAACTCAAGTAAGAGTAAGGCTGTCCAGCAAATGGTCGATGTTTTTCACGAAGACTTTAAGTTTTAAAAATAGGTATTACATTCTTGAACCATTTCTTTGGTTCCTTCTCGTTTCCTTTCCCCGGCTTTGCTTGTGGCCCCCACACACCCTGAGTCTGTATGTTGGGTGACCCAGCTCTGATGCGGTGACATGGTCAGATATCGCTGAAAGTGTCTCTTTTTCAGAAGTCTTTCAAGCCCTAACCATGTCGTTGCTTCTTTAAACCGATCTCTAATGGAAGAAATTGCTATGAATCGGAACTTTAATTTTTACCCATTTGGGCATCTGTAATAGTCAAACTGAATCCAAACCTCCTTATGGGTTACCGTGAATCGCTGCTGAGTGGCACTGGCGTGCTGATGGCACCTTTTTGCCACAAGGAGCAGCCTTTCTTCTGGAAGTTTCTCTCTCTATTTTCTACTCCTGGTATCTGCAGAAACAAAGTCTTGCTCCATGTGACTTACAGAGTCGCTCTCGGCTTGCCCCGCACCTTCGAGCTGTCCTGTCCGTCACTTCGCCTGCTCGCAGATAGCTAGGAAGCGTTTCAGCAATTCGATTTGAAGCTCTGCCCTGGAAACGTTTCCCTATGAATGGAGATAAGCGTCTTCTCAAAGGGCTGAGTGAAATTCTTCATTGTGTTCTGCTCCTTCTTCCCCGCTCTCCAGCTGTCAAAGGCATGGCGACCTCAGCCCCGGAAGAGCTGAAACTTGGGAGTGGGCCAAACACCAGGGGAAATGCCACGAGATCTGACGCAGGTGATGTCACAAAACTCACGCAGGACAGCAGGGCAGGCTCTCCCCCTCCGGTGAACAAATACTTGACTTCACGGTCTTGCTTTTCTTTAGATTATAAACAGAGAGCAAGGAAGGAAAAGCTTAGGGTATGAATACAGATTGGAAAAGTACAAGTGTGAAGTCCAATGTCCTTAGAAAGCTGTGCTAGAATAAGAAGACAAATGAGCACCAGTTTGAAAAAGCATGGTCCCCTGGGAACATTCTGTGACTGGACAGTGTCAGCACCACATGGGCCAGTAGCATCTCTGTGTATTCGTTTGTTAGACCACAACAGAACAAGTAATATTTAGGATGTACATTTAAAAAAACAGACAAATTTTAGAAAGATTTAAATTAAAACTTCAAAGGAAAAAGAGATCAGAATCAGACTTCCTTTCTTATAATTTTAAATTTTACATTAAAACATTGAAAAAAAAAAAGAAATTTTCTTCTTAGAAAAACAAGATTTCGTTTATCGTGTATTACCTATAATAACTCTTTCTCTGAAAATTCCACACATAGAAAATGCCATTCTTAATATGTCAATTCCCAATTAGATTGTAATTTTGGAAAGACATAATGGAATGTATTTATTTTTATGATTTCTCAGTATAAATATATAGTTTACGTTTTTTGGTTATATTTTTTCCCCTCATTAAATAATTCCAGACAATCAGGGCAAAACAAAATTGAATAATAATTTAGTCGAGTTATTTTTCTTCTTGCAAACATGTTTAAACTTATGTTAAAAAATAAGTTGGATGACTTATTTCTTAAGGATATAAATGTATATCCTGTCTTTTCTTGAATACACAAGAAAACTGGGTTAAGCCATTTTTTCTTTAAAATTATTTTTGGCAACTCTCGGGGAAAATCTGTTAGCTTGTCAAGATAAATTTTACAAGCAGTATCCCAGGTTATGGAAACCATTGCAAAATATCTGAGAGATAAAAGACCTTTGCAGAACTAGGGTTACAAACGTGTTTATATATTTTACATATATTTTGGTACTGCGAGTACTCAAAATATTTGGAGGTTGTGTAAGCGAGAGACAGCTTTCATTATTTCATTTTATTTTTGCAGTGAGAGAGGATTTTAAGTTTTAAGGGGGCACCTGGCAAGAATGAGTACTCTTGAATTCTTTGAGAAGCAGTGTTGTGCTCTTTCCAGAACGTTTTCTGTGGACGACTGTCTCGTGTGTTGTTTTTGTTCCCAAGAGTTATCAGCAAGGACAAGACCTCACGCCCACCAAATGAGTCCGGCACTGTGATTTTGAATTTGTCCATCATGTTGGCCATAAGGCCTTTCATCGTTTGCTTTACCCGGGTGTGCGTTTGCACCTGTATGCTTTTTCCCCAAATTTCTGTGGGTCGTCAAGTGCACACGTGTGGTTACGCCTGCTGACACGCAGGCGCCTGTTTTCCCTCTACCCCCTGACATACAGTGCAGTTTCCAGACTCCTGGAAGGAAAGGCCATGTCAGACACTGCAGCCCACCCACTGTGACATCCATTTTCATAGGATAGTAACTAACAGACAGTTGGTAGCTCTTAAATGGAATTATGAGCCTCGGAGTCAGATGAAACTGAATTCACCCCATAATCCACTCACTGGCTGTGTGACTACAGGCAAGTTGCCACCTGCTCTGAGCTCTTTCTTCACCCACCTCGTTAAAGCTGCTGTGAGAACTAAATGAGATGATGTGTGTGAAGCGCTGAGCGTGGCACCGGTATGCTGGGGGTGGCCCACGGGCGGCGTCGCTTTTGTATTGTTGCCGTGATCGTCACCATCATCATCACCATCATCATCATCGTCATCATCATCACTATTCATAGTGAATTGCAGGATTCTATGTATGGGCAAAGCAATGCATAGGATGAGAGAAGAAAGCACGAGGCAGAGTAGTTTGGGGGAAGAGGGTGACGTGGGCGAGAGTCACGGAGCTAAGCTGGGGCCTCCAGGCTGAGTTGTCAGGACTCGCCTGGACTGCAGCCCCAAGGGGTGAAGGGCACCTGCCGCGGGCACGTTCAGTCCTCAGAGTCATCAGACCGCAGGCCTGTGCTGAGACGGCACTGTTGCCGAGTAGGTGATGTGACAAGGTCGCATTTCTCCATGCTCTACAACGCCCCGGGGAACCGAGCTGTAATGTTGGGCTCTTAGAAATCCCTTCCCTCTAAGAGCCCATCCTCGGCTTTGCCGCCCACTGCGGTGGTCTGTTTTACCTATTTGGGTCTGCTCAGAGCAGCAGAGTGGGGCTCAGGTAAAAAGGCCAGAAGGTTCTCGGGCTTCTCTTCTGAGGGTTGCTCTTCGGACCTGACCCGCTCACCTTTTCAATGTGGGTGACCCTCGCCCTTTCCTGTGTTTCAAGCTTCAGTAATTAATAGAATTCAGGCTATTTTTCACTTTTACTAATTTATATGGATTTCTCTAATCCCCTCCAACTCTATGTCGTCAAGAGTCAATATTTACTTGATAAATAATTTATTTTTGAACATTATAAAATATTTTTGAAAAAAAGGAACTATAGTTTCAAATCGAAGGATATTTTGAATTAATTAGAATTAATTTTGAATAAGGCCGGGGTTAAGGATCTGAAAAGAATCTCCTTGGCTACAGCCAAAGAAACAGAGTGATCCAATATTTTTTTCACTTTATTTATCTTATATTCCCTTTTTTAAAGAATTGTGATGTACATAATAGTTAACATTTTAACCATGTGTTAAAATGCCCACATTCACAATACTACGTAACCATCACCACTATCTATACTCAAAACTTCATCATCACACCCGAAGTAAACTCTGTATATAGTTATCACCCAATAACTCCACACAGCCCTCCCCCTGCCCCTTCTTTTCCCTTGGGAACCTCTGTTTACTCATCTTTTTAACCATTAAGAACTGAACTCAGCTAGCTAACCACGTGTATTAGTTTTCTGTGACCACATAACACATTGCCACAAGCCGAGTGACTTATCACTAATTTATTATCTTAGAGTTTCTGTAGGTGAGGAGTCCAGGAGTGGTGTAGCTGGCTTCTCTGTCCTGGGCTTCACAGGCTTCGGGGAGGATGTCGGATGTCCTGCGCCCCTCATGTGCAGCCCAGGACCCCCTTCCAGGCTCGCTGCTAGTGGAGCTCACTGTCTTGTGGTTGTGTGACCGAAGTCCTCGTGTTTGTGCTACATGACGGCTTAGGACTGCGGTCATCTGCTAGAGCGTGCCTGCTTCTTGCCATGAGGCACTAGCTGTGAATGAGAGCATGGTAGTTGTGCCTCTTCCAGGCCAACTTCTGCAGAGACCAGCCAGAGACACTCTCTCTTTTAACGGCCTCACCTGATGAGGCCAGGCCCACCACTAGATGCTCCCCATTTGCCATATAATGGAACATAATCCAAGATTGATATCTCATCATAGTCACAGGTTCTGTCCCCATTGTACCTCAAGGAAAGGCATCTTGGGGACTATCTTGGCTAAGAGCCCTCAACCCAAATGATCCCCAATCATTTTTTTTTGTGCTTAATTTCTATCAAGCTATTTCTGATGTTCTGACTTTTAAAGCTGTGCAGATTGGATTTTGGGGCAGAGAATGTAAGTCTCCACTTCTCATTTATATGAACTTGATCAAGTCCTTTCATTTTCTGGAACATTTCATTCATGTCAGTAAGGATCTATGAATCTGCGATGTGACAGACAATTACATATTCACTCAACAAACTTTTACTAAACATCTACTCACTAGCTTCTACTGTTTCTTTAAACAACAGAAATTTGTTGTCTGGAGCCTATAGTCCAAGGTCAAGGCCCTGGGCTGGGTGCAAGAGGGCTGTGATGGCTGCCAGTCCAGGATGTCTCCACGGGAGATCCCTTTAGTCATTTATCAAGAAAAATATTCATTGAAAGCCTTCTGTATCCCAGACACTGTATTTCAGGCACTGAGGAGCCATACATCAGTGATCAAAGCAACCAAAGTTCTTGCCTTCATGAGGCTGACATTGTCATCAAGGGAAACAGAAAGTGAGCATCATACGTATGCAAGGTGTACAATGTATGATACAGAGTATGATAAACGCTGTGGACAAAAAATGTTCTGGGTACAGGGCGGTGAGTGAGAGGAGAGGCGGGGTTTTCAATGGTTGTCTTTAGTAATATACCAGCCAGGTAATAGTCTGAAGCCATCTCTTGAAAGTAAACATTAACAGAGAAAGGCTTTTATAAGACATCTAGCTACACAGGATGCTGTGTGCCTACCGTTGAAAGAGAATTTCACCTCAGTGGCCTCGCCTGTAACGGGTGGACATTTTTAGTCTCATGCACAGCCACACACAGCAGTGGCATAACAGAATGAAGCCAGTAGACAATGAAATGTTCATATCCTAGACATGGCGAAAGCCAGCCCTTCACAAACTTTCGAAAGGATGTGGAGGATATTTTGAGACCTCCCCCTTCCACTGGGGCCTCTTCAGCTTTGGCAATGTCCCTGGGAGAGGCAAAGAGCCAGGCCAATAGGAGAGCCAGAGGGACTTGGAGATGACATCTTTTAAGCCTTTTATATACTAGTTTATATACTAGGTTAGGAACTGGAGTTCTAGGAAATAGTTGACTTCCCAAGGTCACCCAAAGTGGCAAAGCTGGAACTCAGCCCAGGCCTCCTGACTCCTCTGCAGAGTCATCTACAGATGCAATGCTCTTCCCACAGTGCCTTCCCAGCATGCTCCCCTCCCCACCCCAGGGGCCTCCCCGCTCCCCGCTCCCCGATCCGCACATTCCCAACAACACCGGCAGGTACTCCCTCCTGGCTCTCTCTAGTCTGTAAGTGCCTGAGGAGGGGAACTGTATCTTATTTGATGCTGAATTCACTTTCTAGGCTGCTGTAACAAAGTATCACAAATGGAGTGACTTTAAACAACAGAAATTTACTGTCTGGAGGCTAGAAATCCAAGATCAAGGTGTTGGCAAGCCTGGTTCCTTCTGAGGCTGTGAAGGAAGATCTGCTTGATGCCTCTCACTAGCTTTTGGTGGTTCGCTGGCCATCTTCAGCATTTCTGGGCCATATCTCTGCCTTTATGTTCACATGATGTTCTTCCTATGTGTGTGTCTGTGTCCGAATTTCCTTTTTCTAAGGGTATTAGTCATATTAGATTAGGGTCCACCCTAAGTCTTCGTCATAACTAATTGCATCTGCAATTTTTTTTCCAAATGAAGTCACATGGTGAAGTCCCAGGGTTCAGTACTTCAATGTAGGAATTTGGGGAGACACAATTCAACTCATAACAGATGTTATAGCTTCCACACCCACAGTAGAAGAAGGGCTTTATAAAATGTGATAGATAAATATAAGGGGTCTCCCTGCCTTCTACATCGCCGTGACCTGTCCCCTTGATTTACCTTTGCCATCTCTTAACACCTCTTGGGCCACTGTTTGTCTATCAGCTATGGGATCTCGTCTAGGAATATGTCTCCTAAGGAAGCGTTGATTGGTGGATAGTCTACCATAGGAGTGAAAGTTTGAACATGCGTTGGTATTTTAGAGGTGGCCTCTGAGATGACACAAAGTAGGGCTAAGACTTATCTGCGATTCCATCTTTGCAACAAATTCCTAATTCTGGCGGTTGACCCAATTGTCTTGATCAGATTCTTCCATACATACATACATATAGGTAAATTTCACTATAAACATTTCATAGCTGCAGAAACCGAAGGAGATCCTAGCATGTATATTTCAAGGCTCAGCACTGATCCTCTTCCTCCACGAAGCCTTCCAGGATTTTTTCAACCAGGAGGGGATGCCTTTCTCCTCTGAATCCCTGCACTGCCTATCATCTCCATCGTGTACAACTGTCTTCTCCCAGAATTCATTGCATCCTAACTGTTGGCCAAGAGATTGAATATAGGGGTAAGTGATTGGGATGGTCTTATGTGTTAGTAGAGTAATTTTTCAAGTTCAGGGATGCTGGTAAATTCTTTCTCTATCTTAAATCACTCTCTCTACTCTGATATCAAAAAATTTCTTTTAGTAGAAGAAGATGGTTTGCTTCATGATTATCAAGGTAAGGCATTTACTCCAGTTTATACTAAGATGTGAATGACTGATATAACATCCTAGTCTAAGATTAGGTTTTTGATTAAAACAAAAAAAAGAAGCGTGGCAATACACAGGTTGCTTAAAGGGGAAGAAAAAAGAGATAGTATGAGGAAGGACATGGAAGGAGGGATAGAAGCCACTGGAGATCAGTTTTACTTACAATTTTTTTTTTTTTTGTAGCTGCATATGGAAAACAAAAGAAGACATAAAAGCCCCTTGATTCTTTGTTTTCCAAGAGAATCATTTTATTCTTTCACGTATCAGGCACTATGTCTTTCCTTTTCAATATGAAGATTTTCTTTACAAAGAAATGTAAATGCCTAGACATTTAGGAATATGCTGGAAGCTGATCAACTTTATCCTTGAACTTGATCTTAGGCTACAATTAAAAGCATATTTGCAGATATCTACCTAACGAGAGCAAGTCATAACTTGAACATTTGCGTTTTTGTGAAATTACCATGAAAAAAGTCAGTTCATTTATTGGGACCTGTCTAGGAGGCTGTGAGTTGAGTAAGTTTTGTGGTCCTTAGGAGTCACTTAGGGATCCATGAGACAGCATTCTGATAGATGGAGGTCCTTTGTCTTATGTAATTTAAAACATGTCCCATCAGGCTAGTAAGTGTGCCAGTGAGAGCTGAAACTCTATCGAGAATCTGTGGGAGAGGGAAATTCATTATATCCGACCAACTGATAGTTAGGTCCTGATGAAAGATGTGTCTCAAATTCTGTCTAAGTATTTGTTCAAAAGCATGCCAGAGAGAAATTTGAAGGGAAGGCTCAGCCATAGACAGGCCAAAGATCTGTCTTGCATCTATAAGGCAGAACTTAAGCCTAGTTATTGGAACACGCACACATTTCATATTATTTAAAAAAATGAATAAAAAAAGGTCGACCGTGGCGACCGCCAGGAAAAAATGCCAGACACTGTGCTGGCTCGGCTCCCTCCTGACGTATGTTCATTCATGGGCACAGAGCCGAGACGGACTGTTCTCGGCCCCAGCCAGACTTAATGCTTCATTACCTTGCCCACCTCGGCACAGGATGGAATGCTGAGCTTCGAGCACTAATAGCTGGCAATAGAAATCGACATAAATTACTCTATGTTTAAATACTTGGATGTTTTTCCAGTGTTTGTTCGCAGTCTGTATTCTGAAAATAATTGGGTTGAGTACTTAACAAACCGTGGATCTTTGCTCTTAAGTGAATTAAATCTAGTCAATATTTTCTTATCGTGAAGGTCAATTTCTGTACAGCATGCACAATAGAAGCGAAACAAAGCTGTGATTTTTCTTATTAAGCTTATGTGTTTTCCAGTAACTGCGTTTTAAAACTATAAAAAGAGCAAAAGGCCAATTTTATATCCATCGTTAAGTATTTATTTTATGCGTTGTGTCCCCTGTATTAGGTGATAAGATCATCTTATGTATACTTTTATACATTGAATCTATAATTATTATAAAATCATGTCAATTGGAAATGCTACTAAGAACCTTTATTTTTAAAACCATTTTATTGAAGCATGATTGGCATTAAAAATCCGTATATATTTAATGTATACAACTTGACGAGTTTGGTGGTAAGTATACACTCAAGAAACCAGTACTACATTCTGTGCCATAAACATATCCATCACCTCAAAAAGTTTCCTACCAGCCAGTTTATTTACTATCATTTTTTCTGAAAGGAACATTTAACATGAGATCCACTCAGCAAAATTTTAAGTGTGCAATACAGTATTGTTTGTTAAGTATAATACTATATAGGTACATGCTCTACAGATCTTAAGGACTCATTAGTCTTATTTATCTGAACCCTTATACCCTTTGACAAATATTACCTGATGTTTTCAAATTTTAAAAGTGAATCTGCCCATATGCCAAAGGCTACTCTAGCCAGAAAAGGAAGAAGAAATGTTAGTATGGAGGGAGTAGGAAGTTTTGAGCACATCATTTAAAATCAAAAGGTGATAAGCATTGATTGAGCAAAGCTGAAATTTTTGGCAACTTGTTATATGACATTTTGTCTTTTTCTGTCTGTTTGCAGTATCTTTAGAAAGCATTGAAAATTTTGACAAAAATCACACGCTATTAAACAATTGAATTTATACTTTAATTTTGATCCACCTCCTTGACATCAAATACAATGTGCCAAATGAGGTTTTTCCCTGGATTTCAACGAAATTTGATTGGAAGTTTCAGAACTATGTGATAACATTGGGTAGAAATCTGGCTTTCGTAGACTCTGCTAGGCCAAAGAATTTGTTTTCGTGTGCAAATTTTTCTTTTTGATCATTAAATGAGTGCTTTCTGTTGTTGTGAATGATTTTAAGACAATATGTAAACTGCTAAGGTATATCTATATATTCTTACTATTTGTTAGGTACTCTGACATTTTGCAAGAAAACAGTGGTTAAAATGATTTAAAAAAATTTTTTTTTACATTGGTATATTTTTAATTACGTAAGTAGAGTCTTTATACCGTTTAGTTACACTCGAAAAGTTGACTCAATTTTGAATGTTAGAATTTAAGGAATCTTAAAGAACATCTTGGCCAATCCCTTCAATGCAGAAAAAGGATCTGAAGCCCAAAGCCATCTGTTGTCTTGCTAGAGTCATGTAACTAGTGAGCTCTTGCTGAAACTCCCTGTCCAGCCCTCTTTCTGTTACACCAATGTGCCATGTTTACCAATGTCAGTACAAGCTCAGATAAATAAATATGCCAAAGTATTCCAGAATCCAGGATCTTTCTTAGAAGCAATGTCCTCCAATATCCAGTCTTAATTCCTCTCCCTGACAGATACTTCCTGGAAACTTAACCTGATAGAATCGGTAAAGATTAGAGAAAGCCCTTTGTAATATTTAAGACAACTGGTAACATTGGTTTGATCTTGTCGGTAGTAGAAAGAGGGGTAAAATTGGAGTTTTTATGAAAACAGTATTGATTTAAAATTGGCTTGAAATTGATTGGATCACAGAACTACATTAAAAATGACCTTATAGATCAGACTGCCCAGCCATGTCCTGCCCCTGAATCTCCCTGGAATGCAGGTGACAGGTGGCAAAGTAGGATCTGATATCCTGATGGCTGTCTTACCGCCACCTCCCAAGGCATCTGTTACTGTGGCATCTGTGGCCACAGTAATGCCACAAAGCCAAGGGACAGCAAGCAGAGCAATGCTGCAGGGACTAGGAAAGTGTAGTCTTGATGATTTGTGAGCTCACATGAGGCTCCCCAGAAACCTCCAGACTAAAAGGCATGACTTAGAAGAAGCGATGTGGGTTCTAGTGATTTTGCCATTCCAACTGATTGAGAACACAGTTGTATCACCCTTTCTGTCCCTTTGCTGTGTTTAGACGGGGAAACTCCATGAGTGTTGGCCTTCCATCTTTATCTCAATCTCCCCCAAGAGAAACAGAACAGAAATGGATTAAGCTAAAAAAGGGAGCAAACCTTGAAAGGCTGATTAAGTTGGATAATAATGACAGGTGAAAAACTCGTAGAAATAATAAACCAAACTTACATTCACTTTTATTCATTTATTTATTCTGTAGCTATTTGATAAACACATGTTCTATAAAATGGTATTCTAGAGCCTTAAGATCACATTGTCTTTTGAAGAACAAATATAAAAGCCACCACAATTCAAGGCATAATGAAAGAGAATATATACAGATGCAATGTATTGTATATATACAGATATACCATTCCATGAGCACGTAATAAACTTAAATTCTCATAAAAGACCCTAAATAGTTTTAGATGTGCTTTTGATGTATCACCTCCTTCTTTATTCTTACTTCTATTATATTGTAGAACTTGTTTTTTCCTCTCTTGCTAGATTTTACCAATCATTTTTTGAAAAGTATGTCTCAAGAAAATAGTAGTAATAATAAATATAGTAATAAAATAATACCTATAACATTTTTTTGAGTATTTACTATTTATCAAGCACTGCGTGGAGGGTTTTTCATATAGTAGAGCTTCTAATCTATGAACACTTCGATCTGACATATACTATTTTTTCCCAGTTTAAGAGAGAGTTTTGAAAAGGTGAGAGAGTTTTAATTTAGAGAGCTTTTAACGTGTTCAAAGTCACATGGTTATTCAGTGATTGAGCCTCGCTGTCAGATGTGTGTTACCTTAGCCTCACTGCCTTGCAGCAATGCCTCCAGCATTCTAAGAAGCCTTCCGAAGTACTCTACAAATTATGTGTTAAATGTTAAGTATTTCCTGTTATAGCCATGATAAATTAATGGGTTTTGGAATAAAATGTTATATGTGAGGAATTACGATATTAGTTCCAGATAAATTGTATTATGTTCAGGATATATATTGTAATTCCTAGAGTAAGCACTGAAAAATGTAAAAGGTGCTCTAAAAATCCAATAGAGAAGACGGAATATTAAAAAATACAAAGTTAATCCAAAGGGAGCTGTGAAAGAAGTAAAAAGGAACAATGATCTTCTGAGACAGAAGAAAGCAAATTGTAAGATGGTAGGACTTGAACCCAACCATTGAATCATTATATTAAATATAAATGGGCTATGCATGCTAATTAAGAAAGCAAAGATTATAAAATTCTATTTTATAAAACAAAATTCAACTGTACGTTATTTACAAGAGATGCACTTTAGATATAAAGACATAGGTAGGTTGAACAAAAAAAGTAGACAAGCTAAAATATACAAATATTAATCACAGGAAAATGGGAGTGACTATATAAATATCAACAAAACAGACTTAAGACAATGAGTGTCACCAGAGGTAAAGAGAATATTATATGATAATAAAATTATCAAGAAGACATAACAACGTGTGTGTCATATGACAGAACATCAAAATGCATAAAGCAAACTTTAGAAATAAAACAAAAAATAAAGAAAACCACAATTATAGTTAGAGATCTTAGCCCTACACCGTCAGACATTGACAGAACAGACAAAAATCAATACGTCTACAAAAAACTTGAACAACACTATCAACAAATTTACACAATTACCTTTATGACAAGCTAACAACCATAGAAACATATTCTCTTATAGGACACGTAGAATATTCACCAAAATAGACCAAATTCTGGGCCATAAACAAATTCTCAATAAAGTTCAAAGAATTAAAATTATATAAAGTATGCTCTCTGACCATATCAGAATTAAATTAGAAATTACTAACAAAAAAGACATCCCTCAAATCTCCACATATTTGGAAATTAAGCCGCACACTGTTAAATTACTCATGGCTCAAATTTGGGAATTTGGAATAGATTTTGAACTTAATTATATCGAAAGCACAACATATCAATATGTATGGGATGTGGCCAAAGTAGTGCTTTAAGGGAAATTTATAATTTTAAATGCTTACATTAGGAAAGAAAAAAAGGCTTAAAATTAATAATATAAACCTCCACATCAGAAGCTAGAAAAAGAAGAGCAAATTGAATTCAGATGAAGTGAGAGAGAGAAATAATAAAGACAAGAGTAGACACAAATGAAATAGAAAATTTATGAAAATTAGAAGAAATAGAAATTAGTTTCTTTAAAAAGATTAATAAACTTGATAAACCCTATAAGAAGAAATATCAGGAAAATGAGAATAGAAATCACTGTATAAGGAATAAAGGAGGAAACAACAATATAAATCTTTCAAACATTAGAAAGAAACATAAATATTAGGAAGGATTTTTACATCAATAAATTAAGCGAAGTAGCAGAAATAAACAAATTCTTTAAAAACTCTACAAATAAGCAAAACATATCCAAGAAGAAATAGAAATTCTCACTAATCCTAGATTGAATAAAGAAATAAAATTTGTAATTTAAAACCTTTGCACTTAGAAGACTCTGATTCCATTTAACTTTAATGGTGAGTTCTCTCAGATATTTAAGGAGGAAATAATACTAGCCTTCCACAAATTTTGTAATAATTAGATAAGATGGATTAAACTCCCAGGAGGCCAACATAACCCTGATACCAAAACCTAACGAGGACAACTCAAGAAAATCAACAAGAATGTAGATGAAAAATAACATTTTAAAAGATATTAATAAGTTGGATCCACGATACATAGAAAAAGGGTAATATTTCATGTCTTTCGTGATTTTGTTTTACTGAAGGATGCGAAGCTGGTTAAACATTCTTCGATCAATCAATGTAATTCAGAGTAAAGAAAATAAATCAGATTTTCACTTCGATAGGTGAAGAAAAAACATTTGCAAGTGAGAATAGAATAAAATTTTCTCTATTAAAGGAAATGTACAAAAATATATAACCCATGAAATACTTAATGGCAAAAGAATGAATGCCTTAAGCTTAAGACTAAAACTAAGGAAACTGATGTCTATTCTCATCATTTCAGATCACCTTTGGACTGAGGTCCTAGCTCTGTCATAAGGCTAGAGAAGATATTAGGCTGTTTGTATTCACAGATAACATAATCGTAGATTAGAAAATACTGAGGAATCTAAATCGACTACTAGAACCAAAAAATGAATTGAGTGAGCTTGTGGGATACAAGGTCAATATGAAAAAATTCATTGTATTTCTATATAGTAACAATAATAATTGGAAAATGAAAGTTACCTATCTCATTTACACTAGCATAAAAAATGACTTGGAAGATTTCTACACTGAATACTCAAAAGTTTGCTGAGGGAAATTAGAGACTTAAGTGAAATGAAGAGATACATTTGTTACCTTGATAGATGTGTGACTTGATATTGCTAAAATGTTTATTTTCCCCCAAATAATCCATAGATTCAATGCAATCCTAACTAAAAATCTCACCAGGCTTTTTAATAGGATTTTTAAGAGGATTTAAAAATTCACATGATATTGAAAAGGATCTAGAATACTCAACAATCTAGAAAAATAACAAAGTTGGAGAACACCCACTATCTGATTTTAAGACTTTCTAGAAAGTAGTATCTAGAAAGAGTGACTTGGGGATAAGACAGGTAAATGGAACAAAATAGAGAGCCCAGAAATTGACCCATACTTATGCCAGGGAAAAATGGAATTTAAAATAATTGAATGGAAACAGCAATTATTGAAGTATTTTGAGCATCTTATTCTTGGAAACCTTCCTGGGGTGTGAGCCACCCCAGGCCCTCTCCAGTCTACCTGCGGAATCTACGTTTTGGGGTTTCCATAGCCCATTTACAGTATACTAAATGAGAAACTATGAACTAGAGGACCTGTATCAGTGTGGATAAATCTCAGAAGCAGAAAATGCAGGTCATTGAAGAATATATACGATCTCACAACATGTATATAAAATTATAAGCCGGAAAACAATACTTTCAAATATTTATAGATATATATCACCATACATTTCTATGAGCGATAAATACTTAATCAATGATAGAGCTCATTTGGGGGGAGTGTATTAATTTCCTAAAATTGCCATAACGAAGTTCCACTAACTGAGAGGCTTAAACAACAGAAATGTATTACCTATAGTTGTAGAGTCAGAAGTCCCTCCTCCAGCCTGAACTAAAGTTAACTAATTACATCTGAACTTATTTCCTATTTGCAAATAAGTTCACATTCTGAGGTACTGAATATTATAATTTCAATGCATGGATTTGGAGGGAACATAATTCAACCCCTATGGGGAGGGAGGAAGGCAAATTGCATCTGGGAACAATAACGAAGGAAAAGGAGCATTCATCTAATGTATCTGTAATGATTTTTTAAAATAAATTTATTTATTTAAATTAGTTTCAAGTATATAGTACATTGGTTAGACATCTGTAATGTTCATAAAACAATCCCCCCCATTGCTCCCTCTGTCCCCTGGCCCTCCACCTAGACATCATATTCACGCTAACTGCATTCCCTGTGCCATGCTCCCCATCCCCGTGCCCAACTACCAGCTACTAATTTGTCCTCCTTTAATCATTCACCCCATTCTCCCAGTCTCCCAACCTCCCTTCCCTCTGTCCATCACCAAATTATCCACTATATTTGTGAGTCTGTTTTTGATTAGTTTGTTCTTTTGTTCCTTAGATACCACATATAAGTGAAGTCATATGGTATCCATTTTTCTCTGTCTGACTTATTTCATGCAACATAATAACCTCTAGGTCCATCCATGTTGGTGCAAGTGGTAGGATTTCATTTTTTTTTTTTAATGGCTGAGTAATATTCCATTGTATATATGAACCATATTTCTTTATCCAATCATCTGTTGATGGGCATTTAGGTTGCTTCCATATCTTGGCTATTGTGAATTGTGCTGCCATGAATATTGGGGTGCATAGATCTTTACGAATTATTGTTTAGGTTTTCTCTGGATAAATACCCAGAAGTGCAATTGCTGGGTCAAAAGGTATATCCATTTTTAATTTTTTGAGAAACCTCCATACCGTTTTCCATAGCGACTGTACCAATTCGCAATCCCACCAACAATGTATGAGGGCTCCCTTTACTCCACATCCTCGCCAACACTCGCTGGTTTTTGATTTATTGATGACAGCCATTCTGACAGGCGTGAGGTGATATCTCATTGTGATTTTTAAAGAGATTTGAAGCAAACATGATAGCATTATGTCACTTGCTAAAGTTGAGTAGCAGACGTAATGTTTTTCCTAGTCCGAATGATGGAATAATTTCACACTTTCAGAAAGCGTTCAAGAATATCGGGAAGCTCCATAAGTGGTCCTGGTGCTGTGTAGCAAGTTGCTGTAAGGGACGAAACACCTCTCCAGGGGAGAGTGATTAAAGAACCGGGCTTGGGGGGTGAGGAGCCCGACATCTGTGTTCAAACGCGAACTGCTCTCATGTGGAAAGGAGGGTGGGATTCGTGCTGGACTCCTGCAGGCACTGACGCAGAGCCACGTGGCGTCGCCTTCACCCCATGTCAAGGAAATGCTGACTCGTTCAGGTGTCCAGAATGGTCTAAGCCCTTCACGCATGAAATGGGCTGTTACGAGTCAATGCGTTCCAGACGCTGGGGATGACCAGTGAAGGCAAAGCGACATGTCGGCGAGGACGTTAGACGTGGACTTGGGTGTCGCCCAGCGGGCCCTGAACTTCCTCACCAGTCTGAAATGCCATGCTTCGGCTGCAGTCTCCCGACTCTCTGCCTTGTAGACTTACGGCAGAAAAAATGAAAAGGCGGTTATTCTGGCTTACGCTGTTTTTGAAGAAACTGTGCTGCTCCCGTATTAACCGCATCCCATTTAAGTCCTCACGAAGCATCTACGTACGTAGCAATTGATTCCCGAATTATGTTAGAAACGATCATTTTGCAGAATTGACCTCGTTCCCTTTTTCGAAAATCGAGATCTGTGTCCTTTAGCAAGCTCAGCTCTTCCCCCCACAGCCCCCACACCCCGATTCTCTGTAGTTCCTTGGAGACTGATAATGATTCGGTGCTCATGCCTGCCAAATGTCCCAGGTCTTGGGTTGGGGTCACAGATACGACAGACCTGAGGAGCGGCATAATGTAGAGGTTAACTCCTTGCTTTTGGGGTCTGCATCGTACAACGCTTGGCTCAGCCATTTAGTAACTGAGTGCTATGAGCATCCTGTAGTGTGAATTCCTTTACCTATGAACCTAAGTTTCTAATCAGGGAGTGGCCATGAGGATCAGGGGAGAATGCATATGGCACACAGGAAGTACTCGATGAACGTCACCCTCCTCATCACTGGCTCAGGCATCAGCTTTATCACAGCAAAGTCTTCCCACAGAAACTTGCCAAAGCAGGTTCTCGACAGAGGAGATGGATGCCAAATAGGGTAGTTCCTTCCATTGTCTGAGACATGCACTGACCTCTTTTTTGGTGCAATGCAATACTAAAATCCACCCCTTCCTTTTTGTCCTTGGGGATTTTTTTAAAGACTTAGGCTCCTAGACTTCAGAATTTCCAGTGATCTCATTGTGAACTGGGACTACTGGTTGTGAGTCCCTCTGGCCTTCTTCTGCCCTCGTCTTTGAATAGACTCCGCCCAGGAAGTCTTCATCCGTATGGCATTGCTCCTGAATTTTCCTTATCTGGTTTATCATCAGAATTTCGTTTTTGCAAGAGTTCCTTTCTTCTTGAAATAATGCCTTTTACTTTGTTAGATGGAGGAAAGGAACCCCACCTCGTACAGTCTTTGAAACAGAGTAGGTGCTAAATAAAGCTTTTGTCGTCCTTAATTCTTTTCTGGCCATTGCAATCTCTAAAGTAGCATTTCCTTCCAAGATTTCCTTTCTTCGTATTCCAACCGTCTGCTTGGACTCAGGGTAACGATCCTCTGCATCTCTCTGAGAGACAAAATCAACTTTGAGGGTAAATGAGAAGGAGTTGGAGATGCTTCCATTTTTATTGTCTGGGGTCCTGGGAATTGCTGATGGTTTTCACAGAAAGAAGGGAGAGCGGAAGAGGCTTTATGGGGAAGAAAAGGAAAGATGTGTGATTTTTAATGTTAGATTTGATGGTGGGATCTGTTTAGCAGATAGTTTATGGGAGAGACTGACACGGACCCTCCACAATTTGGGATGACTCAGGGACAAGACGGGGATAAAGGGGGTCCCGGTTGTGGGAAAATCATAAGGGAGAAGAGCGTAGGAGGGGCGGGGATCAGCCGACACCAGAATCCGAAGACCATCGACATCCTCGCGGACTGAGGGCAGAAGAGAAACCGTCAGAGATGAGAGCGGAATTAGATGAGCGCTTCACCGTGGACGAGAAGCGAGAGAACATTTAAATAGTTTAAACAACTTTGAAACAGATGGTGCAGGAACATTAAAGAAGATGAAATTTTTAAAAAGTTGTTGGATCTGGCCACGGAGCATGATCAAAACACATGACATCCAGCAACACACGACATTCATTGAGGCGTTAAGCCCGTGTCGCTAAACCGTTCCGATATTTCTATGAGATGTTGGTATTTATTATGACCCTGTTTTAAGATGAGGAAAAAGGAGTTCTGGAGATTGGTTAGAGCGACTCACCAGCATTAGCTCTTGGAAGAAGAGGGGTTCCAACTTTTGGTAACTGATGTCAAAGCAGAGTTTCTTAGCATGTAATTTCTGCAGAGCGTATCTGTGGTGCAGCGCTGCAGAAGAGATCGTGTAGGTCAAGGAACTTCGGGGGACGAGGAAGTAACGTCAGGGGATGCCAACTGCTTTTTAAAGAAATTTGGCAAGGATGTGAAGGGGAGAGAGAGAGAGAACAAGAGTAGGTTGATAAAAGCTTATCATCTTACTTTTTTCTGAGGATGGGAAGACGGGATGTAGGCAGAAGAGGCAGAATCAACAGACACTGACAAAGAAAGCAGCCTTTGGTAACTTCATCTAGAAACTTATGGTGAAACGGAAGTATTAAGATGAGGTAAAAAGTTTAAAAAAAGAAAAAAAGCAAACCAAAAGAAACCAATTCCAAGTCATCAGCAGGGAGGTCGGTGAGGAGAAAGGTGTCTTGAAGCACAGCGATGACAGGAGACAAGAATAAGGGGAGGAAAGTGAGGTTCATTTCATGAGAGGAGGGTATGTCGAGGATACGTGGGGAGAGGTTGGCGGGGACCACAGAAGTGTGCCCTGCAGATCCCAACTCCTGGTGGGTGAAAGAGCTAGTAATGCCTGTCCAATGTCTTTTGCTGGATAAAATTTCTGCAGAAAACCATGTCAGAAGGGATCCAGCTTCAGACTTCCCGTTCTCTAATGCAATCAACTCGGGGGGCGAGAAAGGGGATAGAACTTGGATCTTTGCAATCTGTTTACTGGGCTTTTAGACATTTTGTCAACTGTAAGTTACCTGGATTTGAGTTTTACTTGGTGGTATTTTATGAAATTGCATAGGTCAAACCAATTTCAGTTTCAAATATGAACGTAACTACAAGTTCCTTGTGTCTTAATTAGAGGTCATCAACTCCTTTGTAAAGTGGTCCCTGTCAGATTTGCCTCTGGGTAATTTGGGGAGTTCAGTGAAGCTTAAAATGAAGGATTTGATAGTCAGTTTTGAAAAAAGTCGTATTGTTTTGTTCTTCAGCAAACAATGGGTAGCCCGGACTCCAATTAAGAGCAGTATTCAAATGATTTTAGATTTGCATATTTGAATTGGCCGTCTTTGGGAAGGAGAGACCAGGCCATGCAGTTTTCCAATTATTTAGAGCAATTAGAGGAGATGATCAGACACTTCTGAGGTCTCATTAACGGGCGTGTCGGCTGCTCCGACATCTTCCGAGATCACAGTGGCAACTGGGCCTGGCTGCCCACATTTGCTTTTGGGAGACTTCTGTAGACAGTGACTCACTTCGAGTTAAACAAAGCTAGCTATTTTCACAGCCTATTTCTACTATGCCTCTGAAAAGTCATTCATTACTGCTGTTTTTTTTTTTTTTTTTTTGTAAAATATACATTGTAAATACCCATGTCTTTTTCTACTTAAAAGCTCTCTAATTTTTGTTTCAGCTCGAAACCCATCATCATCTCGGCCCTTAATACCAGGCCACAGTAATTTCCCAGCAATAAAACTCAGTGCTTAGAAAACTAACTTTTGGGCAACGAGGTTTCCGGCATTCTAAATTTCGGCGCGTTCAACTACAATCACCTTTTTGTTGATGATAAGCATTTTAATAGATCAGAATTACGTTAGCAAAAGTCGTCCAGCTGGCAGAAGCATCGTCTTAGCTCTGTTTGCTATTGTACTTGGTATCACAGTTTCCAAATTTAGAAATTTCCTCTGTAATAATGGCCAAGCCTCCCATTCTGGCACAGCCTCCAAGCCACCCTCAAACCACTGAGCAAAGTGACAGCCTCCCTTCTGTTGGCTGTGCTGCCTCACCAGCCAGTGGCTTGCTCTCTCTCCATGTAGCCCCAGACCCAAGGACATACTTACCTTCCAAAATCTAGATTTTTAAATGAGCAAAATAGTCATCCTCAAGCATTTTCTAGGTTCCCTTTTAATCCCCAGAGGCAGAGTGGACAGGGAACTGGCTTAGATGAGAAGATGTAGCATTTGTGGACTTCCGTGTCGGGCCAGCGGTACATCGCCTCTCTACCCTTAATCTTTTCATCTGCCAAAATAGCAATGATAATACTGCATACTTGCCCTTTCTACGGCATTCAGTTTGCCCTAAGATCTGAATGAGGTGGTATTCGTAAAACAGTTTTAGAAATGGTGGTCCTATCACGTGCTTTCTCACACGGGCACAGAATCCTTGATCTGTTACCAAAACTCTGCGACGGGAAGGCGTCGAGGTGGCACTGCTCACTGGTTCAGAGTGCGGGTCCTGGGGCCAGCCTGCTGGGTTGGAATCCCTGCTTCATCATGTACTCACCGTGTGACCTTGTGATGTCATTTAATCCTGCTGCTCCTCAGTTTCCTCCTCCAAGGTAGTAAAAATAACAATAGGATCTACACAAGGGGTTTTATGAGCATTAAAAGAATAAGAGATACAGAGCCATGCCTAGCACAGTAAATGCAACATGAACGTAGGTTAAGCTTCAGAATAAAACAAAACTTTCTTGACAGGCTTGAGGGAGTTGAGTGGGGGCCTGGAGTGTGCCATTAGCTACTCCAGGGTTTTCCCAGGTACCAACCTTTTAAGCCACATCTTGGTTCTGCCACGTTTTTGAGCTCAGTTTTTTATTTTTATTTTTTAAATTATTATTTATGCCTATAGCACCTGGTCTTCCTAGACGGTCTCTCATCCAAGGACTAACCAGGCCCAACCCTGCTTAGCTTCCGAGGTCAGACATCGGGCTTATTCAGAGTGGCATGGCCGTAGACCATGGACCGTGGCTCCACTGGGGCACGAACTCAGGACCTTCTGCATGTAAAGCAGACGTGCTAACCGCTACACTATGGAACCACATCCTCACAGTTTTATTTTAAGACAGAGGCTTTGTTAGGTAGCCTGATCCTAGATGTATTAAACCCAGGCCAGTCTGTCATATTTCATTTTAAGAGCATGAGGCTGTTCAGCATAGGTCTTGAGCAAGCTGGATAGGGTCTCTCCAAGTCCCCAGTTCAGCAAAACTTCGGGAGTTAGGAAGGCAAGAAATGAGAAGAATTCCTAAGCATGTAAGCCACCTTAGAAACATCGCTATGATGCCGTGAAGCTTGGCTTCATCTAGTCATATAACTTAGTGCAGAACCAAGTAATGTCTGAGAAGAATCTGACCAAGATTGTAGCTCCCAAACTAATGATTTGTGTATTTTGGATAAATGGCAAATAATATGTTTGTATAGCTATGTCTCAAATATTGCATGGGACGTATGTACGCCAAGATAAATTATATATCGTTTATCTGAAATTCAAATGTAACCGACATTCTGTATTTTTATTTGCTAAATCTGGCAATCCTTGATAATAGAATTTACCTCCGATGCTTTGAGGATTAACATTATATGGGTAGAATGCCCAGCAAAATCTTAACATCTAATATGTATTTAGTTAATAGAGGTATCTCTTAAAATAAATGGGAAACAATTTGCTAGTTACTTTAACAACTGTTGGGGTTAACCAGCCTTGATTTTTGCTTATTAAAAATAATTAAACATTCATTTGAACAAGTCTCTACTTCTATCAGTTACTATAGTTAGATCTTATCTACCCTTTCAGACCTTGAGAATGCTGGTAATTTCATTTCTACATTTTGCCGTGGATGTTCAGTAAATTAAAAAGAGGTTCACGTACACTAAACTTTGAAGAATCAAACATCCAACCAATCCTTTCCTATTTTTCTGTTACTGAAAGTATGGCTTATTAAATTATTGAAAAATATCTCCTTTCTAATCAATAGCTTTTACCTTCCTGGTTCCAGAATGGTATACTACCAGGCCTAATTTAAGAAACGCCCCTGTTACCAGATATTTTGTAACCAAGAATGGAATCACACCGTGAATGTGAGGTGGTCATAGCTTTGATCTACTCTGGGTGCAAAAATGGTCTGAGTTGAACTTTCATTGGGAAAGAGATTTTTATCAAAAGACTGACGCCCAAGTGGAAAAACTCAGTAGGTTCTCTGTGCCTCTCGTGAGAGCTCCAAATCTCATGGAAAATGACCAGGGGCTGCGGTGCCAGTCAAACAGCCAATCCTGTCCTAACGGAGAGGTCACACTGTGTGCTGATGGGCTGGAGACTGCCCCCGAGGGAAGATGAAAGTGTGCGTAAGATCCTGAGTTTTTTGCTGTTTTCGTTTTTGTTTTTGCTTTTGCAGGACTCCATTCTATGCTCGAGGCCGTGGTCGTTATGATGAATTCTTTCTTGCTCACTGTATTTAGCTCGCCATCATCCGTTCTCATCCATGTGCTCTTTCCTCTTCTTCTCATTCTGCCCTCCGTGCATCTAATAGCAAACAGGGTCGGCTGCCAGAGGCACTATGTAGATAGAGAACAACTTCCAGGGGTCCTGAGGAGTCGAGCCTCTGCCTTATAATTCAGTTGCTGATACTAGATGAACAGCCCTCATGCTATTGCTTTAATTAAGCTGGTTCTTTACATACCAACCGCAACTTCCAGAAGTATTCATGGAGATTTGCCGGCTCACGCCTTGTTTCCCACAGCCCCCAAATATCTTATGTTTCCATTTGTTTACTCTTTGAGCAGAAAAAAAAAAGAAAGGCAATTTGATGACAAAAAATATATATAATTTTAAGTAAATGTGGTCTTTTGGAAGAAGTTCGAGAGCTTTCTTAAATGTAATATAATAACAGTTATCAACCTTGAAAGCCTTCAGGGCTCTGGGCTTCTGTTGCCATTTTTAACTTTGCCTGCCCCCGGTTGGTTGTTCCGCTGTCTTGCCATCATTTCTTTCCAGGGAAAAGACTTCCAAAAGTCGTTTTTGGAGACCCGGCCCCAGAGACCGTCCAAATGTGTCCCCATTGGGTCTGAGCGAGAACACAGCAATTCGAGTTCTAAGTGTGTGAATTACAGCAGCTGATGGGAAAAATGTGTAACAAGAGTTCTATAAATTGATCACTTTTTGATAATTGCAGTGCTTGTCAATGAGAGGAAGCTCGATGATGAGCTTCTTTTCAATTTCACTCGTTTGAGTCGTCTGGCAAGCCCCGTGTTTCGCGTGGAGTGTCCCTCGCAAATATTTTTACCACGTGAGCCAACAGCAGCCTACCACAAAATGTTTTACAAATCCTTTATTTCCAAACCTAACTAAATGATTTTAAATGGGATAAAAATGTGATAAATTCATTGCCAAATGTTGTATATTTTTCTTTATTGACATCAGTCCTCATGGTAGTGATAACCGTACGTGTCCATATCACAGGAAATAGCAGGGTCGTGAGAAAGACTTAGAAGCAGCTGAGAGAGAATTCAGGCCGGTTCACTGCATCCCAAAAGAGGACTGTAAGGTGACACAGCACGTTGGCGAGAGGCAGAACCGGGGTCAGTTCTGTGACTGCTGTCCCGGTCTATGCTCTCCCAACTCTGCTCTGCAGAAATGTGTGTGTTTTCTGTTTTCACTGAGTTGTATATTTGAACAAATTCTATTTGCAAATAATGCTGAGATAAAAGCTTAGTTCACTCTTAAAATATCGGGAAGTAGGCATCAGAAGTATGCGTTGCGGCGAGGTGGACCTTTCGGAATATATTTATTAAACGATCACAAGAAGCCCCTGAAGGCATCCATGAGTGAATATCACACGAAGCCAACCATCACCTGTGATAGAATTACATTTCAGAGTTAGTATCTTGGGGACTCAACTCTAGCTTAAGCCACTGATCGTAATCATACGTCAGTATTCCCTCTCATTGCTTTCGATGTGCTCACTTAGGTATGTTTGTCACACTGTGCTACATTTTGCGATTTCATTAAACAATGACTCTTACCTCTGATAAAAATTAGATATTCATATCTCTCTATGTAAAATGAAAATACACTATTAATTATTTAATAATAATAAAACCAAAACGATAAAGTAAACAAACCCCGAAAGCATGGGAATCGCAAACTTGACTTTCTTGTCTTTCTGGCCGGTTACGAAATGTGTTGTTTACAAAGTGTGGTCTCTTAAGTAAACCCTTTCTTTTCGCTACCACTCTGAGATTTGTTGTTAACCTTTCAGAGTTCAAATGTCATCCTCCCCATTGAAGTCACTGCTGGCTGTTACATAGTAACTTCACCTCCATCCATCAGCGAAGAAAAGAGATACGTATTCACAAAATACTTAGAAATTGTCAGAAAAATCAGAAATTTCGTGACATTAGGAGTGGGTGGTTGGATGGTGAGATCTATGCTGTGTGTAAAGAAATGTGAAGTTAGAAGCAAGTGTAGGTTATTGTTTAGTCTTAAACAGGAAGGAAATCTGCCACATGCAACAACATGGATGAACCTTGAAGACATTATGACAAACAAAATAAGCTAGTCACAGAGGGATAAATAGTCAATGATTCCACTTAGATGAGGTACCTAAAATAGTCCGAGTCTTAGAAGCAGATAGTAGAATGGCCTTGGCAGGGGCTGGAGTGGGAAGGGGAGATAGGGCATTGCTGTTCAGTGGGTATAAGTTTCAGTTATGTAAGATGAACAAGCTCTGTAGATCGCTGTACATTGTAGTGCCTATGGTTAATTTAAAAGTGTGTTAAGAGGGTAGACCTCATGTTAACTGTCATTATCACAATAAAATTAAAAAAGGAGAGGCATGCTGTGCCCAGCATACACTTAGGTGCAGATTATGTATAAACTGCTAGAGACCCCAATGATACCTGATTCTTTAAGACAAAGAAAATGAACTCTAGAAAAGTTAAGCACTTTGCTTCAGGTCATGAGATGAGAAGACTTAGACTTCATCATGATGGGGGATCTTAGGAGGTGAAAGGGGGGAAGACTTAGTCATTTGCGTCTTCTACCCAGTCTCTCAAAGCCAGAAGCCACAGGTTAGTGGTTCCCCAGTCAAAGGCCACCCCCACTGAAAAGAGGGGGAAGTAACTGCAGGAATAAGATGTACCTCATGTCCCAGGGGAGCAGAGACAACGAGGCACCCAGGAAATGTCAACACTGTCCGGGCAGAAGATCAGCTTTCCTATACTTGGAGATGGGTCAGATTATGTAAAATTTAGCTTTTCCAGCAATTCATTCTGAAATAAGAAGAGAAATCTTCCTTCGATTCTAAGATAATTAGCAGTCACCATCTGAGTATTGAGGTCAGCTAATGTGTTCTTGTCATCTGTGTCCAGGATTTATCCACAGGAATCAGAACTGTAGTCCTGCCTAGCAAAGGCTTCAGTTGACCTTGTAGAATTCTTTCCCATTCTTTGTCTAAATCGGCCTAATTCTTATGTATATGACATAATATCTACATAACATAAGACTTATCTTTTCCAGTGTTCAAAGGGGCAATCATAATGCTAATTGCCTCTTCAAAGAAAGTCTTGATTTTGAAACTTGATCAACCTCCCAAATAATGATTTGGTTATGTTTACCTAATTCTTATTCATTGGTGAGTGTCTAAAAGAAATCATTATCCAACCTGGCTCACTGATTGCTTTCACTAAGTGTTAAATAATAAATAATGCATTCCTACTTCAATTAATGTACTTAGACATCTCACAGGCCCAATGCTTTGGTGGAAATGTTCTAATCTACAGAATCAATCTGTAGCATCAATCTGCCTCTTCACATTCTCGGCTCCCTAACAAAGAGCTTTTAATTCCAGCTGGGAGGTAAATAGATAATTTAGATTACCATGCTCTGCTATTGTGCTCAAACCGATAAGTAAGATGAGGCATTGGAATGACAACTCTCAAGTCTTCTCCAGGCAGAATTTGGAGTTGATCTGTCCTCCCCCGAAAGTGAAGATTGAAAAAAATTTTTTTTATATATTTGTCTATTTTTTACCTTAACAAGATAGTCAACAAGTACCCAAAGACTGTTTTGTTAAAGTATTATGTATATCTTCTCATTACCGTGGGGTTTATTAAATGATGCAAACTTTACCATTTTATTAGCATTGTTAAAAAATTATTAGCAGAATGTCTGAGGACTCAAGCTGATATCACATGGATGTGATATTAGCTGTTACTTGTGTATATTTCCTTCTGATTCTTCTCTATGTACATAAATATTTTAAGAGATTGTAATCATTGTGTTCTCACCACTTTCTAACCATTTGTAGCAATCATTATATCCAAAACGTTTCCACATGTCGAGTTTTTATAATTATGTTATAAAACATGTTAATTAAAATGCTGTAACCTATCTAAATAATGAAGCTTGATTTAACTCTCCCATTAATTTTGGAAATTCAGTTTGTCTCTATATTTATATTATTATAAATAATGCTGAAGTGAACATCTTTGTGCAGAAAGGTTTTCCCCTCCATTGCTTTAGTGGTCAAGGGTCTAGAGACATATAGTTCAATTGCCACCTGTGACGACATAGGTCACTGAGTCTCCACAGGATTAGACATTCATGCTCCGTAAAATGTATGCTAATTCAATAAATAGAAAGTTACTACGTTTTAAGTGTATACTTTTAATTACTGGTGAGATCGAGCTTTTCCCCATGGCTGGGTTCACTAACTGAATTTCATCTTGTACTTCTCATTGGGTTATGTATCTATCGGGATCACCGTTTTATCATTCTTGGGAGGTTTCTTTTATATTTGGCACAATTCGTAACCACATCCACAAGAGTAATAGAAGATTAAAGGCAATAAATTGAAAATAAAGGTAATCAGAGTACATTTCACATGCTTTTAATCTCAAGGAGCTAAAAAAACAATACAGTCTCATAAGTAGGAGGCAGGAAGTCCTGGAGGCTTGGCCTCTCTTTGTTAGTTCCACATTTTGCACGGTGCTCTTCCCGGGCAGTCCTCTGTGAAATATTGTGAAATTGACTCAGGTACCTTCATCACGTTATCTCTGTCCTCCCTCCCCAAATATGATGCTTTTTGTCATCCTCGAGAACTTTAGACGTTGCTTTTTCTAGGTGGAGTTTGCAGGTCCTTGTCTGTGCGTCCTCCCTGTTTGCACACACCTACCTGCTGTGGCTCAGGTCGTCCCGTAGTGACTTGCTTACACCTCAGTTTTCCTAGTGGACTGTGAGCTCCTGTGAGAGGGCGGGAGGAAATGTACATTTTCATCTCTGCATCCTTAGTACGTAGACTCGCGCCAGGACGAGACTGGGTGCTCAGCAAATGCTTGTGCTGCTTAATGAATGCTTGAGGGACTACGTTTCACATCAATATTATTTCCGTGATCCCATCACATTATCTTCTTTGAGGGTCTAAATCAACTTGTAGTTACAAAGGGCCGGAAGCCGGCCCTGGACTTCCGTCGGCTTTTAGCTGTATCCAGGGGACACCATTAGGCCCGCTCTCTCCTCTGCATGGGATGAGCTCAGGGCTCCACTGCTCCTTCCAGGCTCTCAGAATGTGGTCCAGGCACCACTGCTTGATTCTGAACCCCACCTAGACGTGATGGGGTGACTGATGATACCAGAAGATGAACTATTTTAGTGGAAACAGAGTGGCTTCTGCTACACCTTTTTCTCTTATGTTTCTTCACACGTTTTTTATGAAGTCTTGCTCACACCTACATGCTACATTTAATTTCATAAAATAATGTCGCCGTGCTGTGAAACACTCAGAAATATTTGTGTGCATTGCTTATAACTGTCCAGCTTTGGGGAAGGGAAGTACACATATCCATGACCCTGTGGGAGAACAAAGTTAGAAACTCAACACTCATTTTTTGTCCCCAATAAATACAATTGTCAGATCCAATTAGACACTAGAGAGAATACAGTCCAGTGTGTTGGAGCAAAGGCTGAGATGAGTTCATGAAATTCTTGAAGACCAAGGTTTTCTATGCTGTCGTTTAGAGAAAATGAGCCTGAATGCTTCAAAAGGAGTTAAGATATTCTCGTTCAAATTTTTCTTTGATAATATAATAAATGATAAAACAATGGTTATCAGATGTGATTTTTAAACAGACAATCTAAAATGCTTCATCTGAGCATTTACTTAAACAATGATGGGGATTTGAAGAGCAAAAGCAAGTCTATGACTTATTTTTACAATTAGGTAACAATGGTACTTAGAAGTATTCATCCTGGAGAACTGCTTATAATCATGACCTAATAATGTGACTGTGACTTTGACAGTGAAATCAATAACAAAGCCAATATTGTTCCAGCCAGGAAATCTGTAGAAGTCATTTTGTCTTTATATCTAAATGCCATGCCCTGTGCCCAGTTTAGTAAATAGTGATATCAAGTCTCACTCCAACTTACCTCCCATGAATATTAAGATACAAGCATTTGGAAACTAAAGATGCGATATAAACACCATGAATTTTCCCCATATCTTTTGACACCTTCGTGGGAGTGACTAGAATTTCCAGCTGGCTCTTCATGCAGATGTCTCACTGAGAAAGAGAGAGAGGTTACTTGAATATGAGAATGTTGACTTTGCTCCAGATACAGTCTTTCTGAGCTACGGATTCTTAGTAATACACAGTAAACACACTTCATTAAATGTGTGACTTTTACGACAGGATAGCTACAGTTTCACTTGGAAAACCACAAGTGGATTGAGTGTCCTAACACGACAGTGAAAAGTCTTCTGTTCTGTACATTCTGTCACTGCTTACTGAGAGGCCATCACCGACAGAGAAAAAAAACGCTCTTGCTTGTGTTGGCAGTGGGTAGCCACACTGTGAAATTAGAAAAATATATATATATACTGTCTGCAAAGTAAGCACGTCTTTTTAAAAAAGAGAACTTCGATTTAGAATCATTTATGAGGGAATCAAACGTTGTGTCCCCTTCAGCTTAGAAGAAATTCACCTTTAGTTTCTCTTCATTTTTTCCTCTTACCCAGATAGGAAAAAGAAAATTCTGGATCATCAACTGACATTTATAGATACTCTCTCTGATCAGGTTTCTACACTGTGTCGCTGTTGACGTCCGATCCCGATGATTCTTCGTTGTGTGGCCGTCCTGCCTGGCCTCCCTCCAACTATTCGGTTCAGTAGCCTTCCCCTTCCTTAGTCATGAAAATCAAAAATGTCTCCAGAGATTGCCTACTCTTCCCTGGGGGCAAAACTCCCATCCCTCCTGGTTGGGAGGCACTGATCTCAACCAAACCCAAATCAGACAAGAAACCAAACCAAACCTGCCTTTTGTTTTGACTGTGTCGCTTCTTCACAGGGCCAGTCCCTCAGCCTTTCGTTACCTGCTTTCCACAGCCGTGAAGTGGGTACGATGCTATCTGCTTCACTCACCCCATAGAAATATGGCGGAATCATTGAAACGGTGCCTGGCATGTTGGAGATACTCCGGAGACATTTGTCGACTCCACGATGAGTGAGTGAGTGGATGAGTTAAGTGCACATTTAACAGCTCTTTAAGAAAGCATGCTCCTTTCGTGGGGGGATCCCTGCCCCTACAGAGCCTCCCAGGTTTGTTTATTTCTCTGTTCCCACGGTGTGGATGGATGCGGGAGCCTTGCCCCGGCTCTGTGTGTCTGCTTTTCTTAGTCCTACATCTCCATTGCACAACTGACAGTTCTCATCCTTAACAGAATAATCTCAGTAGTGTATGCATGTGTTTTGTTGTTGTTGGCTTGTTTGTTTTATTTTTGATCATCACAATGTCAAATGTCAAACTAGGCTCACGCTATGGCGCAGCTTGAGCGAAAACAGAAGAATGCGATTTTATTGCTCGGTGCTACCACGGTCTTCCTTAAAAGCTGACGTCGCATTCTCCTGATTCTTGTGGGATTCATCCCGTTCCTTTACTTTAAGATTTCGTCCTCGAGTTCCCTACCCTCCACTAAAAAACAAAGGCTTAATGAACACATAAACACGTGTGCATGCATCAAACGCAAAGGCCCACTTTAGTTTGTTTACCTTGTTGTGACTGAGTCAAACCGCAAAATAAACTACCGTAAAAAAAAAAAAAAAAGAAAGAAAAAAAAGAAATACCATTAGTTTTACATACATCCCTTTTGTAGGAAAAAAATACAAGTCATTAACAGGGAATACTACAATTAACTCACGTAGGTTTAGCGATCAGCTTTAGGAAATTATTGGCATTGTTTTCTGGACACTTAGAGAGAATATCTTTGAATTATAGAAACTCCTTCTTTACTGCTCTAAACCCTGCTCCACGAAGCCTTTTGCAAACACATTCGTTTGGAATGTGACTCTGTGGGAAAGCCATGGCGACCTAGCTTCGTTAAATCTATGTCATCACGACACAGGACATGTGTCGGTGAGAAAATCTGAGTTTCTCCTGAGTTCAGCGAGCTTTCCAAACAGCTTTTTTTTTTTTCAGGTTAGCTTGATTTCGTGATTCGTGAAATCTGGCGTGCAGCTATTTAAAGGCAATCATTGGTATAAATAAATAAATACTGCCTGCACGGATGATTATTTTGATAATTGGTAGACTAACATGTTGCAGAGTTCAGTTACATCATTCTCACGTGGCTAAGAATACAGAATAAGAGTCTTGAAGTCTAAAGGAAATATTGGCAACAACGTTGGAGGTTCTGAAAAGCTGGGGGATTGAAAATAACATAAAATCTAATTTCCACTTTCTAAATATCCTTTAACACATTGTGCGCATGACTAAATGAGTAAGTGAATGAAGCGAAGTTCACGAATGCAAAATACAGGTATTTTAAGACATTAAAATTCTAGACCCAAGAGTAATCCGATGCTCGATGTTCTGTATGTCCTGCCTCCTGGCCTCCTTAGATGCACCCTGGCCCCACCCACCCCACTCTCCGGCCTGTAGCCCCAGTGACTTTTTCAAAGTACAAATGTGACCACATACCACCTCTCCACCTCTCAAAAAGAGAAACACCTTTGATGACTTCCCATTGCTACTAAGATGAAGACAAAATGTCTAAATATGGGCTCATAGGGCCTCCTGCTCTTCCTTCTCCTACTTCCTGTTTCCTTGCTCTGATGAGTCATCTTCTGGATGCCTTTCTGCCCCCACCCTTTGCTGACTTCCCATCCAACTTCGATCTCTTCTCAAGTGTTTCTTTCTCAGGCAACACTCATGTTTCTCTGAACTCCAGACTAGATCAATCCCACAGTCCACACGCCATTGCTCCTGGCTGCAAGCTGTAGTTCTTCAACTGTGAGTGCGGTGACCCTATCGGCCACCCCCATCAGATGCTCAGATCCAAGATGGCAGACGCCATGTCTCTTTTTTCTCACCATTGTATCTCCAGCATCTTGCTTTAGTGCCCATCACAGAGTAAGTGCTTCATAAACATTTATGGAATTAATGAATATATAATTGTTACACTCATACCTTCTCTCCTTTCTTGTTTCTGCTCAGGGAACTACATCGAATATCCTGACTTTTGCTTTGTCCCTGGGAACTGCAGTGCGCCCCAGCTGGCATCCTCATTCTGGCTCTAGCTCTGCCTCTTCAGGATGGTACCAGTTCATCCTTTGCTACACCGTGTCCCTCTGTACATGTGACGCAACTATCATGGCTTCCTTTGAGTCCTCATTACCCTATTTCTTCATTTTCTTCAGTCATCCCTCATACATGTCTTCGTTTTCATTTCTACCAGAATATGACTAGCAGTCCTATCCACCTGTTCAACATCATCTGTCTCTCTTAGGGAGAATGGTGAAAATCAGACCCGGGAAGTTCTTAGGGTGAGTTTCCTTATCTCTTACTAAATATTTCAGTCTTGTTTCAAGAGGGCTGTTGGCCATTGTATCAGATGCCGGCAGAATAGGCATACTAATGGCAGGCCGATACACATAAAAATATCGACAATATTGTAGCAAGGTCTGTGCTAGTCATAACCTGTCAAAATTGATGAAAACACACAAGAATTATAAACTGTCATTTCCTTTGTATTTCTACTGCCAAAGCAAGATTTTTAAAAAGAGTTAGCTATTCTTCCTTTTTCTTTAACTATGGGTAGAGACCTCTAGTGACTTTAATTAAGGGATAAAACAGATGCATTTCAGCAAATATGTTTGGATTGCACCAGCGCCAGACCCTTCAACTCCATAGATATCTTGGGAAATCTAAGACATAGGAGAGAATTAGACTGAAAGCACGATCTGGACAGTGCCAACCTCTTTGCTCCCCAGAGGACCTCTTGTCCGGGTCCCCTGAACGTCTGTAGGATGTGAGCTGCCGCGGGTTGAGCAACCCCGATGATGAACATGATGTTGATTTAGATTCCTCCCGAAGTAGATTCCTCAAGCCCAGGCTGTCAAGGAGTCTGAAGATAATTTAATACATATCTTTTTAGGTCTACTGATGAAAAGTACAACACAAGTACAACGTGGAATCATAATCGTTATTTATTATTGTTAGTGAAAATGCGGTTGGTCATCTCCATAGTGAGACCTAATGCTGGATGGGTATTGACAAACCCTCGTCTGATTTAATCATCTTTCTGGCCATTATTATTTATAAATGAATCTTCTGTCAACATCAAATTCTCATTAGCATCATTAGCATGCTACACTCTAACTCGTAGGATCATGTAAAATTGATGGGATCAAATTTCTATTAAATGCAATGCACGCTGCTGGGTTGTTATTTATACTGAGCATTCTGGAAGCCTGGGATCATAATATCTTGTAAATAAACATTACATTCAGTGATCTCACCTTTCATTTTAAAAGGGTCTTTAGAAAGCTTTTTAAAATGGTGCAGGAATGGAGCACTCATTATTAAGATTGGAGGGAATGGAGCGATTATTTTATGCGTACAGAATTTCTGGGTGATAAGTGCAAATTAACATCACAGAGTAATTGATGTGAGCAGAGTACTTCTAAATTGAGGTAGGATCCTCAGATTAAGAGGAAAAAAAATTTTTTTTCGTGTGTTTACTCGCTCAGAGGTTTTCCAATCATTATAAAAACTAGAGTTTTTCACTTTGGCCCTCAGTTCTAAAGGGGTGTAACGCTGGATACTGCACACTGCTGAAAGATGAAACATTTTTTCAAAGACTCAGCAACAGCTGCTGCTTACTGAGTTACGAACACCACTTCCTGAAGAATGTGATTTTGTTTCAAAGAGAGCCAAGTACTGCCCAGGCTGTCTCAGCTTAGTTTGAGCTATGATAACGTGGCATGTTGTTGTCATATTATTATTAGGTGCGTCTCAGAAAGTGATTCCAGATCCTTCTCCCCTTTATTTGGGGAGGGGAGGCTTATTGATTTTGGAGACTATAAATCGAAATGGCACTTTTATGATTGAGAGTTATACAACGGTTAGAGGATTTGTATAATGTTCTAGGAAAATTAGAGAATTTCATAAACTCAAAGGGAAGAAAGATTCATGGGGTAGAATCTGGATTGCAAAATGCATGGAAGCTTACTGGAATCCATGAACTTCTTAGGGTTACAAGAAAGATGATGATCTGCTTGCCAAGCCTCCCTCCTATGGGATTAAGTTTAAGGCGACTTTCAAAGTATTTCTTGTGCAGCAAGATTGTAGGATGTCTCTCAGTGAGACAGCTAAAATACTTTTAACTCATTCAACTTGTCTCCACCCTACATTTGCAAACTATTTTTTTACTAAACTATGTAAATACAGAGAGAACTTTTGTATTTAACTTAAGAGGCAACATCTTCACTATAATCCTCTTCTAGGGAAAAAGAGACATTTTGTCATCAAAAAGATTTTTGATCTGCAATGAAATCACCTTTCAAATTTAATATTGAAAATTAGAAAAGAATGAAAAATATCCATACAAGTCCATACAAGAGGATTATTATTGTCAGTAAATATTTTTATTGTCTTCAACGGCTAGAAAAATATATGGAACATTTAAATGAAAGTAATTTCAAAACGCAAGACCTGAAAACTCCACTTTTAAGGATTTAGTCTAAAGGAATAAATAAAGATACACAAAAAAAATTTAGTTAAAATGATATTCCTGGCAGAATTTTTTATAATAACAAAAAGCCATCTATTCATATGGTAAAATACTAATAGATATTAATAATTCTCTTGGAGGACTACAGTTATATATTGTAAACATGTTCACCATTGACTTAATATAGAGGCATTCCACATACTTATCATCATTCCTGAGGAAAATAGTTTTTAAATTAATCATTTTTCTATTCGTATGCTATTGATTAAAACGAGGGATTAAGAACCACTTCTGGTATGAAAGCTAGACTTAATCTTAAAAAGCAACAATGCAGCAACTTTAGGATGAAGTTCAGTTTTCCAAGGGAGTCGATTATTTTCTAATTTTGCTGTCGGAAAACTACTTCGTTAGTGTCCTGAGCTGTCATGGTTTACGTGTGACGTGTTTGGTAAACAAAGTCGGTATTTCATGGGAGACTTCTACAGTCTTGTTACACGAGGGCCTGTGGCCCCTTCGTCGAGGAGGATGTAAAGGCTGCTACCTGGGGAACAGTACCCGGAACAGAGCGGTCCGTGGGTGCATGTGGACTAAATGAACGGATGACTGTGTTTGCACAAAGGCAATCCTGAAGAGCCTTGGCAATTTTCTTATCATTCATTCATTTATAAACATTAACCACGAGGACCTACTATGCTGGGAATCCTGAGGAGACAGGTACGAAGGAGCTCGTGCTCTTGTGCGGGTCTGATCAGATCAGATCATCTTAATGTTAAGTTTAGGGGAAAAAACATGGAAAGACACATGCAGGAAATTGTGGGAATGATGGGGAAAGGTGAGCGGCCAGCTGGTCCAAGTCCTGGAGAAGACCTTCTTGTGTCTTAGCACTGAAAGTACAGGAACCCTGTAGTCCCAGACAAACGGATGGCTGGTCACCTTAGAAAAGTCATCTCACCCAGCTAGGACTTTCTGGAAGAGGTACCACTAGATGCATGGGCTGTGGCTCCAAGCCAAAAGGGACCGGCCCGATGAGGGCAGATCCCAGGCTGAGGAGGCTGCCCGAGCAGAGGAACAGCCCAGAGCGTGTAGGG
>NW_006439713.1:5675013-5697695 GCF_000325575.1 Pteropus alecto
TAGAAAGATGAATGGTCAGGTGACAAAGGCCTGATCACAGAGGACCGTGAAGGGATGTGGGTGAGTGCGTCAGTTTGCTAGGCCTGCTGGAACAAAGTACCAGCCACGGGCTGCTCAAACGACAGGAATTTATTGTCTCACAGTCCTGAGATCACGGTGTTGTCAGGTTATGATCCTTCTGAGGTGGCGAGAGAGAATCTGCTCTGTCTCTCCCAGCCTTCTGGCGATTCGCTGGCAATCTTTGGCATTCCTTGGCTTGTAGACGCATCCCTCTGATCTCTAAGCAGAGAGACGAAAAGTGTTACATTCACATGGCATTCTGTGTGTGTGTGTGTGTGTGTGTGTGTTCAGATTTCCCCTTTTAATAAGGAAACCAATCACACTGGATTAGGGCCCATCCTTATGACCATATCTTATTTTTAATAATTACGTCTGCAATCATCTAATTTCCAAATAAGGGCATATTCTGAAATACTGGAGGTTAAGACTTCAACATGTGAATTTCTGGTGGATGTGATTCCACCCATTACAGTGGGGATGGTGTTAAGGAGGCTGAACAGGGACCCGAAGAGGCCTGGTGGCCTTGGAGCCCCAGGAGTCTCTGGTCTTCATGGTGGCAGATAACCCAACGAGGTGGGAGACGAGGTAGATGCCCCTTCAGTCCAACAGATGCACAGTAAGGAAACACAGCTGAGCACTGGGAAGGGGGCCTGAGGTCACCTAATCCCAGATGGGGCTGACCACCCCGACGTGGACAGTGAGCGGAGCGAGGGGCAGCGGCCACCTCCTCTAGTCAGCAAATGCTAGGTCTGCGGAGCTCTCTCTTCTGTTAGGAATAAACTGGGTAAAACACGACCCCCTACAAATCACTCTAGGTCCAGAGGAAAGAAATGTTATTCTGAGGAGCGTAGCCTTTGAAACGCTGTTTACCAAGGGAACCGGGAGAAAATAATTTGGCAGGGAGGATGCACAAATATACGGTTTCTCCAAAACAGCAGCTGAAAGTCATGAAGAGATGACAGTGACATAAATAGATGCCTGCGTAGAATAGGAAGGATTAAAAAGAAACCAAAACACGAAGTAGCATCAAAAGCTCCATGCTGTACCAACGGCGGGATCCACGCTGCAGAAAACAGCATTTATCAGTCTCCCAGAACATGGAAGTAAACAGCACAAGATAAGGAGAAGAAATGAGAAAGTAAAAAGTAAAAGGCCAAAAAACCAGGCTCTTTTTAATGAATATTTATGAAAAAAGTCCAGACCGATTGGAAGAGAAGACAGTGGAAGAAAACATTTGATTTGAAAAGAAATCATAACTGCAAATTCATTTAGGTCCTTTTTTTCACGTATTATGATTAGACAGTTGATTTTCAGTTAGTTGCAATCATACAAAGAGCTTTGTTTCTTCATTCACCTTTACGTTGTATTGTGAGAAGAGATTTTTAATTGCCACATGATACTTTATTGTGTGACTATACCACAATTTAAATATTTCATGATTTTATTTTGAAATGTCGCTCTTTACAAATAATGCTGCAGTGTATATTTCTGTTCATAAAGTTTTTCTTATATCACACATTATTTCCGGAGGATCATTTCCTAGAACTTGAATTACTGGGTCAAAGGACATGTAAACCAGAGGTTCCCAGACTTCAGGACTCCACAGACCGAGAAATTTAAAAAATAATAACAAAAAATAAACACATGACCAAAATAGAGTTGTTCGCATTTTCTTTGGTCAAGTAAGTGCATTCAAAGGAAAAAAAAAAAAAAACCTACTGTGTAGCATGATTATTCATGAGAGAATATAATTTTACTCCAAAAATTTGAGAGGATATAATCTCACAATAAAGGACTGTATTTAAACAGAATTATTTCATTCCGTGGAAAACTCAGTATATTGTCTTTGTCATTTTTTTAAGTTTTACTCTATACATTTGGCAGTTTTGTCAGGCATGGACGGTGGCTGCACCGTGGCTGCTCGGAAGCTTGGAGTAGAGCACTCTGCCTCTGCAATGTGGCAAAGCATCCTTTGCTCTTTCGTAACTTTCCATAACTTTTTGCTTTTGCATTGCTACATGCTGTAGATAAGTGCATTCAACTTGAATATGTCATTTTAAATTCTTTTTCATACTCCTGAAGGCATCCGTCACTTTGTCAGCAAACCCTAATGCGGATTGATCCTTTCTGCGTTGTCAAAAGGCTTCTGTGTCTTTTGAGTGAGTATTAGAGGAAGGTTGGTGCTTTGTATCGGGGAGACCTGGGATCAAATGCTGCTTCTGCTACTTTTCGGTGGCTTGGCAAGCCTGGGGGGGCATGACGCGGGCAAGCCTGAGCTTCCTCATCTTCGAAGGTAGGGCTCATATTACTCCTATGTCACTTCATGAGGTGGTTTTATTTATTTATTTCAAATCGACCGAATCATTTAATGCAGGACCTGGCATGTTCTAAGCGCTTTAATAACTGTTCCCTCTTCTTTTTGCCATTTCTTCCTTTCTTTCTCATGATATAAATTGACGAGAGAAAAATTCCGAGGTGTCCTAAATGAAATTATAGCAGGCCGGAAGGTGGGAAGAAGAGACCAGTTAATCAGTTAATGGAGCCATGAGCAGAAACGAACAAAATCGAGGGGTGTCACACTCCCCCCCGCCCATATTCTCAGACCTATGAGTAAATACTATCGCCTCTGCGGGCCCTGTGGTCTCTGCAGCAACTACTCAACTTGATCATCACGGCATGAAAGCGGCCACGTGAACAGTAGACAAGTGAACGCAGTTGCGTTCCAACAAAACCTTATGGACCCTGAAATTTAAATTTCCTATCATTTTCGTGTGTTATGCAATATTCTTTGACTTTTTCCCCAGCCGTCTAAACATATAAAACTCTCCTTAGTTGTAGTTTGTCAACCTCTGCTATAAACCATAAGGAAGTGTTAGGAAAAATGTATCTAGTGTAAATGTATCTTTTGTAAATAACACATTTTCTTGTAAGATTCAAAACGATTATTTTGAAAAGAGGGTTTTAAAAACATCGCCCTGACGTATGGCAAGACAAATGGTAGGATTGTTATAGGTGTAAACACTCTGAGTCTCACCTCCTAAACTGGGGAACGGGGAGCAGGTTCAGTGAGATCCTCAAGGTCATACATCAAGTCCATCCTGGATAGAGCAAGGGCTGACATGGACTCTTCTTAGTCTGGTGTTCTTTCCACAGCAATGGATCCCATGATTTTATAATACATACCTTACAGTTAACTAGACACTGAGATTTTTATTCGTCAATGAAAAGCTTATTCAAAACTTGGTTCCCCTGAGAAGAAAAGTATAAACAATAATTTCACGTGGTAATTTTCCAAATTTCTGTACCATATCTACATATCCAAACACAGCTGTATGAAGACATAAGTTGGCTCCGGGCAAAGAATGAGCCTGCTTACCCTTGTTTTAGAAGGCAGTGCCTGTTATTTGTTCAAAGAAATGCACTGAATGGCCCCACCCCAACTAAAAAAAAAAAAAAAGGTGAAAACACCCAGTTGTTGACAATGTCCCCCACTCGCTCTCTCTTTGAATGGTAAGAAAAGAGAGAGGAAGAAAGAGAGGAGAGAGGGAGGTTTCACATTTCAAACAAAAAATATACACTGAGTATGGTTTAGTGAAGTCCTTAACCTCCCAGTAAGAGCTTTAACTGAATGACATATTGGGCAGACCTATGAATTTTTGATTAAACCTTATTTATCTTATACACTTATTTATAGAAGTTCAAAACTATCCTTGTACCTGTACCAAGACACTAAGTAGGATTATGAACGATTTAATTTTTTTCCTGTATATTTTCTAGTTTTTCTATAATGTGTATACTCATATGTATATTACTCTGGAACAATGTCTAAAATAGCAAAAAAAATGAAGAACAATAGATACTGTATGCGAGCAGTTAAAAAATTCTTTTTTTAAAAAAGATTCTTGTATTTTATGGAACTTTATATGTTTAACAGAGTGACTGCTATCCACATGGAGATGGACTGTGAATATACATCGCACATTAGATTTCTAGGTCTTAGTAGGAAAACAATGTAAACTACCTCATGAATATTTCTATATTGTTTACATGCTGAAGTAACATTTTGCCTCTATTGGGTTAAGTAAAAATAAAATATGAATATTAATTTCACCAGTTTCTTTTTACTTTTTAAATATAGTCACTGGAGAATTTTCAGTTGCATACTTGGGCTGCATTACGTTTCTATTGGCTGGTGCTGTCATAGCTGTACAGCTGTTTCGAAGTATGTCTGGGGCGATTTTTAAAAACTGTTAACAGTAGTTAACTCTGGAGCCGACAACCAGGAGACTCGAGAAGGTTCTAAAGGAGACTCAGCTTTTAAGGGTGTGTCCTCTTGTACCTGAAAAATATTTTTCCACGTGCACATATTACCTACTTAAAAGCTAGATACTTTAAAAAATAATTTAAGTTAAAATAAATTCTCAAAGAAAACTCTACAAATCATTGTTATCATTGATCAGAGCCTTGGAGGGTCATGGAGGTTTTCTTCTCTTTACTGTCCGAAAAATAACTATCGAGGCGTGCTATTTCTAATTGCGTGTGTGTGTGTGTGTGCGTGCGCAAGCACATGGGCGTGTGTGTGTTTAAAATTTTTTCTTACAGACAGAATTAGATCCAATTGGCTCAGGGCCTTCCTTTCCCAATATACTAAAGAAAGTGAATTTTATTTAGAGACAGGAGTAATACTTTTGTGGGGAAAATTAAATACATTCCCAAAATATCCTGTATTAAGAAAAAGACAGTAAATAGAGTTTAAAACTCTGGCTTGGGACCCATCTTCCACAAAGGATGTAACTTAATGATCTTGTGGTCATTTAAAACAACAAATATTTTTTCTGCTGACATAAAAATACAATTGTTTGCTTTTAATATAAATTCAGTTTACTTTCCTCTTAGAAACAAAATCAGTTTCAAGGCAATAATCTTTAAAATTAAACACTTTATCTCAATTAACACTTAATTTTATTTTATGAGGAGTTATTTCCTGAATTATAGCCAAAGATCAAATTCTGCTAATTTTATAATTATCAGATTCATTACTAGTCATCTGGTTTATCAGTCTTAAAAAATAATTAAATTCTAAAAGCAACTCTAAGGACTAATTTGTGTTCAGTCAATAGCTTATTTTTCTAACACTATAAAATGTGATAAATTATATAAACCTCATATGTTAAGACTCTAATTACAGCAACATCACCATTTAGAATTAGGTTAAACCATATGTGTGATATTGTAAGTTATAATAAGAAATGTATATTTGTACTTCATTCCCTTTCCTGGCACAGAGCTCCTGAAACCTTTGGAATTTTCCGAGTGATTAGAGCAAGGCCTCTTCAACCACACCTGAGTTTATGTGAATGAGGTGACTTTTGGAAAGCTCTGAGGTAACTTAACGATGGGAGCCGGTTGCTAGGGGAATCAGCAATGTATTTAGAGAGTTGGAACTTTTAGCCCCATCCCCTCCACATTCCTGACCCCTAGGCTGGGGGTCCTTATACTCACAGGTGAGCACCTTACCTGTGCTTTGGCTTTTGTACATTTCTCTACTGCCAATCTCCTCTCCAATTGTCCTTTTTTTTTTTTTTTTTCCTGTTGGTCCAATACCTTCTAGAATTACATCAGTCTTACCAAAATTTCATGAACTTTCCTGGGAAAGAATTTCTACTCAGAATATATGGATTTCTCCTCCCCCAACCCCCCACTATGGATACATGTCTATGAATTTATGAAAGTCAATGGGATAATTGGGTTTATTTAATACTATAGTTTTTCAAAGCTAGCCTTTCTCGGTTGCATATACTTATTATATTATGGTTAGAGAAAAAAAGACTCTACACCTAACAGTGGAAAATCAGCAAATATGGAAATAAAATATATAAGTCTGCCATGGGTAAAGAAAGGGATATCTGATGGAGGCAGAAGAAAAACAAACATTCGCTAAAATGCATAACTAACGATAATTCAGGCTCGCTTAACAATTTGAACTTGAAAGGCTTTGAAGGGTACGTTTGAGGGATGCTTTCTTCAATATGGGCTGTTATTTTAGCAGCAATAATCTCGTGATTCCTTCATGTTTACCTTCCAAGATTTGCAGGCTACATCGAAATGATAGTTTTTTATGCATTAATGTTTACATAACTGCTATTTTTGCAGATTTAAATTATAGAGAACAGCAATTGTTGAGGGGGAAAAAAAGCAGTATAAATAAATAGAAGCTAGAATTTTCCCCCATTAGAGGTAAGATTTTGCTGTTCCTAGCGCAGAAGACTTGTCCTATTTGTGTGAGACTGTCCTTCGGGGATGCAGAATGAGTTTCCCACAAGAAAGAATGTTGCAAGTAGGAGAGCATACAATAGGTTAGTTAATAAAACAAGCTTTGACTCTCCACGAGTGGTAAAAGGAACAATGTATTTTTATTTTTGTAGGTATGAATGCTCAAGTTAGCTCTCTCTGTCATTTTCAGAGAAAAAAACAAACGAGCAGGAAAAGCTAGTAAGGGTAGTAAGTTTCAAATGACACATCCTTAGCTTGGGTGCAGTGTACATCCCATGTCATTGGGTGGCTGGGGATTTTACATCATAAAATCGATTTGTTTGGAGATGTTTTATCCTTCCGTCATTCCCAGTTTGGGAATGTCTTTGGGGTGACTGCTCACATTTCCCTTTTCACTCTCAAAAGTGTCCCAATATCGGATCAATTTTATGTTTGCCTTTAACTGAAGTATGAAGGACAGAGAGGAGGCATCCAGCCTCGTGCCACCTTACTGAAAGGCATTAGTAATGCGCCTTGAGATGGACACATGATGCTTTCTTGGTCTTATATAAAATGTGATGGATAGCTCTTTTTAACAGATTTATCTATTTCTATTGATCTATAATTTACGTTATAAGTGAAAACGCTGTGCTGGCTATGTAAATACAGCATCTACAAAGTCCCCTAGCTGTTGCTTACTGCCCCCACCCACCACAGGCTCCGCCAGCCTTGCATTCTGCTCCCAAAGCCCACTGAACTAGCTCTAGGGAAACCCTGCAGTCCTTCCTTCCAAGAATGATCTCAAAAGGACATTACCGAGGAAGAGGGAGCCTGGTTCAGGCATTAGTCGAGTTAGAGGAAAGAGATGAAGGTGTTCAAGAGATGTGACAAAGGAGACTTAAAATATTTTGAGGATGAGGAGATGTTTGTTTATAACCAAAAGGTGGAAGCAACCCAAGTGTCATCAACAAACAAATGGGTAAATAAAGAAAATGTGTGTGTGTGGGGGGGAGGGGAGCGGGGAGAATCCATATATTCTGAGTAGAAATTCTTTCCCAGGAAAGTTCATGAAATTTTGGTAAGACTGATGTAATTCTAGAAGGTATTGGACCAACAGAATCATTTATATGTATATAATATATATGCGATATATATAATCACAACCTACGCAGTGAAATGTTATTCAGCCTTCAAAAGGAATGAAGTACTGACATACTATGAAATGGATGGGCCTCGAGGATATCATAAGTGAGACAGGCCAGACACAAACAGCAAAAGCCGTCCGCCCGTCCTTGCAGTAGATGTGAAAACTTCTCCTTGCCCCTGGCTGTCCACGGCACGCACCTTCACTGCCCTCCCCTATGGGCCTGCACCACCTGTCTTGACAGACGCACAGCTCAGACCCTGCAACATCTGTTGGGTGTCTCTTTACGTTTTTACCTGAGAGAGCCAGCAGGCCGACGTTTCTGGACTGGCGGGAGGTTCCCCCGTCCCCCGTCCAGCCACAGACCTTCGCGCCCGCTTTGGGTCACGCCTTGGCTCCAGGGGTGGTTATGACGGTGGAAACGGCTCGGAGACAGTTAGCTCATCCGCCCCTTGCGCCGCCCACGGCTTCATGCTGCGTCAGCATCTACCCCTTCGCCAGGCCCATGTGTCTGCCTGTTGCTCCCCGTCTATGCCTTTTCCTCGGCCAAACAAATGTCTCCCAGCTCCCTTTGATCATTTTCTCTTTCCGTGCCAAAAATAAACCTTGTTATCCACTGTGTCTGGAACATCCTCCCACTTTCCAAACCGTATTGCGTTTCCTTTCTGCACTGATTTCAAAGTCTTCCTCCTTCAGGTGGATCCAAGTGATGTCATGATATCGTGGCCGTTATTCTTGATATCACGATGGTGGCTTGTTTTTTTTTTTCTTTAAAAAACGTACACCTGAAACTAATACAATATTGTATTGCCAAGTATACTTTAATAAAAATATTTTTAAAGTTTCACTTTAAGTGTACCTAAGAGCCAAATAATTGTTTTACTGCATCCTGTGCACGGGGTCAAGGAGGCCAGGTAGGCACAGGAAACTAGATTACAAAGCCTAATTCTGGGTAGGAACGAGACGTCTCCAGAAATTTCTAGGTCTTTCTTTATCAGAATGGTCTTGGGTGAGCTAACTCATGTGGGCGAGAATGATTTGTAGTAAAAGTATTTGAAAGTCCTGGGCAGGACCTATCTCTGGTGAAGGAAGCAAGAAAAATACAGCGTCGGTTGCCCTAGCTTGCAAAACGGTAGGAGGCCCAGGAACATAATTTTTCCTTTTAGCTTCAAGACTCTCATATTTCATTTGAATTATTAAAAAATGCTCTGCTCGCCGTATGGTTTGATTAAGTAAGCATTCTCTACTTAGATGATGAAAATAAATATCAAGAGAATAATTGGACATGCCAAGTGTGCTCAGTGAAGCAATGTGTGTAGGCAGCCCTGCAAACAGTGACACAGTGATTATCTGTGCATAACTTGGTCATAATATCATCACTGTCTAGACTACTAGACAATTAGCATCCAGACACACTATAGCTCAGATTGAAGAAGGTCATTAAAAAAAGGAGAGAGAGAATAAGCCTATTTGGGAAAGAAAGACCTGGTTCATTCTTTTCTAGAAAGGTATGTATTGGAATTTAAATTTGAATTGCGATGTGCTTTTCGGTTTAACTTCCTTTTATGAGACTCTGCTTCATCCCTTTCCCTATAAATGTAGGTCATGGAAGCTGTTTCTCCCAGCCACCTTGTCTAATAAGTTCAGATAGATGAAGGACAAGGCACATTTCTTTGATGTGATAATTCACCCCAGTCTCCTCCCTCCATCTTTCTTTAAAAGACAAATTTCAGCATTTAAGGCAATGTCAGGGTTATGGAAAGTCCCAATAGAGAAGACAACATGACCCCCAAATCCTCAGCACAATCTAAATAGAGAAATCTGTAAGAAAAAACAACATGCCTGTTCCAAGTTATTGTTTCTCCTTTTATCTACTGGAAATTTTATGTGGCATAAATTCATAGGATGATGGAGGCCGTGGTACATTCATAAATTCTGGATTCTTCATCCCCCTGCTACAATAACTGGATCACATTTCCCAATGTCCTTTGCAACTGGACAGAGTTACGTGACTGAGCTCTGGCAAGTAAAACGTGGACAGAAGTAACTCACGGCACTTCTAAGTCTGGCCCCTTAAGCCCCCCATCCAATTCTCCATGCTCGCTCTCTTCTCTTGTCCACTAACCAACGTGGACAAGAGCAACAAAGTGCTGGGATTCAGGATAAAAGAAGCCTGAGTGGCGAGTCACACTGGAAGGACAATCCCACCCGGAAGTCCTGGGCTTATCTATGGCATGAGTGAGAACTGTAATCTGGTTTTGTGAAGTCACTGAAATTTTGAGGTCGTTTGTCACGGCAGATAGCCCACCCTGAACCATATATGTGGGTGGCACTATAGTATTTATTTGCATGTTAAAACGGGGAAACGTTCAGATGTAGCTAAGGTAGCAGAAGCGTGTTGCGTGTTTTTCGTATGAGTCTAAGGAACTCATCCAGTATGTGGATGGATATATCCCATGCAATTTACACATTCCCTGTGGAGCATCTGTTGGTTTGCAATACCCAACTTCATAGAACATACGTATCCTTCAACACAACGTGTATACTCACATCCCCAAAGGTGAATACAGCCCCCAGTCTAATAATGAGAAACAGAGAGACAAATCGAGGAGTATCCTACAAACTACCTGACCAAGAATCCCCCCATCTGTCAAGGTCACCAAAAAAAGAGTCTGAGAAATTGCCATGGCCAAAAGGAGCCCAAGGAATCACCATGACCACATGTATTCTTGAATGGGATCCTGGAACAGAGCAAGGACATTAGGCAGACATTAGAGAAGTCTGAATAAATTATGGACTTTAGGTCATAATAATGGTTCAAGATTGGTTCATTAGCTGTGGCAAAAGCACAGAGTAGCATACGACGTTAGCGGTGGAGGAAATTGGGTGTGAAGGACGCAGAAACTCTCCACCCTGTCTTTCCAATTTTACTGTAAATCTAAAACTATCCTAAGGTAGAAATCTACTAATTTTTTAAGAAAATAAATACGACATTTTTCACAGAATGATTTTAGGAAAAATCTCGAATTATATCCCGAGTACAGGGAGGTGACCCGTGGTGGCGAAAAGCACGCTTTGGGTCAAGGAGGGGCGTGTGCACCTTGGGTGCGGTCAAGGCTCTCAGAGGCCATGTCCTGCATTGCAGCCGCTGTGCTCAGCAGCCACGGCCATTTCCTTGGCAACCAGGAAGCAACACGGCAAGCATTTGTCTTCTCGACCTGACTCTGATGAACCAAAGTCCACAGAAGGCGGAAGGGCCTCACGCTTGAAATGGAAATAACGTGGGACTGCCTCGCACCGTGACAGTCCCCGACGTCCGTTCATCACTTCTTTGGTTTGTGATTTCACTTGGTAACTGTTCTGTCTCGTCTCAGCCTCAGAATGATAAATTCCTTAAAGGATCATGTTTTATTCATCTCTCCCTCTCTTCATCGCTTGTGGGCCACATACATACGCACCTGTGTGCGCATACACGCAGCGCCCAACTTAAATCCGGGGAGCCTGGGGAGGAAACATCATCGTGGGGAAGATGGAGCAAAGCAGACGCCACAGGCAGAGGGTCTTGAGTCTTCTGCCCGGGACAGAGTTCATCTGACAGCTGTCCAGGGTTTTGGCCAGGACGGTTTGTGGAAGTCGTGTTACAGAACCCAGCAAGCAGGGAGTCATGCATTTTCTCCTGACTTAATTTTTTTTCATAAACATACATCAGCTCTCAAACTGCTGAAAGAGTTAAGGTTTTATTTTTTTTCCCCTGCAATAAAAACATAACACCAGAGACACAGAAAACCAGCTTTCAAAGACAGAGGCTGAAATGACAAAGATGCTTTTTAAAAGGAGTATTTAAGGAGAAGGTCACTTTAAGTGGCGTGGCACCAACATGGTTACACCAGTATTTATTTTTCCGTGGAATGTGTGTGTACGTTGTGGGTTGGAAGTGGAACCTGGGCCAATCCAGGCCAGGCATAAAGGAGTCATTTAGGGCCCTTCAAAATCATTAGCACTATTAGTCCTGACTTGAAATGAGTGAAATGCACAACTCCTGCCAGAGGGGAACAAGTCCTGCTGCTTTTCAAAGTCATCAAAGCTCCTCCCGAAGGAAGACTGTGCAGCGCCTTCCTGTGAACTGTCGGTGACATGGAGCATGCATGCCGGACTGTGGCTTTCGCTGGCCCCGCAGCTCTCCACATGGATGCACGGGGAAGCTGTCACTGGCCACCCTGCCAGGGTCCAGCAAGCGTCTTTCCGGGGGCAGGAGGAACACCTTGCTTATTACCTGGGAACGGGTCCCTCCTAAGGAAGAGGGCGCTCGATCCCCTTAGGAGTGGGGGTCGTGACCTCGACCCTCCGCTTCTCTGACAAGACTGCTTATTTTACTGATTGTTCAACTGAGGTGCCACCTGACACCTGCATTACTAAACCCCTTTTAAAAACATGCTGATGCGCATGTGGTTTGGAAGAGAACATCAGAATAGATGAAATGAGTTGGGGTTTTTTTTTTTTGAGAGCACACACCCACATCATTCCAAACAATCCCGTATAGTGTAAATTTGGACAAGCCTCTTCATTTTGCAAGGTCTTAACGGTTTTACTTTTTACTGCAGGGATTGGCCTTGGCCAGAGATTGAGTTGCAAAATCAATTTAATGGGTTGTAACCAGCATTGATAAGTAAAGAATAGAACAGACTAGAATAAAATAAAATCAGGCATGTTTTTCTTTTTTCTTTTTTTGTAGGTGTAAGTACTGGTTTTACGAAGCCTGTTATTAAAAAACACGTGTATTTAGGCACATGTTATAATGTAAACTAGATTTCCAACTCTGAAATCCATTGGCAGAATCGATACTGGAATGTCTTTACTGTGGATCGAGGCCCTTTTTCGGGGAGCTGGTGACCTCCTCTTGCATCTCCATCCTTCTCCATGCTGCTCTTGGAGGATGGGCTCTGAGCATTGCCTTGGGGGACCCTCTGGTTCTCTGGTCCTGCCGGGTTCGGCTGACAGAAAGCTCCGCAGGACATGGAGTGAGAGTAGAGAGCGAAGCGAGGCCTCATTTTGCCAGCTCCTGTTCTGCGGGGTCTCAGTGGAGAAACGCGCCCTGCCCATCCTACTGATTCCTCAGCTCAGTGGTGCCATCTGTTTCTTCTGGAATCGGGACAAATACAGTGAAGTAGCCTTAAAATTATAGTTGTGAATAAGCTTTATCCAAAATAGTTTTATATATAAATTAAAGTTTATAGGGAGGAGGTAAGGGATTATTGTGTTCTATAAAGTGCTCATTTGATGGTAAGGAGGCTACACTATGAAAAAAAAAAAAACGTGGGAGGTAGCAGGTGTGGTTCTTTGATGTAATCAGGGCAAATGTATTCTAGAGATTAGCTAGAATCCTGTTTTCTTGACTGAATGCATTCCCAGATAATTGCTAGACAATTGAGAAGAAGGATCATAGAAAATAGTGTCTAAATGAACACAATTCAGTTTACTGTAGCGTACTAAAATTTATTGTTCAGTTTGATTTTCAGTTCACAGGAGCATGAGATTAAAATTCATTTGAAAGCTATCATTTGCCTGGCACTGTTCTTGGTGTGGGGGATACATCAGAAAACATTACAAAAGTTCCCTGCCCTCATGGAACTTATAGTCTAGCAGAAGGAGACAGAAATCCAACATTTACTATAGATCGATGCATTATATTAAAGGGGCTAGAAAAAAAAAAAACGCAGATCAGACACAGGAGGGTTGGGACTGCTGGGGTCTGGGGGGCAGGTTGCAGTGTCACATAGAAAGGTCCGTTTGAGCCTCATTCGGAGGCAATCTGAGCAGAACCGAAGGGAGAGAAGTTCCAGGCCGAGGGAACACTCCACCTGGAGGAGGACAGCTGGAGGGCAAAGGGTCAACACTAAGGCCATCGTGGCTGCTGCAGGCGGGTGCAGGGCGATGGGAGTAAGAGAGGAGGGACCCTTCAGAACGTGGGCTGTTTGTCGTGGGGCGGAGAACCGCCGAAGGCTCTGGGCGACGTGGGCAGACCGGAGTGATGACGGCTCCAGCGGGCGCGTTGACCATGGGCCACGGGGAGCAAAGTGGGGCGGCAGGATCGGGTAGGAGAGACGCTGTGCCTGGGACTGCGGAAGTGGCAGAAGGCGGCGAGAGGCGGCTGGATTCTGGGCATCTTTTGAAGGAAGAGCCAGGAAGATTGCAGTGAGTTGGAGAAGATTGTCGTGGAGGACTCCAAGATTTTTGGCTGGATTGAACTGAAAAATGCCACTCATCGAGCTCATATCAGAGTAAACGGTGGCTCTGTGCATCAGCTCTAATGCTCTTCCCAAGCGATGGGACAGATCTCACGGCAAAGGTTTGTTTTCCAAAGGATTCCCTCTGATCAGCTGGGCACCTCAGACAGAACACGCTTTATGAAGTTCTGCCCCAACTTTTTGTTTTCCCACGTTGATTATTTCACGAACTTTTTTTTTTTTTAGAGGTTCTCGATTACATGGGTCAAATTGTGCGAGGTGACGGCGGTGGAAGATTTTTGAATGAGCCGGGATTGCAAGTTTGGTGCCAGGTTTCACATCAAATGTGTTTGGGGGAACAGCATCCCATTAAAACAACATTTTATAGCTTACTTCCATGCGCATATAACTGCGGCTCCACATGCGGGCGATTAACCGGTGATGTATGGACGTTTGTTCCAGCTGGTGCTATAAAAAGGCGCTTTCAGTGAATTATTTTTTAAGATTCGAATTCTTTAGAGTGCTGATTGGGCAGGAACTGTAGGATAAGGAAGGAATATGGAAAGGCTGCCACGTCCTGTTATTAAGCCCAGAGAGAAGGCTCCGTGAAATAGTCCAGATAACCAAAACTCTTCGGAAGAGGTAGAATTTCTAGCCAGAAGGGATTATGTAAATTACGGAGCTCAGCCGCCAGTGTCAAACAGTGAGGAAAATGTTGAGCTGGCCGAGCCCAGAGCTCGCACTACAACCCGGGCGAATGGCCTGCCCGCCGGCTGGTGTTCGCACCATGCGGTCTGTTTCTCTCCGTTCCATCCCATAAAAACAGACCACTCACCTCCAAGCCCTGTTTGCCCTGTTCTGTGAAGAATCCCAGCTGAAGCCAAATCAATGGCCTCAGCCCCACCCTTCAGGAAACTAAGAAATTGGTCTCTGGTGCAGATTCTGTCCCCCAGCCCCAAGCTCCTCTATGGCTCCTTGGACCTGGTTCCCTGGAAGCTCAGCCCCCCTGCCCTCTTGCTGTCCCACCAGTGTGTCTGGGTCGGCTTAGAGCGCGGGGAAGTGGCAGAGGCCCTGCTACTTGCTTCGGTACGGCCGCTTCTCAGCACGGGGCTGGGGACACAACAGCCACATCCAGCAGATAACCGGGGGTTCAACGCCTAAGGACTGACCTTACCGGTAACAACTGCCTGCTGGCCCGAATAGCGACATGGTGGTGCCTCTGGTTTGGGATCCCCTAGGGAGGTCCCCCACGCTTTGCCGCATCAGAAAGGTGCGCCCTGGACTGGGACTCTCGGCGGTACCCAGGGAGCTGGCTTCTGCAGACAAGCCGGTGCCCTCGGTCCCAACCTGCCCTGGCTCACGGGTCGTCTGCCGAGTTCCACACTGTCCTGTCTCTCTCCTCCATGTTGTGGCAGTGCCACCCAAGAGTTCGTCTGAGATGAGTCCTAAGGAAACTGTAACTTCTCACGGCAAAAGGAGCACTGGACTGGGAGTCAGGAGAACACAGTTCCGGGAAAGAGGAACAACGAGCCCTGCCCTGTGGGCTCGGCCTGTCGAGTTGCTGTTCGCCCCAAATGAATAGTTAACGTGAGTGTAGCTCTTTGTAAATGGTGAGACACGAAGCAGATGGGCGACGAGAGTATCGAAACGCCCTGCTGTCTTTCACTTCTGGATCATTCCATCGAAGCGCCAGAATTTTTTTTCATTTGTTTTCTCGTGCATTCAATATTCAAACGATTTCTTTTGAAATACTGGTGGGAAGCAGAATTCTAAGGTGACCCTGGAAATATCTGCCGGCTGGGGCATAGTCAAGCACGAATCCGGGTGCTCCTGTGAAAGGATTTTGCAGATGCAATTAAGGTTCAAAATCAGCTGGCTTTAGGAAAGGGAACTCATTCACGGTGGGCCTGACCTTATCAGGTGAACCTGTAAGGGAGGCTGGGCTCTTCCCAGTGAGAGAGATCCCAGAGGGAGAGGGATTCGGTGTGATGGAAATTCTTTATCACTGGCTCTGGAAATGGAGGACATGGAGGTGGCCTCTAGGCACTGACAACCAGAAAGGAAGTGGGGACTTCAGTTCTACGACCTGAAAGAAAAAAATGAGTTCTGCCAAGAACCCCAATGAACACGGAAGCAGATTCCCCCACCCTGGAGTCTCCAGGTGAGAACACAGCCAGCCAACACCTGGATTTCAGTCTCATAGGACCCGGAGCAGAGCACCGAGTCATAGGTATCCTCTCTACAGAACTGTGAGCTAATTAATAAACGGGTATCGTTTAAAGGTACAAAGTCGGTGGAAATATATTACAGAGCAATAGAAAACCAATGCTCTTAATGGCAAGAGCGGTGACGTCTGGAGTCTCGTATCTTTCCAAAATCAACATAGTGGCTTCTAGGTTGTCAAGTAATAACTCAACCCGAATGAGCCAGGTGAAGGCACTGTGTGGTTTTCCCACAGTGGACACAGACTTAAGCTTCTCTGGCACCAGACTGTCCACTGAGCCCCTCTCGAGACTGACAGGAGGTGCTGGTGGCCGGGCCAGTGTGTTCAAGCATCATCTTTGGTCATGGGCTATCCAAAACCAGGACTAGGCCCCTGACCTTGGACCCTGTGAAATGCCCCTGTCAGCTGGGCATCAGTGCTAGAACAGCAATCAGTAATTTAGTGAGCATTCTACCAGTCCGTGCTTTCTTCAGTTTTATGAAGTTCTGACGCTAAGCGCGCGCGTGTGTGCGTGTGTGCGTGTGTGCGTGTATGAGCATTCTACCAGTCCGTGCTTTCTTCAGTTCTATGAAGTTCTGACGCTAAGCGTGTGTGTGTGTGTGTGTGTGTGTGTGTGTGTTTAGGCAAACATTTTCCTCCTTTTCTTCGTAAGCTATTGAGTCATGTTTTTCAAAGTTCACCGTAAAAGAAACTATAGCTTGGACTATCATTATACTACTGCTCTATTTTTATCCCGCTTCATACAGTTATTTCTTTTTTTTATGAGTCCAGTACATGAAAGTATCGAAATGAACCTTCTCTAATTCTCTCTCATCATTGCCATCCTCTCGAGTTCTTGCTCTTGTATCTTGCTGTTCTTCACCTGCCCTACTCCCTTTATTGATGTATTAAAATGTTCTTGGAATAGTTTTCAACTTGAGAGAGGAAGGAGCCAGCTAAGAGAAATGCGGAGCCATTTAGTTCTTGAAAACGAGGAAATGAAGGCAGTGCGTTCGGAAGTGTTTCAGTCCGTCACATTGAAACTGCTTGGGTGATGCTTATACTGCTTGATCCGCCCTCCAGCCGAAATGAATACGTACCATGCTGGTCCTCAGTTTCTTCACCTATAAAAAGAAGGAACAGTTGTGCCTACTTCATAGTGGCATTAGGATTACACATATTATTGTGAAAGAGATCAGAATACGCCACCGCCCCAAAATTCCAGTTTGGCCTAAGGATCATCTTGAGCTGAAGGCAGCTGAGAATGGACGGATGTAGAGAGAGTTCTCTGCCCTTCTTTTATCTGCCTAAAAGCAGGGCATAAATTGTCCTTTGAGAAGGGTGTTCCCCTCTCCCCCGAGGAGGAGAAAAAGAGGGATCCTTATCATCATAGACAGGAGTGCGCACCGAAACGAGTCTGCAGAAACAGCCCTCACTAAAATATCCCTCATCTTTTGTCGATTTCCCATGTACTTCCTACACACTTCCCCGCGATTTATCATCTCTCGATGCCCAAGCCCTCCTTCCTTTGTTGAAAGGGCACACAAGCCCCCAAGTCTAACCCCTTACGTGAGTTTCACCGTTTTTTCTATGAACTCTCATACACGTAGCTATTAATAAAAATTGTGTGCTCTCTCCTGCCAACCTGTCCTTTATTAGTTTAATTCACACACCCCTGGTACCGAACATAAGAGGGTGGAGGAGAAGTTTTTCTTCCTCCGCAACTGATTAAAAAAAAAAAGACCTTAGCCCCATGTCTGTCAAATGACTAGGTAAATGTTAGTGTTCCCCACGATGATTTTTCCATCCATTCCCTGCAGCTTTTCGAGAACATGCCATTCACATTCTGCCTTCTCCACACAGCCTCCTCGACCCTGCAATGCCAGCCCCTCAAGCAAGCTCTCCCACCTGTTATTCTAGAAGCATCGGTGCCTCTCCGTTGATTGCACTAATATCGTTGATTCGCATCTATCATCTTGTACTATAAGCTTCTCGAGGACAAGAAGCCTATTTAAAACGTGTGCATCTCCCGCTGTATCTAACTCAGAAACCGGCACATAAATGTGGAAGCAGGTGGGGGCTTTGTTACCTCACTCCGTTCCAGTGCCTTCTCTCCTTCGGAAACGGAACCAGATTCCTCCTCTGAAATGAATCATTGAGTCGCCCAGTTCATCACTCACCCTTCAGAACTGAAAACGATATTTAAGTTAGTTCCTGTTTTTAATGGCGTGTTTTATTGATGGGAACAAACCCTTTCCCTAATATTAAAGACCTTTCACTCTTTGGGGCCACAGTTGCCTATGAAATGGTGATAGTTTTCTTTCCCATTATGCACATCCCACATCCCACCCGTTTATGTGCAGTTAGGAGCATCTCCTAAATCGTAGCAGTGCTGCCTTTGTTTATATTATTTTGTGAAATTCTAACCTCTGTCCACATTAAGCGCCTGTGCCGAGTCACATTTCCCAAGGGCCTCCTCCAATTACTTAAGTCTAATTCTCTTGAAATTTTCTAAATTGTATTATTTTCCTATACTATCCATACTCTCTAAACCATCTAACCTCGTATTTGAGAAAATGAAGATGATGATATGTTTCTATTTTTAAATACATCCTAAGTCTTGGAATATTGAACGATGTTTTTAATACTCTAAAGAGCAAAGACATTTAGTGCGGGTGCTTTTTTTTCCATCCTAAGTCTTGGAATATTGAACAATGTTTTTAATACTCTAAAGAGCAAAGACATTTTGTGCGGGTGCTTTTTTTTTTTTTTTTTTTATTTGGCTCCTAGGCAAAAATACAAGGTCATAAATGCTTTGTTTATTTGAATGTAAGTTTTAAAACATTGGCCACTGTCGCTAAGACGGTTGGGAGACTCGCTGCCTTCTTCAGGAGCAGCTGGGACCAAGGAGCCGGTGCTGGTTACATCATTGACCATTGGGGACCTCACCGTAATTCTGCCCTCCCCCAGCCCCTACACCAAGTAGGCCACCGTGATCAACCAGGTCACACTCTACAACCACCCAGTGTCCCACCAGGATGATGGGAACATGCCCAGTGTGCCCAGCATCCCCAGGACCCCCAGAGCCCAAGCTTGCGGTGGCTGAAAAAACTGTGACCGGGAGGAGGTCCCCACCTCCGTGGCCCTCAATAAAAATTTGGACAGAGACAAAAAGAGAAAGAAAAAAATTGCTCCTGTTGAAGTTTTTAGATACCTACTCAAAAACAACAACAACAACAACAACAACAAAAAAAAAACAAAACACACACACACACACACACACAAAAGGAAAAAGCATAAGGAAAGAAAATATCTTTTAATAAATATTTGGGAGGACAGAAGATGAAATGATGTCCCTCACCCCCAAAGATATCCGGTTCTAATTCTTGGAACCTGTAAATGTTACCTTACAGGGAAAAGGGACTTTACTGATGCGATTAATGATTTTGAGGTGGAGGGATGATCCTGGATTTTCTGGGTGGGCCCTAAATCTAATCACAAGTGTCCTCTAAAAGAGGAGGAAGATGACCTGACGGGCAGGAGAGGAGGAACGGAAGGAAAGGTGGAGGCAGAGCCTGGAGTGACGGTGGCCAGAGCTGAGCAGTGCCAGCAGCCACCAGAAGCTGGAAGGGGCAGAGGGGGATCTCTCCTGCAGCCTTCGAAGGGAGCTCAGCCCTTCTGACACCTTGGTTTTAGCCCAGGGACACTGTTGAACTTCCGCCTTCCAGAACTGTGAGAGAATGAACTCCAGTTGTTTTGAGCCACCACGTTTGTGGTAATTTGTTACAACAGCCGTAGGAAATTAATATAAGGTATAAACTTGAATATTTTCCCATTGTGTGTGTTTATGTTTTTAATAAAATTGGCAGTATATCATGCCTGTTATTTTTGTAACATGCATTTAAATATCCTAAATAACTTCCTGGAGACAGTTTTAATGGCTACATGGAATTTATTGTATGGATGATACAATTTATTTAACCAAAGTCCAACTGTTGCAGATTTTATGAGTTATTGCCAATTCTTCGTCATTATAAATTACAGTAAATAACAATCAATTTAGATGAAATCTGTGTACATATTTATGATTTATTAAGGATAAAAAACCCTGAAAGTAGAATTTCTAGACTGTATACAGATATATACAGCTCAGAAAGCTTTTCATATTTATCTTATGATACCAGGCATCACTTTAATTTTAATATCTAAATTTCAGTAACTTAAGGTTCCTATGTACATGATAGTTTTCAACCTCCCCCGAGCACTCTTGGTGCGAGTACTTCCTGTGGTCCCCATGGGTGCCACCTTCCCTGCTCTTCTTCTGTCCCTCCGGTTGCCACGTGGCTGCGTGCACCCCCGTGACACCACTGCGAGAGGCTCGCTCTGCCTCCGTGACGGCTTCCCGGGGGGACTCGGTGGTCTTCCTTTCTCGGGTACTGTCTTCAGAAGCGTCCAAAGCTAGAATCAGTGTGCCTAACCCAGGCTAAATCCCACGTCGGAGCTCTCCGTGGGGAGGGAAGAACGGTCCCCTCCTCGGAGCGTCCCACTGTGGACGTGCCACCCCCACGGCCGCCTGCGCCCGGAGACTGTCTCTCAACTATGTCAACAGCTAGTCGACTTTGTTGTAATCCATGGGTCCCAAAGCCAAATGCAAACCAAACCAGGCCTGTGACTACAAGTAAGGCAGGCTGGATGTGACCACAGGGAGGTGGCAGGGAGGGGGGACCAAAGCCCGTTGGAAAGGTCACCTGCTTCTCTCCTCCACACCTGCAATTGTTGACTTGTGGGAATGAGGGCCTGGCATTGCCAGACCGTCAGAGTTTTCAAAAGAGCTTGAAATCTATATCTCTATGTAAAATATCTGTATTCATAAGTGTTGAAAAAGTTATGCAATATGTTTTAATACTGAAGGGCAAAACAGAGCATGCTGGCAACTGAACCCAGCTCAGGGCTCCAGGTGAGGGACCAGGCCCTGTTTGCCTTGTGCGTCTCCTCTAACTTATCTCCCCAAAGATCTTTTTTTTTTTTTTTTCAGCTTCTTGGAACCAAATCTCCAAAAAATGTCTATACTTACAGAGCTGTTTCTTTACCTTTTCATAACCAAAAATCTTTCTGGGGAGTCCTTTGAAGGGTTTCTTCCCTCTCCCGGGCCCATAGTCCCCCAAATCAAGAACCAGCTATCTTGAATCCCCAGTTTAAGGCATCGACACATGTTAAAAGACAGAGAATTTCGAAACTTTGCAAACACTGAGATTTCGTTCTCTCCAGCTTTTACTGGCTAAGGCTCCAGAGGTATCGGCACCAACTTTTATGACGCAGGTAAGCTCTGTGGCTTCTGTGCGTCTCGTCTCCTCAACTCTCTTAGAGAGGAAGCAGATGTGTCTCTGTCACAGGCACTCCCCGTTCCCCGTTTCACATATGCCCGCGTGTGCTCGGTAGAGCAGAGGTCTGGCTGGCGTTGTCATTTCACCAGCGTGTTTACGTTCCCCCTGGTCTTCCTTCCTGCCACTCCGCCTCCCCCGCCCGTGCTCCCCACCCCCTGGGAGTCAGCACTGTGCCTTCTGCGGCTTTGCTCAATTTGAGCTTCAAGGAGGCACGCTCACAATGTATTTAGTGAGGCCCCTTCGGCTGCCTAAAGTCTTCACATCTCTTATGTCGATTTTATTTTAAACTTTTGCTTTAGGAAAAAACACTGAGATTTGTTTAAATAATTTCTTTAAAAAAAAATTATTCTCCTGGGAGAAAATGAATATGGTAGAACATAAACCGTCCAGAATGCATTCCTTCTTAGCTGGTATCCTGAAGCATTGTATTGTTGGAGACTTCCAATTCCTGAACTGCTTAATTCCTTGTATGGTCTGGGCTATTTGCTCATCATCCTGGTCTTTAAACACACCCCAAATGTTTAGGGGAAACCTGTCGAAAGCATCAAAAGCATTTGGCTCTATTCCAATTTAAATGATCTTGAAAGTCTAATTTAACGAGGCATCTTTGACTTCTCCCCTCATTTATTCTCTGCATCCACTTGGCCTTCATGTTTTCAGCACGAACTTTTTTATTATCCTTTAAATCTTTTCTCTTCGTTCCTGCTGCTACTGCCTTGATCCTGTCCTTGCTCTTAGGCCCCCACAGCCATCTCTAATTCCGACACAAAGACTTTATGGACGTCAGTCCCGTCTCCTTGTGGCCACACAAACCTGGTCGTGTCACCCCCATGATCTCCGGGCCTCGGATCCTCACGGCCACAGGTGTAAGGTCCAATTCATGGGGCAGCGTCTCGCAAGCGCTCTGTGATCAGGCTCTCGGCTCCATTTTCGGCCTCACTTCCGGCCTTCGCCCCATGTTTCCCCCACTCCGGGATAATTAGATATCCTTGAGGAATCAGAAGTAAGACCACTCTCTGCGGGTTAAGCTATAAATCAGAATGAAAGGGATGAAGATGGAAATAGATGGCAATAGACTGGGTGGCCAGCGGGCGAGCTTCATCTGTAAAATCACTGAACGTAGCAATATATCGAGAGCAGTGATCGATCAGGAGAGAGTAGGTCACTCTTAATTATAAAAATAAAGATAAAAACATGATTGTACAGGTAAACTAGCTCTAATAATCTACTTCCGGGTGTTCTAGTTTCACCATCTGCAAGTATATTTCTCTTGTGATCATGAATGAACCAGCGATATGAACCCTGAGGCTTATCTGTCAGTCTCTCAGCCGAGGGCAATTCAGCTCCCCCGAGGGGACATTTGGAAGTACACGGAGGTGTTTTGGTTTGTCACATTGACTGGGGGTGGGGGTGGG
>NW_006439713.1:5698107-5716256 GCF_000325575.1 Pteropus alecto
CTTTAGTGGCAGGGTCAGGGGTACCAATGGTCTTGCAATGCAGAGGACGTGCCCACACCATAAGAAATTACACATCCCAAATGCCAGTAGTGCCCCCCACTGAGAATATAGAGTATTGGTTCTGATTTCAGTTTCTTGTTGTGGGTGTGCCTGCGGGAAGCGTGATGGGAAGCTCTGGATTTATAGACTTCAAGTCTAATTAAGTGGCTGAAAAAGATTCTCCCTCCCACTCCAGTTAAATTTCAAGGAAGAACTCCCATCGGAGCCAGTTAGCCTTTCTACTGATCAATGTGGCTGCAGGGATGGGTGCTATGATTGACTCAGTGTGGGTCAGCTCACTTCTGTGACTGTGACCAGGGTCTACCCCAGGGTGCCTGCGCGGGGGAATAGGGGCAAAGCATGTGGGGTACCAGATAGACACGGATAATGGACACCACAGTCATTTTCCCCTTCGGTAAGGTCTATATAAAGCCTGTGTTCTTACCTGAACATTGGGTCACATCCAACATTTTTCTAAGGAACTAAATGACTCCTAACAATTAGTCTTCTATTTAATGTCAAAGATTCAAACCAAATGTATGAGATTCTTAAGGCTGCCGTAACAAAATACCATCAACTTTTTGGCTTAAAGCAATAGGAATCTGTTCTCTTAGAATTGTGGAGGCCAGAAGTCTGAAATCAAAGCATCACCAGGGGTGGTTTCTGTCTGGGGAATTTGAGGGAAAATTAGTTCCATGCCCCTCTCTGAGCGTCTGGTGGCTGCTGGCACCCTTGTCATTCCTTGGCTTGAGGCCGAAAGTCTCTATCTCTGCCTCTGTCTCAACATGGCTTTCTCCTCTGTGTGCCTGTCTCTCAAATCTTCCTTTCTTTTCTCATCGAAGGACATTTGTCATTGGATTTAGGGCCCATCCTAATCCAGGATGATCTCATCTTGAGATCCTTAATTATGTCTGCAAATACCCTATCTCCACATAAGGTGACATTCACGGGTCTGGGTGTTAGCGCATGGACCTGTCTTTTTGGAGGGACACTATTCACCCACCACAGTGAGCGAAGTGATCATATTCCCAGGAAGTCAAGGTAGTTTTTCCTTTCCCGAGTGACTTGTTCTTCAAATTCCTAATCTATACCCATAGAACATGAATCATTCATGACAAACACAATTTCTAAAAGTAAAGCTTTAGAATAAATGTGTGGATGGAGAAAATGAGCCCAATTAAGCTCCCTTTTGTGACAAACCTCTTAGAAAAGCATTAACTCTAATCTTCAGTGAAAAGCATCGTAAAATCAAGGTTGGATGGGAAGATGGTGTTTGAAATGGCTTGAGTTCCTTTTAATGGAACAAAGCGAGGCAGAATTTACTGTGATTATGATATGCTTTTAGCCACACAAGGAGTCAGGGTCAGAGAATTAAGTGAACCCAACAAAACTGTGGCCAACTGTGGCTTCGTCTTTGGGAGACTGAGAATTATCAATGGCCCGGAGGTGGAAACGCCTCTCTGTCCATCCGTTCATGACGCCCGGGGGTTTGTGGGAACCGGGCTGTCCCCATGGCCTCCAGGACAGCTGTTTCCTTTCCACTTGCAATTTCAGCTTTATTCTTTTGTTGCTATACGTGGAGAAAAAGGTAAGAAATTGTGCCTTTGGCTGGCCCTGGTGACAAGACCTCTCTTCGGTTTAGCTAAGAAATTCTCTCCTAATAATTAATTAATTAATGAATTTGATGATCAAGACGACAGTAATGTTCCCCAGCTCTTCACATGGCTTTCTCTACTCGTCAGTCAGGGATGGGTTCAAAGGTCACTTCCTCGCAGAGCGCTTCCCTCGCTCTGAAGCATCCTCCTCATCTCCCTCCACCCGTGTCCTCCCACCACCTGCTAAAACTGTCCCTCTCTATTTTTCTTCATGGCACTCGTGATGTATAACTGAGGACGTATTGATTTGGCTGTGGTCTGTTTCCTTTCCGGACTGCAAGCTCTGGGAGGTCAGGGGCCTTGACATCTTGTGTACCCAGGACCTAGAACAGCGCCTGGCACATGGGGTCTTCAATCAGTGTTTATCGACTGGGTGAGTGAGTCCATGTGTGCATTCCTTTGCTGTGAGCCATGAGTACTGACTCATTTCCTCCTTGGAGCAGTGCTTCACTGTGGATGCTGAAATGAGTCAGAATCTTTCCCTGGCGAGAAGCACAGAGGTTCAGAAATTACAGAAGCAGCATATGACACTGGTGAGGGCACAGGGTCCGGGTGCTGACACCTGCTCTGCTATTTTCCATAGCAGGGCTGGGCTTTTGTATTCTTGTTTGTAAAATGGCATAATAATGGTGCCTACTGCGTAAGGTAGTTCTTATGACAATTAAATGACGTTACTTAGAGTGGGAACGGACCTGGCACGTTGTAGGTGCTCAGTAAATATTAGCTAGTCTGGTGCCCCTTTTCCAGATGAGGACACTTGATTTTGGGTGAGGGGACGTGAGCGAGGGAATGCAGCATTACTAGGTGGCACAGGCAGAATCAGAACCCAGATCTGACTTCCTCTAGACTCTGAGTCAACTCTTGGCCACGACATCAATTTACTTGATGCATTTGAGGTAGACTTGAAAGAAATTTGGAGGATGTCAAAAAATGCTCTGGCAGACCGAAGGATGGAGCGTTCAGGACTACAAATGGCATTGCTACCGGTGAGTCACCACGAGGACAACGGTCAATCCGAGGAAACGATATTGGCCAATGTGGGAAAACACGTGACAGCTGCGCAAAACAAAACCTGATGGCTTTCGTTTTGATGTCTTAGAGATGGGGATGCAACAGGAGCCCATTTACCAAAAAGCAAGTTTCATGGGACTCGCTTCAAAAGACGGGAGAATGGTTTGGTTTGAGCCACGCTTCGTGTTCGCATGACGAAAAGCAGAAGTCGACTGTATGACACAGCCTGGCCAGCCCTACTCACTTCCAACTGCTGTAGCCCTAGATTCCTGCCTGGCCTTTAGCACAACGCCTGTGTATCTATCCCTTTTGCAGTTACTTCTTGATTATCTGCTTCTTAGTCCTTAGATCAGCCGAGTCTATGAATAATCCCAAACTCAGACACATTGCTCCGTCCGTTCAGCTGTATCTTACCTTCCTAGTGATGTGCTGTTCCACTGAGAATTCTAATTTTTATTGGAGCACGAACCAGTTGCACAGTGTGGGAATGATGCTAATCATATGCTAGAAAAAAAGGATTGTAATTTTTCTCCAGAGACAGTATACAATGCAATTGTGATTCAGAACTAAGCGTTCTGAGCCTCATAGTGGTATTATATAGGTCTCAGGTATCCTGGTCATCAAAGTTTAAGGATGTCTGGAATATCTCCACCCAGGTCTTGAAATCTAAGCTAAAAACCTAGATCCTTTTTGTCTGTGTACCTTCCTTTCTTATGTGTGGCTTTTAGAAATAAAGCCTCTTGAAAACAATTGACTATTTAGCTATAACGGGAAGAGATAAAAATAATTTGCTTCCATACTTACTTATTTAGCTAACCCTTGACAGTTCTGAAAATATGAAACTGAAAAATATACCACTTTCCCCTCATTGATGACACAGTTAAATAACTGCTCTAGCATAAAGTAATAACAATAATGTAAACGTGTTAGTTTCTCAAGTGCCGATTTCCTGATATTTTGCAGAAACATTGATGGATTTCCAAGCCAATTTAGTTTTATGTGATTTCTGTCTTTAGAGAACACTCTCCAGAGAATGTCCACATAGTTTTCTTATGAATGTTGTTCCCTATAAAGAGAAGCACTCCTTTCTACCCTGGTTGTTGGGAATGAGTTTATGCTCCATAGCAGACAAATTCTTATGCAAATTCCTGGGGACCCTATATCTTTGAGAGATCTAGCTTCCCCTTCCAGCAAGCACACACCCAGGGCCTCCTGCACTGAGTGCTAAATGCTTAGTATCTTTAGAGAAACCCCCTTGGTTGCTGCCGAAACCCACAGTGAGCACCAAGCTGGGAGAACCTCCGGGTTGGGAATCTCTTTGGTAGAGTAAGAAAATGCACACTGACGGTTGTATTGTGCCCTTCTGATATGTTTTGTTATTGTCGGTGGCAAAGTAGAGGAAGCTGCCTTTTCCTAATTCCCTTCGATCTGCTCTTTCCTCGAATCTGTATTAATGTACGCCCCCCCCCAGTCCAGAGATCGCTGACTCAGAGGAATATTTTGTGGGCTGAATTGTGTTAGGAAGAAGGTGTCTGTTTTCATGTCTGTGGAAAGAAAAAGAGACTCAGTTCTGAAAGGAATTAAGAGAAGACAAAGCTAAAAATAATTGCTCTGAAAAAAATAATGAAAAAGAGTGTGCTACTTCCAAATTACTTCAGAACTTTAAAACAGCTTTCCAGGTTGTTTATGAAGAATGAACTCTCTGTAATCCATATCAAAGCGCTGAGGTAGGGACTAAGGTACTTCCATGTTGAGTCTGAATGACCTCAAAACCTTCAGGACCACAGGTAGTGTCTCCATAGTCCGTGTTGCTCAGTCTCGGTGTAACTGGCATTGGGGGCCGGAAAGTATTTTTGTTGAGGGGAAGCGCCCTGTGCTTTGTGGGACATGTAGCAGCGTTCCTAGTCTCTACTATTAGAAGTCACTAGAACTCTCTCTCCCCCATTCGTGACAAGAAAAATGTCTCCAAACATCACCAGCTGTCTCCTGAAAGCAAAACCACCCCCCAAAAGAGGAACCAGTGCTCTAGAGCAAGGATAGCAAGACGTATAGTCTGCACTTTACAGCCTAATTCTCATTGGTTGGCTCTCGTCATCTGGAACACTTGGTTGAGGAAGATTCTGAGGGCTCAGCTGGAAGGATGTCCTGTCTTGGTCAGTCGACAAGGTCTGTCAGTCGACAAGGTCTTCCAGTGTCACTGTTTGTTTTACCTCCTCTATGATATTTTAATCCTAGTTATGTTAACATTACAGATGCACTGTTTTTAATCAAGGAAATGAGGAGACCTTTAAAAAAAAAAAAAGGACAATATCCATTTTTGGCAAATGATTAGGTAACAGGACCCCAGGACCCAGGAAGTCCTGGCTACAAGAGTTTGGCCTTCAAAGTCTTAGCAAACCGAAGGCCTGTTCTGTGACAGGTGAATAAATGCCTCCTGAAATTCCAGAAGAACTCAGCTAAACTAGATCGATTTCTTTTTTTAAGTGGAAACATAGAATACTTCAGTGTGAGCAGAAGCACTGTGCTGGCAAGAACCAAAAACAGTGTGCTGGGCTTTTCATCCACACGCTTCATCGGGGCTGGCTCCGTGTCCTCCTGGGTCGACCAGCTGGCCTCCAAGCCTATAATTTCTATATTCCAGAATACTGTGTAGATGATCCACTCACACCATTGCTATAACGCAGTTTTATAACTTGGTCCTTTCCCTCAATCTTAGCTTCTCCTTTCGCAAGGAAAACAGAGACCTTGGTGCTCACAAGCAAATCGCTGCTGTGTTTGGTCTGAAGTCAGAGGAAAAGCCTCCAAGGAAAACTCGCTTTTAGCACACTGCACTGAGAAACCACGTTCTTTCTCACTTTCCACTTACTTTTATTGCCATGATTTATCTGGGAGGATCATATTTCAAGAAAGACTTTTTCCCTAACCAAAGGGAAAAAATACAATTCCTCTTAAAAAAAAAAAAAAAAAATCCAGCAAACTCAAATCCAGTAGGATGTTGATCATGTTCAAGCCGTGACATTTTGAAAGGAGTTTTGAAGAAGTGGATATTAGGGAGAGAGTGGTAGCTTATAAAAGCAGCTTGCTGGATAAAGACCTATGTGGAAAGGCTTTTAAAAAGTGCATTATTTACCCACTGGAGCTGTCAGGTTACCATGTTTACTCAAGGGAAGGCAGATTTTTTTTTTTTTTTTTAATCTGGCTTAAGCTTTTCTTAAAACAAGCTATTGACTGGAATCAATGCAGAGAGTGGCCTAAAATGACACAGGACAGCCTGGCCTCATTAGGACCTAAATAAATTGTCAGCCCAAGGTCATGCCTTCCATCGGTATCAGAAGCTATTTTCGAGTGGCCTTTATTGAATATGAACTGGTAGAGGCCCAAAATATAGATGCAAAAACATCTTTGGGGTCAGAAGCCACTCCGAGAAGCTCCTTAAATTCATCAGGTTGTCTTCCAATACTTAAAGCAACAGGAGCACGTCTTGAATGTCTGATGTCACAGACTGATTATTAAAATTATTTGTAATTACAATTTTATGTAACTGATTATTCATATAATTTAAGCAAAACCGAATAAGAAATAGAATCAGTCTGCACTCTTCTCTTCTCTGTTGAGCAGACAAGTGCCGTAGTCTGTGACTTGTTCTTCTGCTGGAAATGTCCAGAGAATGTTCTAGAGAGCTCCGATGCAACGTTGGACCTTGTTCCTTAATGAAACTCATCCATCATAAGCATAAGTTTGATTATGCTGCTGTAACAAACAAGGCCATTCTCAGCGGCTTAATACGACAAAGGTTTATTTCTTCCTCAGTCAAAGTCCATCGTGGCTTTGGGACAGTCCTCCATGTTGCAACATGGCGATCCAGATGGCTACAATACTGCGGCTCGACCGTGTTAACACCTGGCCTTTTTCACCGCTGCCACCGTAGGAATATAGCACTTGCCTTGAACGATGAGCTGAACCAGTCATGTGGGTCTGACTGACCGGAAATGGCAGAAAAGTAGAATTGCCACGTGCTTGGAAAGACAGGAGAGCCAGATGGAGAAGCAGCCCCAGAAGTGTTACTACAGTGGGAGAAAAGAAGCAATCTAATCACTCACCTTTTATATAGGAAGTTGTTTGTGTGTGTGTGTGTGTGTGTGAGTGTGTGTGTGTGAGAAAGAGAGAGAGAGAGAGAGAGAGAGAGAGAGAGAAACAGAGAGAGAGAGAGAGAGTGAGAGACAGAAAGAGAGACAGAGAGAGAGAGACAGAGAGAGAGAGACAGAAAGAGAGACAGAGAGAGAGAGAGACAGAGAGACAGAGGTTGTTTGGGAGAGATCAATTGCATGAAGAGGGCAGTGTGATGGTAGTAGGTGTTTTTCTGATCTGAAAATAAATGTTAAATGGTCTGTGCCTAGGAAACGAATCAATGCTTGATCATGAAGATGTGTAAGTAGAGTCACTAGGACATAGAAAGTCGACCATTTAGATGTTTATGTTCGTATTGTTTTTGTTGATTGATTGATTGAATAGGAGACTTGCAAGGATATTTAAAACTAGAACTATTTAAATGAAAAAACCAACTATATACAGATAGAGAAAGATAATATCCGAGAAGGCCCTTCCATGTAATTCTAAAGTGGTTCTGAACCGAGGGCAGTTTCACAGCCCAGGGAACTTTGGATGATGTCGGGGACATTTTTCTCTGTCACAGCTGGGGTTGTTACTGGCCTCACTGACAATTCACAGGACAGCCCCGAGTACAGAATACACCAGCTCAAAGTGTCAATAGTGTTAGGGTCGAGAACCCTTAACCTTAAGTTCAAGGTTATGAACTTAGTTGTTTCATTGTGGAAAGGTTCTTCCTAGTTTAAGTGTTTCCATTTATTAAGCAGACGGCTTATTTTCACCCTGCATATACTTAAATATTGACAAATAAGAAGTTACAAACATTGTAATGACTATGGGTCCCACAAATGCAGAATTCCCATATACCTAAGATGTTATAAACTCTGAGAGGTACCTGGTGACATCACTTATTCATTCAACAGATGTATAGACAATCCATGAGCACCTGTCTGCTCTAGGCGCCATGTTAAACATTCTCTATGTGGAGATGAGCGAGACACAGTAACCACACCCGGGGACCAAGTCTGAAACATGTAAACAGATAACCCAGTCTGGTTGGTGGATATTACAGGGTAGGTTCATCCCAGGAGACATGAGCACTTCACTCGGGTATGTGAGTGTGTGTCTGTGTGTATAACATACACACACATACACACCAAAACCAACATACTCGTTAAGATATTTTAATCTACTCACACACCACAAAATACATGCCGGTGTACATGGGATTAACTTTTAGTCTTTAACTGAGTAGTCTATTTAGATGGTCTTTAATTTCTCCCTGGCTTTGGGGAGACCTTCTCTGGGGTTTATGTGAAGGCTCAGAGCATGGAGTGGCCCAAAGGTTTGTTGCACTATTAAGTTAAAAAAGAGAGAGCTGTTCTACATCACTACATCAGCAGAATTCCTGAAGCATTGAGCGTGTGCTGTTTTAGATTTATACACTATTTCTTCAGTACCCATTATGTGTAAAGCATAGGTGCGATATTATAAAATGGGGGGTGGTGTATATACAGCACTGTCTGTGACCTCAAAGAGAGATGGCAGGCGCACGCTGAGAAATAGGGAGCTGAGGAGGAGGGAGCCGAGGAGTCAGGGCTGGCAGGACGGACTGGTGGAAACTTCTGACTTGGGGCTCTAATGGCGTTTGTTTATTTGTGTGTTGTCCACCTTTTCTTCTGACCGCCTTGTTCTGCACCGTCCTCCCAGCTTATGGAACTGTGCTTGGCTCGTTCTAAGTGTCCAGTAAATCCTGGCCGAGTGAAAGAACCGGCGGACGGATGGCTCTCGGTCTGAGTGTTGGATGGCGTGCACTCTCGGCCTGTGTCTTCGTGGAGGTGGGGACAGAGGCAGGAAAGAGGGCATAACCTCCAGTCCCCAGAGATCTTAAAGGGGTTCGGAGAAGGTGGAAGAGGACCGAGAGGGTTGAGAGGGATTTCACAGGCTCTGACAAAAGGGGTGACCTACCGAGAGCTGGACTGTGGATCTTGATTCTGACAAAGCTCAGAAGCTTAAGGAAACCGACTGGCTTCAGACAGGGTCCCTGAGTTCCCCTGCTTTCCGAAGCCCCACTAAACGTAGAGCAGAAATTTGAGTCCGGCTTCGCAAAAGGAAGTGACGAGTCCTCAAGAGAAAAGATATCCATTTGAATCTGCTTTAGTTCAAGTGCTACATCTACCGTAAAAGCTTTCAGGAAGTTTTCGGCGAGACTTACCCGGCATAGTGCTTCTCTGTAGTCGACCCTGAATGGGTGCACTAGCCCTGGGAGGCAGAAACAGCCTGTGCTTTTGGGTCGATATGTACTTCACGTAGCATACGTTCCCCCTTTTAAAGTATCCGGTTTAGTGGTTTTTCGTATATATTCGAAGTTGTGCAATCGTCACAACTACCTAATTCCAGAATATTTTTTATCATCTCAGAAAGAAACCCCATGCCCGTTGGCAGGCATTCTCCGCCGTCCCCTCTCCTCAGCCCCTGGCAGTCATCTGTCTACTTTCTGCCTCTATAGATTTGCCTATTCTGGACGTTTCACTCAAACGGAACCATACAGTATGTGGTCCTTCACGCCTGGCTTCTTTCAAGGCTCATCCGTGCTGTGGCATGTGTCGGTGCTTCATCCCTTTTGATTGCCAAGCAGTCTCCCATTGCATGAATGTAGCACCGTTACGGGCTGTGCGTTTTCCTCCAAAATTTGTATGTCGAAGTCCTAATCCCCAGTGCTTAATCCAAATGTAATTGTATTTGGAGATAAGGTATTTAAAAGGGTAATCAAGTTGAAAGGAAGCCTTTAGGTTGGCTCCCAATCCAGTATGACTGGTGTCCTTCTCAGAAGAGGAAATACGGACGTGTGCCAGAACATGTCAGGACACAGCAGGAAGGCCGCCGTCTGCAAGCCCAGGAGAGGGGCCTCGGAAGGAGCCAAACCTGCCGGCACCTTGATCTTGGACTTCTGGTCTCCAGAACTGTGAGAAAATAAATTTCTGTTGTTTAAGCCGCTCTGTCTGTAGAATTTTACGATAGCTCTAGCAAACTCACTCGACCGCATTTTGTTTATCTGTTTATCAACTGATGGATGACGGGAGATCGGATGCCTTTTTCAGGATTATTCCGTCTGGCTCTGACATGTCAGGTCCGGCTCAGTGTGTCCTGTGGGCTCTCGAAGCCCGCTCCCTGCACTATGAATCCAGAGTCTGTGGGAGGCCGCAGAGTGTAAGTGCCAGCGTGGAGGACTGGTTCCTAATTCTGCTGTCTCCGAGGAGAAGGTTCCCAGGCACACACCGTGCGTAATCACAGGGAGGGGGACTGTGACTTCACGGCCTGGGAAACGCCCACCCGCCCGGAAGTGTTTGTCTCCCTCCGTTGTCACGGTGCCGCGCCTACGTTCTTGTCCGGGTGTATTTACTCCATAAGAAGGATCTGAGTGAACCCTGAGGTGCGTCTGGATTTGTAGAAGGCCTCCATGAAAACATAGACTCTCGCCTACAGCAGAACTGCGTCCTAAGTGGGCGCCTGGCCTCTCCCTGGCACAGGTCACGGTCAAGTGGGCCACCATGTGGGAAGGGCAGCTCATCTTGCCAAAGTGGGACAAGACAGAGACTTGATCTTGGAGAGGTCATGGCATACGGAGGCAGAGACTCAGGTCAACTGAAATGGGCACGTGAGGCCCTGTGCAGAGGAGGACAGCCAGGCCAGCTCGGCTCTGCAGGAGTGCAGAGGGGGACACCGCAGTACAGTGTGCAAGTCCCACCCACGGCTTTGTATCCTGCTCATGTGCACTCGCTCAACACGCCTATGAGGATATACCTATATACGACCATAAATACTAAGGAGTGTGATGCTCACTTCTAATTTAAAGACAGATTGAAAATGAAAAGTCGTCTTGAGTTAACGAGAAATTTCCTCCTGTCCCCTTGACCCGAGGTAAGAACCAAGATCCCAAGGCTTAACCGTGGATGTTGACAGCTGCATACTTTCTCCTATCAGCAACTCCCCCAGGCAGCCAAGTGATGAGGAAAGTGGACGTGTCTCCATTTGAGGGTGTAGTTCTCTGCTTATTGGCAGGTCAGCCTAGACTTAGCATCATCAGGAAGGTGAAAAGAAGTGGGCGACAGGTAAGGGGACCCGTCTCCCTGTTACCGTGTCTCTGTGTCAGGGTGGAAATCGCACGTGTATCACGGATGCTTCCACACAGCCGTCCTTTTATGGGATCCTGGATACTACTCAGGGCCGTTTGTGTAATTGCTTCTTGTAAATGGGTTCCTACTCCGCAACACTTTACAGTAAACCACTTTCCTTCGCCATCTGGTATCCAGTTGTTTTAACCGGGTTTCCAGGATTTGCTTCAGTCATTTACAAGAACCTTTTTAACCTTCGCACAATGAAATAATTGAAGTCTATCCTTTCAACTTCGCATTTGTCTGAGGAAGGCTTTGAAATCACGGAACGGAGGGACCGAAAGACAGGATGAGATGAAAAGAAACGGGCTCTGCTCTTCTCCCTCTGAGCCGATCAGAAATGCTGCCTTTGATGGGTTCCCGCCTGGCGCAGGGGCTCGTCCATGTGGAGCAGCTCTCTCATGCGAGGGTGAAAAGGAGAGAGAGAGACACGCTGGGGGAAACAGTGCCCTCCCTTTGCCTCAGGTCGGGAAACCGTGTCTTGATATAAATTAGTGTCCCCTGTCCCTGCTTCTCCTCACTCGCCCTTTCCTCCTCCTGACCGCGAATCCCTTTGCCTTGCTCAGGAGGAGAGAAAAACGAAGAGAAATCCAAATGTATGCCTGGTGCTGCTTCTCTCCATCGATGCCCGTTTCACCGAATAAGGCATGCGGGAGGGGGTTAGGACCTCTGGGTGGGTTTTGCCTACATTCTCCAAGCAGCTCAGAATAGAAAGCGCTTTGGTTACAGACACAGTTCAAACGCATTTGGCTCTTTTGACTGTCTGGCCACCTTGCGTCTCTCATGTCTAGTCTTGATCACGATAGAGGGCACAGAAGCCCAAGGAAAGAGAAACGTTAATTAAAAATAAACTCCCCACCTTTCCTGAGATGCCTTTATTGGGATGCCTGCTATTTAAACCTTAATCTCAGAATGACTTGCTTAGTCCTTTAGACAGTAGCAAAAATTCATTTCTGGCTGAAACGAATCATGATTTGCTTGGCTTCCTCTGATTATTTTCTGATTAATAATTCTCACGCTCCCAAATAACTTAGTCAGAATGCGATTCTTTTTAAATTTATCAGGAGGTCTTCTTGAGTTTCAAGTGCTTTCTTGAAGAGAGGTTCTCATTCATTTATTTTCCCATCTTTCGCTTTCTGGCTCCTGGCTGCTGCCGAGAGCTCTGTCTTTCGGGAGAAAAGCATGGGATACATTCATGAGCAAGAACAACCTATGGAATCTGAATAAAACTGGACCCTTTACGGCCCGTCTCGACGAGGGCTGTAAGATCCCCAGAGTCTCGATGTGGAGATACGCGGGATTATTTGAGTGCCAGTGGAAACACACATCCGCCTGCATTTATTAACTGTCCTTCTTTGGAAAAAAAGGGAATTACAATCATATCGTCCAGGAAGACCTCTGAGACGTACGCTGCACGTGCTTTTGTCCCTAAAGTCCTGCTCCTTGGAACATTTGCTTCCCTTACCGCTCTCTTCCTCTGCAAGTTCTCCAAATCCTCCTCTCTCCTCTCCTCTCCTCTCTCTACCTCCTCCTTCCCTTCCCTTCTTCTCTCTTCATACTGGAAACAACTTGGCGAACTCTCCAGCGGCTCCTTCCCCACTTCCCTCGACCAAGGTCTGGTGGCTGGTCCAGCAGATCCGGGATCCGACTTCCTTACAAGGCTGGCGTAGGATAGTGATGCAGGTACTTGGAACGGGATGTTCTCTGACTCAGGGGCATCGAGCAGGACCAAGATAAAGATCTACCCAGCCCGAGGCGGTTGGAGCCCAGAGGACCACTCCCAGGGCTTTCTGGGCGCTTCTGGTCACGTCCTTATGTATCTGAGACTTTTGTTAACCACATTCTATTCGGTGAGAGATGAGGACAGACTTCTTAGAAAACCTTGGTTTTCAATTTCTTTCTTCGTTTCTTGGTTCTTAGCTTCTTTCTTCATTTTGTTCATTTTCTTGGCTTCTTTAAACCATACAAGGAAATATCTCTGCACCACAGAGAAACTCCGGGGCGCAAACATCGATGGGTTTGAGTAAGAGCTTTTACTGCTGCCGTTTTCTGGTAACGTAATTAAACAATGTTTCCCTCAATGTGTTCCCTAAGAGTGTTTTCGAAATCAGGAAGGCACAGGCTGATTCTAAGTTAGAAATATGGCTGGGCCTTCTTGGAGGTTAAACCCTGCAGGATTTTATTCGAAAGGAAACGTGGGGTTTGTGGAGGCAGGGGACCCTGCTACTGTAGCTGACATGGAGGAAATCCACCCAAGATGACTGGGTTTCCTTGGGGACTTTGCTCCGTAAGCCCACGGTCTCCGCTGTGGGCGATGAGTTTCACCCCCACGAGGCCTTGAACTCTCAGACTAGGCTGTGACATGGGCAGCGGAGTTTCTGAGAAAGTGTGCATAGCTTTCATCGGCTCACCAGAGAGATCTGTAAGTCCTAGAGTTAGTGCGGAGGTCGCCTTGTAAAGCATGGAAATGCCGAATCATTATGTTGTATACCTGACACTAATATTGTACACCAACTACTCTTAAATTTAAAAGAAAGAAAAAGAAGCACTGCACCAAAGAGCTGCATTAGTCCTGAGTGTGACGCACATATTCAGAGAGTAGCATCGGGGAAAACTAACATCAGCAGCGCAGATGGCAAAGGCCGGCTTAGAAAACCATTCTGTTCAGGGAGCATGTCGAGACGCGACAGTACAAGCACCTGGCAGTTTCAGCGAGTGTGGTGTCTTCATCCAGCCTGGCACCGATCGTGTTACAGCTGCTCACTTACTTGAGGAAGCTGCTTTCTGTGGGGTGCCTGGTGGCCCGCCGGCCGGGGCGCCTTCCTGCATTCGCCTGGGCGTGATTCTGCTTTCAGGGTGGACTGGATCTGACATGAGGCGGAGCCCGTGCTGAAGCCCACGTCCAGTGTAAGCAGAGCGGGCCTGACTTTTTCGTGCTTCGTGTTCCAAGGCGACGTTTGTCTGAGAAATATGAAGTGTAACCCAATAGTACAGGGAACACACTGTTCCAGGGCGTCCGATCGATGGGAAAAACGAGAAGTAGAAATAAACAGAAAAGATGGAACGCTGAGCAGGCAACTGGACTCAGAGGAAAAGCAAGTAAAGCGGAGGAAATGATTTTCAAAGTAAATACAGATAACCAGAGAAAGAAAGGCCAGCGCTGCTGAGAAGTGTCTGAGCATCTTGCTCTGGGTCCGGGTCAAGCCAGGGGGCCTGGTGGGGCTGTGCTGAGCATTTTCCTCGGGGGCCTGGCCTCTGGATGAGTCCAGCTGTCAGAAGCAATGCCAAGAACAGGCGAGACGCAACGCAGTCGGGGGAGGGAGGTGGAAACTCTGAGAGAAAACAACCCAGCGGGATGGGAGCTGGTGAACGGCTGCCGGCGGGCCAGGCAGCCACAGGCGCCCTGCAGGATTTCACTCCGAGGAAAATGTGGGGCTCGTGGAGGAAGTAAAGCCTACTGCTAAGGCCAACGTGGAGAAGACCCATGCCAGAGTATCGAGTGCCCTTGGCGACCCCGCGGTTGAAGCCTGTGGTCTCTGCCTCAGGGGCTTCGCCTCCACTGGCTCCCAGCACGCTCAGAATAGTGTGGGACGTGGGCTGCCGCGTGTGTCGGTCATGCTGTCCCCTCTGTAGGGCAGGGGCCTCCTCCGTCGAGGGGCCGTCTTGAGCAGCACCCCTGGCCTCTACTTGCACCCTCCCTCCGGTTGTGACAACCAAAAATGCCTTCAGATATTGCCACATGTCCCCTGGGGGCACAGCTGTCCCTCATTGGGAACCACTACTGCAGATAAAGAACTAAGACTCAGAAAGTCCACATGGTACATCGGGGGGTGCACGAGGAGTCGACGCAGAGCCAGACCTGGAAACCGCTAACTTGGGAGCCCCCAAGGCACCTCGGCTTTCTCTGACTGTGGTCTCAGCTGAAGTGCAAAACTGTGCAGAGTCTGGTCCTGGCTTCAAACCCGGCCTCTGCACTTGACTCACTGTCCGTGTTAGTGGGACCACATTTCCCCGCCTTGCTGCGTCTTAGTGCCTTTGTCCGTAGAAAAGCTTGGATGCTCACAATATCCGCTGTGCAGGGTAGTAGGCGAGTCACACACGATGAGCCGAGCGAAGGGCGTGGTCCAAGGTCTTGCTGCACTAAAGTTCTCGGTCATGCTAGTTTGGGCCCTTCTCTGCCAGCTACCGCACGTGCTAATAACCCTTTTTCAGTTCCTGTGCCTGCGTGGGTCCCTCGACATGAAGTTCCCTTCTGCCAGCCTCTTCCTATGACTAACTCTTTCCTGCCCATCGAGACCCAGCTTAAGTTTTATCTCCACAAAGCGAGCTATGGACCCCCCAACGCAATGCCCTTTTTGCAGCCCCAAAGCACCAGGGTTACTCCATTACATGTGTTGAAATGTCTGTGTTTGTGTCTGTCTTCCTAACTAAACCTGCTGTGAGCAAGTACGTCAGGGAGTTTCTATAGGTAATTTATCTGTCCCTGTGGTACTCCGCCTCATGTCAGATCCAGTCCACCCTGAAAGCAGAATCACGCCCAGGCGAATGCAGGAAGGCGCCCCGGCCGGGAACCTGTCATATGCCTTTGGTGACGGCTCAGGGTGCGGGGAGGCGGTTAGGAGGTAGTTTGATCAGAACGATGATATGAGAAGATGACCCTGGCAGTAATTTACAGTATAAATTGGACCAGACAAACTCCGGAAGCAGGAGAAGGTCAGTTAAGCCACTTAAACAACAGCCGTGGGAGACGGGACCTGGTGCCCAACCGTAAACACGGCTCAGACACCCTCGCGTTAGTGAAAGTGTTAACATCAGGAGAATGCTGACCGACGATTGATCATTGATAGTTTGGGGGCGATGAAAGAGCAGGAGTAGAATGAAATTTGGAACTATAGGAAGGTTGTTCTGCTAGTGAGAATTGTTGCATAGGAGAGTGGGAGATCAAAGAAAGTTCTGGAGTCTTCTCTAAGATCCAGAAAAAAGACAGATGGCCTTCTCCTGTCAGAGGTGGTTAAGTGACCTGACTGAGGTTAAGGGATGGGGCCGGAGGGGAGGGCCATGGGAAGGCTGGATGAGGTACAACAAACGTTCCTGGGTATTTATTTTAGAAATCTGAATCCTTTCTCACAATTTGAGTTAGAAAGCTCGAATAATGTCTCAGACCAGTTAGGGCTTATTTTTAAGGGGAAATAATGAACATAGCAACTTGTAAAAGGGGAGATGTTTGAGGACTACATGGAAAAGCCAGATTCAACTATATAGCAAAGAATAATATCAGAGACAAATAACCTTGAGTATTTTGGAAAGAGCGTTTAAATACCTGTTTCCACTGACACCTGCAGCTGTGAAACTTATGTGCATCCTAGAGATAACAGCACGTCTCACCCCTTTCCAGACCCCGTATATAAAGTCTAGCTCAGGCTGCACGTTGGCTTCCCTTAAGTCACGGCCATATTTTCATCTTTGAGTCGCGTATAAATATTTGTAAAATCAAAGAACGATGCGAAGTCCCCTTACCTGATTTGATATAAGAAGCCTGGGTCTGAGGCTCGAATGGGAGCCCTCCCTGGGCAGCATGCGGCTGCTCAGAAGAGACAGAGAAGCCTCCACCCGAGATGGGGCCTCTGGCGTTCTCTTAGATGAAGGCGAGACGGTAAGCAGCTAAAGAAAGAAACCAAAAGCAGACCTCAACTCCAAAGTCAATGCTCACCGTGTTCTCCTCTCGCAGTGCAGCTGTGGTCTGGCCAGCCAGGAGCCTTGTGTGATCTCAGAGGAGACTTGCAGGAGGGAGCAAATGAGCTTCTGGCCTGGCTAGGCCCTTTGCCCTCACCTGGGCTTTCAGAAAGGGCACTGGGGTCCTGAATTATTGATGCCTGCCTAAGTAAATGGTCGCAGAGCGTATGGGGAGCCCCCTCCCCTCCCCCAAGGGCCAACAAGGAGCAGAGGAAGAGTGAGCAATTCTCTCAGGGATGGTAGGACATTTAAACAGAATACCAGGAGAGTCCCGGGTCAAGGGCATCCCACCCATGGAGCCTCTTTCGTGGAGACCCTCTCGTTTCGGCTTCAGAAATTAAGACTGTGACTAATGGGCTGGGAGGGACCACAAATTAAGATGATCTGAGCTAGTGCAAAAATAAACATGATGCTAATATTTGCAAACGGAAAAAAGAAAAAAAAAACCTTCAAGAGAGTAAAGAAAGGGGAAGTGGGGGAAGGGACCATCATGGCTGCCTTGTCCGGCCCGATTGAATGAGCAAGGGCAGGGGGCCCTTGGTCAGGACCCCTGGCACATAGAATGAAGGGTGTCAGACAAGGAAAGGATGAACGAAGGTGGTAGAGAAAATGACATGACTCCAGTGGTGGCGGGAGACGGGTAGGATGGAAAACGGTTGGCCGTTATTTATTGTCCCGTGTCCACCCATCCACATGAGTAATGAGACAGGATGTCTGGTGAGGGCCGTTAGGGGCAAGACGGGTAGGATGGGAAACGGTTGGCCGTATTTATTGTCCCGTGTCCACCCGCCTGCTCCATACTCTTAACCTCGAAGCCGGACCAGGGCAGGCAGTCCCATGTAGTGTCGGAGAGTTTTGACCACGTTCACCTGCTCCATACTCTTAACCTGGAAGCCGGACCAGGGCAGGCAGTCCCATGTAGTGTCACCATAGCCAGGATGCTGAGACCTGCCTCTCAGTGAGCCACAGAGCGAACCACAGAGCAAGCGACCACCACAGGGCTCGTCCCCTTCCACGCGGGCCCGTCGGAAGGTTCTGTGACCATCCGTGCACGACCCACCACGTCCAGAGGACCTGTCTGCCCCCGGCACGCGCCACACTCCCGGGGCGGAGAGGGATGGAGCGTGCTGAAGGAGTTCACAGCCTGGCCGGAGAGCGACTGAGAACACACGGCTATTGGCTTACGCACCTCCATTTACTTTGAGTAACGGGACTTAATTGAACACATCTCGCGCTTCCGTGCAGCTCTTACCACGCCTTGGGAGCTTTCAGACCACAGCTCCTGCCAAAGGCAGCCCACCGGGGACAGATACGATGTTTAAAAGAATAGTTCTGCATTTCCTCCGCAGAGTTGGTTAGGAAACGGTATTCGGAGGAGTGGGGTTGTGCAAATAAAAATAAGGTGTTAAATGAAGGGAGAGAGACACAG
>NW_006439713.1:5716299-5719142 GCF_000325575.1 Pteropus alecto
GGTGCTCGTGTTTAAAATGCCGGGTGAGGGGCTAACCCTGCCCGAAGGAAGGTCGGGAAGGTGCTTTTAAAAAGCAGCCAGGCCATCCAGCGGTTTCCAAAGCCGTACGGAAGATCACATTCAGACTAGAAGGCTGTGGGCTGGACCCCGCAGAGGCAAACGTACAGATAATCGGCGCTGTCACGTGTCCAGGCAATAAAGAATAAATTCACCAAGGGAAGGATAAATCTCAGGGCTTGAAGGGTCAGTGAAATTTCGAAAGCAAATTAATAAGGGAGGAGCGACACGTTATGACATGGATGAACCTTGAAGATATCATGCTAAGTGAGAAAAGCCAGTCACAAAAAGAGAAACACTGTATGATTCCACTCATATGAAGTACTTAAGGGTAGTCAAAATCAGAGAGATAGAAGATGGAAAAATGGCTGCCAGGAACTGGAGGGGAGAACTCGGGAAAGTGAAGTCCTATCTGCGGGACGCACGAGGTTGTGTCCACACCTCCATGCCCCGGCTCCGAGGGTGGTCTGAACCAGCATCATCACATCTTCTCTCTCTCTCTTTTTCAAAAAATTTTAAGTTAAATTTATTGGGGTGACATTGGTTAATAAAATTATATCCTGCTGGACGCTGCCAGAGGCCACTTCCTGAATCCCCTGCAGCCCTTTGCTGCCCGTCCCCCACTGCGATCTGGTCTCTGTGGAGCAGCCAGAATGGTCTTATTTAAGCATTAATTAGATCACATCATGCACCCCTAGAAAGGAAGCCCACATGCTTCTTAAAATCCCAACGCACCTCTCCCTCTCGCCTGTTGAGTCTGTCTCGGTCATAGTGGTCTTATTTCTGCTCTTCACAGTGACCAAGCTCATTTTCCCATTAAGAATTGTAGACTCACCTTGCCAAGAATGGCCTGCCCCTGCCCCTTGGGCCACCTGGCTCCTTCTCAGGTGTCTCTCTGGCGACTTAATGAGTCCTCATATGGACCACTGCTGGGGCGGATTCTGGAGGTCCAGATCAGGGAGCTTCCGGTGGCAGCGAGAATGCCACCTCTGCCAAGTCACCTTCTCTGGGTACTCTGCACGAAGCAGCTGCCATATTTATTTCTTTCATAGTGTTCGTCACTAGCTGCGTTTGTCGGGTGCATCTATTTGTTTGCTTGTTTGTTGTCTTCCTGTTAGAAAGTGAGCTCTATCAGAACAGGGATTATGTCTAGCAGAGCACCTGGCACATCAAAAGCCCACGGTAGATCAAGTGTAATGGGCAGATGAGAAATGAGACAGGATGTCTGGTGAGGGCCGTTAGGGGCATCGCACGGAGTCCTTACTTTAAGGAGAGTTTTGACCGTGTTCATTTACGTGCTGGGATCTCGCAGGTGCCTGCAGACGCAGCTGGCAATAAGAGAGGAGACGTGGGCTTTCGTTTTGGACCAGCCTTGGCCAATGGAACTTTCCGTAATGAGGGATGTGGTCTATGTCTGCTCTGTCCAGGACAGCGGCCATCAGCTACATGTGGCTTTGGAGCATTCAAAATGAGATCGGCGGGCCCGAGGAAATGGTTCTTTATTTTATCTGATTTTAGTTCATTTAAATCTAAATTGCCACATGTAGCTAGTTGCTACCGTATTGAACAGTATAAGTCAAAGTGACCACAGCCACTGCCTGATTACATCTACCTCAGTGTCTTTATTTAAAAACGTTAGTCTTACCAAGTCTCAGTCGTATTTCTAAGTCTCATTCTTCTTACTAATAGTATAAGTCATAGTCTTGCTTTGGGTAATGCCACCTCTTTGGGGAAAATGCTAATTCCTTCAAGGTTTTTCTTCTGATGCCTCCCCCCGATCTCTTCCCCACAACCTAATTTGTCTCTCTAGGGTGGCATCTGGACACAGCCTAGGGGCTACCCTATCGGATAGTCAGTGTGTCATAGCAGCAGCTGGGTGAGGGCACCACACCTGGGTACAGGTTCTTCTCTTCTCAGAGTCCCCTTGACTCCTCGGAGGTGCCCTTACTGGTCACAGGATGCCCTGTGGACAGTAGTCACTAACGTCCTGGCTGACAAATCCCACAGCCAGGCTCCCCAGCATGAACGTGACACGGTAACATTGCTTCAGTCCCTGGATCTTACTGCTCCCTAGGCTCGCTGCCACCCTGCCCCTGCCTTGGACTGTCCACCTGCAGCCTCACCCACGGGTGCCATTGCCTTATGCTGGCCCCTCGTGAGTCTCCCACTGGGAACGTCAGGTACATGACATAGGAACCAAAGGTCATTTGGAAGCCCTGTCCTAGATGTAGGTTTTCATGCCTTGTCCACTCCCCACCCTGCCTTTACCCGCTGCGTGGGGCGATGGCACAGACCACGAGCCGACACAGGTTGGTCAAGGCCCGGAACGAGCTCCCACGTGCGACGTGATGAGTGTGGGCCCCGCTGTCTCTGTGGGAGCCCAGGTGCTCGATGCTTTCACTTCAGAGCATCGTCACTCCTCTGCGTCAGGAGGCTCCCGGGGTTATGAACTCCTGGCCGAGGATGCGATGCCTGCGGGCGGCAGTTCCCATGGGCCTGGCAGCCCTCGTTGTGTGAGTGGGGTCACTTCTGCTTGTAGACACAGAGGCCATGCAGCCGTGCCCAGCAGATGGGCCTCCCTGACGTGTCTGCACGCCAGCGTGACCCCTCCACTCTGTTCTGTGCCGTGCGGGGCCTGCAGATTCTGGTTGGACTTCCACGTGGGTTTTGGCTGTGTGGGGTAACCAGTGTCCTAAACAGATGATTTTCTAATAAGATTTGCTAAGTCATCTATTAATTACCCTTACAGGCTCTTAGTTCTGCGAGAATTCGCTTCCTAAAGCCCG
>NW_006439713.1:5719188-5775055 GCF_000325575.1 Pteropus alecto
CTCCGGTAAGGGAAGCAAGAATGGGTCGGGAGTGGTCCAGACGGCCAAAGGTACATAGACTCTCGTATCATTAAATGACCAGATGCCAAGAGCATTGCACAGACGGGCGAAGGCGGCTGAGGACCACAGGGATGACCCCAGGGTGAGGGCATGCAATCAGGGCCAAAAGGGTCACCCACCTCCCAGGGCCGTTGGGGGCGGGGCCCACATCGTAAAGCAGGCAGTGGCTGTACCGGCGTGTGTCCTGTCATCACAGAATCGTGACCTCAGACTGGAAAACACCCCAGATTCCACCGAATCTGCGCTCTCACCCCTCTGCGACGTGTGCTCCTCTGAGTCGCCTGGGTGATAAGATAACGAAACATTCTGGGAGTCAGCAGCAGGTGGTTGCCCATAGTGTCGATTCTGCTGAATTTCAAAATGTTGGCGGTGGGCGGCGGAAACCAGTCGATTTCGAAAATCGATATCCCAGAGGCACCGCCATGGTGCTGTCGTTCCTGACGTCTTTGCTTCCTTCAGCCTGTCACCCCTCCCCCAACACTGTGCAGAGAGTGCTCGCCCCAAACCCCACCCTGGGTATGGGGCCACGGGAGCAGAACCCTCAGTCTGAAGCCCAAGACCCTCCCCAGTCCCGACTCAGGCTTCCACACCTGCATGCTTACTGAGCACCCTCACCCCCGGGGAGCACCCAGCCCACTAGGCCCCTGGGCGGGTGTGAATGAGCTGGGCCCGCTATGATTTCCTTATACGCCTACACGCCGATGGGACTGCTGCTCACAATGCCTTCTGGTCATGCTTCTCGGAGAGGGGCTGGAAGCAGCAGGACGGGAGCTCTGCATGGCCCAGAAATAATCCCGCCGACCTCACATCCCATCCGAAGGCAGCTCCCCGACAAAGCTGGATAAGCTAAGGCAAAAGAAGCCAAGGAGCCCACGGCTATTTGTTCTCTATACCATGCTAGACCCTTCCAAATAGGTTCTGGTGTGCCTTCCTTAACTTTCCAAAACGATTTGATTGGAGTGGATGTCTGTGGTTACATGTGGGCTCTGTGACGTCATAGAGAATAGGATCCACACCCCTTCCTTGCCGAGTTCCATGGTCACAGATTCCTCATCTGTCAATTAGCAGTGACAAGATCTCCATCTTGGGACCCCCGAGAGGATGTGTACCCCTTGGTAAAGTGCCTGCCCATGCTCAGTGCTAACAAACGGGTGTTGTGACTAGTTCGCTGGCGAGCTTGCTCCCCTCGGCCCCCCTGGGGACTTCTGGACCGATGTAGAAGGCATGGCCACTCTCTTCAGCACTCTTCACCACGAGGTTATCGGAAAAAAAAAGATAAACACAGCAAATAACACGTAATGGACACCCACACGTGGAAATATGGTAGCTGAAATTTCCTAAACCATGAGGTTCCCACTCCGTGGGCTGTCTCCCACCTGCCCCCTGATTGCTGAAGTCATGGAGCTGTTTGGGTGCAGGTTCCTCACTGGTTTCTGAGACATGTGACCAGCGTCTCCGCTCAGACTTTCCCCCAGCCTACGTCATAGCCAGTCACCTGAGATCTTCCGAAAGCCTCGCCTTCCTCGGCTGGGTCTCAGTTGTCTGATTTCATTTCTCACCTTCCTCTCATACTCATCGCCTCAGTGTAAGGGGAGGCAGAACAACACCTCAGTCGCTTCCAGGAGACGCCATCATTCTATATTCTTTCCCTCAAGGTCAATTCCCCGTCTTTTTCTCTTTCTACCTATCAGAGAGGCATTTCTGAAGAAATACCCTTGGGTTTTGTTTTTCTCCCTAATCAGTTTTGGGGTTTCCCTTTCTCTAGTCTTGCTTCTGTCCTCCCTGCTCGTGACGAGCTCATAATATGCCGTCAAGTTCGATATTAAAACTCCCATTGTGGCCATCTTGTCCTTGATATCATCTTTGGTGATGCGGCGCCAGCGACTCGGTGGAAGTTATTTCAGGTTGACGTCCCTGAGAAGAAGGGCTAAGTGCAGTGGTGGCAGCAGTTCTTACTCTTCTGAGAGATAAACAGCTTCTGCTGATCCGGCCCCGGGCGTGGCAGAGGCATTCAGCCAGGGAGTTGGAGGAGGCTTCCACTGAGAGCTAAAGTATAAAATAATTGGGGCATTTGAGAGGGAACCCAGGGGATGCCCGTGTTCCGGAGCTTAAAACATGGCACGGCTCAGCATTAAAACCACACCACTGCCCTGCAAACACCCTGCACGGTTCACATTACCTAGAAGTATATTGAGATGGGTGCCTAACAGATTGCTCTGGTCTAGGAATCAAGGCCAATGGGAAATTGCCAACACGTCTGCCTTGTGCTTGTGTGACATTGGATGAGAGAAGGTATAGTCGTAAATTTTGCTTCATCAGCTTAGAATTCTTATGCCTTAATTCCAATTTTGAGAGACAAAAATGTCGAGAATAGTCTGAATTATAATAGATAACTAAAGAAGACTTCCATTAAATATACATGTTTTAAAAAATTGATGGGCAGGTTGTCAAAACAATGGAGTAATTATGAAAGAAAATGCGGAGCACTGGCCCCACCAGCACCTGTCCCAGGATTGAAGTGGGGGTTCCGTCAGATCCCACCAAGGTGCCCGTGGAGCCCTCCGAGTGTCCCCTTCCCCTGTGAACACTGACCGGTGTTGTGTACAGTGGCCCTGTGACTGGAGAGCGTGCAGAAAGAACCAGAAACAAGATTCCATGCACCGCCAGCGTGAAGAAAGGAGTAACTTGGGTTTTCGCTTTACGGATCGTGGTGTCCGTCTCTTACAAAGCCTGGCTGCGCCTCCGTTCTGGGATCTCCGAAGTACTTCCACGTACTCTCAATTATATTGCCCGAATCTTTGGTAATTCAAGTGAATTTCTGTTCCTTCAGCAGAGTATTGACCGAGAATTTTCCTTCCCTGTCCCTCTGGTGTCTCTCTGTGAGGGTTAGTGTCATTCGTTGAGCGAACACAAAAATCCTCGACATCTCAGCGATTTAACGTGGTAAAAATGTATTTCTTGCTCACACTGCAGATGAGGATGCTCAGTGAGCGGCCTTCCACATGGTCACACAGGGACGCGGGCTCCTTCTAGCTTGTGGCTCACCATTCCTCAGGATCCTCTGGTCCTCATCAGGAGTTTTACATCGAAGGAGAGAGTCATGGAGGATCAAGGAGAAGATTTTATGTGTCAGGCCTGTAACAAAGGTTTAGAGCAATTAAGCTTCTTGCCCCAAAGCACAGCCTCTATGTGGCTGGTGGTCAGAATCTAGAGATGAAGGAGACCATTGCTGAACCCTACAAACCACCAGGCATGTGAGTGAGGCAATATTTGGCTACCAGCTGACTGCTGCCACGTGACTGAGCCTAGGAGAACAGTAGAAGAAGCTAGAAGTCAATCCCTGTCTGAATTGCCAACACATAGAATACATATAAATTTAAAAAGTGAAACATATATATACATCTATATTTAGATCATATATATATACATATAAATATATATATTTCACACTTTAAATTTATTGATTCTCCATTTTCTTAAAGCATTTAGTCTAAATGTTTTGACTTGGCTTATAAAATTCTTTTCATTCAAGACCCAAGGTATATATCTCTCTGGTGGTTACTGCCCAGGCTGAGACCTCTTCTTTAGTCTGGTAGGAAAATGCCTAAACTTACCCACATATAAATGGGGATGCTTTGGCTAGAATTTTGCCACTGAAAGATTTAAGGTTGCTAAAAACTGGGTCATTTGACCAGATCCTGAATTTTAACAACTCAAACTATCTAGTAGAGCTAATGCCTCTTTTTAAAAATGCTACTTGAAATAGACCCTTTATTGATCTCTAACTTAAAAGCTGTGAAAACAGGTGATGTTTTGAGACATCTATGAATTTGTTAATTTTTGGGTTAAAGGAAATAGTTTTCTTTCAACTGTTAACACAGATGAAAGAAAATGATAGATTCTAGGACTAGGACAAGGAAGAACAACAAGGTGAGCCTGCAGCATCTTGCGCTGACAGAAAGTAAGGAAGGCCTAGAACACCACAGGCCTGAGGGCCTTCAGAGGGTCACTGGTGCCAACCGAAATGGACTCTCAATGGCCAAAGCTGGGACAACCTGAGCAATAAAATAAATAACATAATTGTGGTTTATAACCCGAAGCAGAAAATAAATATCCATGAGTCCATGTCGATGTAAATAAATAATTGAATAAGTAAAACAATAAAGGGGGAGGGCGAGACGAATGTTCTTTAAAGAATTAACAATAATGGACATAGATGCTGCTCCTTCAGATGGGGAGCTGGATTGTCCTTTTGAGTGTGAGCTAAGCTTAGTGACTTGTTTCCAAAGAGCAGATTCTCAAAAGTTAGGGAGAAGCGACTCTACAGTGGAGAGATGTGGTAAACCTTACCTTGGTCAGGTGGTTAGTATCAACAGTATAGTGATGTCATGTTGACAGAAGTTGGAGTAGATGTGGTAGTCTAACCACGAGATAGGCTAGTCTAACCATGAGAAAGACATCAGACACACCACGCAGAGGGAAGTTCTGCAAACGCTGACCAGTGTTCCTCAAAATTGTCAAGGTCATGAATAATAGGGAATGTCTGAGAAAGCAGCAGACCAGGGGAGACCCAGGAGAGATGATAACCAGATGTGCTGTGGGGTGGGATCCTGGAACAGAAAGAGGACATGAGTGGGAAAACTAGTGACATCCAAATGAATTGTATAGTTTGGTTCACAGCCACGTCTCGACGCGGGGTTCTTGGTGGTGGTGACTGGACCACGGCTATGCAAGGTGTTAGCTCCAGGGGAAGGTGGGCGAGGGGTATAGGAAGAGTCTCTGTACTATCTTTGCAACTTTTCTGTAAATCTGAAACTATTCTTAAATAAAAAGTTTATTTAAAAAACAAACAAACATAGTCTCATGGTCGTTAACAAGCAGAGCAGGCCATTTAAATTCTTTGGAGTAATCTAAGTTGACAGAGTTTAATGGATTTTTTTCTGTCTGATCCTGTTTCTCTCATTGTATATAGTGCAGAGTGAATTATTCTTTGTTACCAGCCCATTTGTGCGATTGCATAACTTGGACTTATTGGCAATATCACTTTGAGAGCACTTATATTTGAGTGATCTGGGCTTGAAATGAATATTTATAGCCTCTACAAATCTTCCTGTTCCACGTAAAAGGATTCTGCTGGATTCTTTTCAGACGTTATTTTTTCTTTCCAAATGAGGTAGTAAATATTTTTAACTTTCACCTAGCATGACATGAGAACGTGTACAGTGAAAGTGTAAATTAGAAGGTAAATGAAATCTAATTGGATGGTTGCTGAGTATTCATTTTTTAAAAATTTGTTTCCATACGTTGAAAGCTCATAGATCTTCAGCTTTACAAATAACTTTAAATATATTTATTAAGTGCTGTTTAAGTACTTGCATCGCATCCCTAAGCGATGGCAATGGTTTTTTTTTTTTCTCATCTTTAATACAAGGCTCTCAAACAAAACAGAACAAAAAATAAAGCTTCTACATGGCTATTTCATAGATCTTGGGATTCTTCCAGTCTGACTAGGCCGATAGATAAAGAGTAATAATCGGTACTGCCTGAACACAATCCAGAGAAAATTTTACCAGTCTACCAAGACAGAATGTTTAAACTGAGCTCATATTTGCTTTGCTCTGTGTATTAGTCAGGGTTCTCCAGATAAACAGAACCAATAAGATGTGTTTTTTTATGGAAGCAGGAGAGTCCAAAATCAAGGTAGGCTGCTGGAGGCCCAGGAGAGCTAATGCTCTAGAGCAAATAGGAAGGCAGTCTGCTGGAGAATTCACATTAGCTAGAGGAAAGCTGGTCTTTGTTCTATTCAGGCCTTCTACTGATTGGACGAGGCCCACCCACATTAAAGAGAACAGTCTGCTTTACTCAAAGCCCACTGATTTACACATGAACCTCATCCAAAACAGCCTCATAGAAACACCCAGAATAATGTTTGACCAAATACTCGGGCACTTGTGGTCCAACCAAGTTGACACATAAAATCAACCATCTCGCTGAGGCTCCCTCTGTCAACCTGAGTAATAAGAACAAAGAATACAGGTCTCTGTGCCTAGACCCGTATTGCACGACATCAGCAGCCTTCCACGGAATCCTCACTTCAATGTTCCAACGTAACTTTATCATCTTCTTTCATGGATGAGCAAACATAAGCTTCCACAGTTACTTGCCTATAACCACACACCTAAGAATTCGTTGAGCTCTGATTTGAACCCAGAATTACCCATTTGCAAAATCCATTCTATTTCCTGATTGATGAACTTTTCTCCCTGTAATTCTTAGTGGTCCACGTATGTTAGGTCCCCGCTCTTGCCCAGAGGCCTGGACCAGCATACCTGGTCCCTGTAATTTCTTCTGTGGACTGGCCAGCTTGGGAGTGAGATGGGGACGAGGGGCAGACTCCCAGAGAAATCCTGGCCTTAGCCCAGGCCAAGAACAATAGTCTTTGATCAACATTAGGGGGTCAGATATATGGTGACAGAAAGAGATTTGAATTTGGATGGTGAACACATAATGCAATATATAGATGATAAAATTGTACATTTGAAGCATAATTTTATTAACCAATGTCTTCTAATAAATTTAATTTTAAAAAATTACTTTCACATAAAGAATTGCTTAGAATAGATCCAAGTGTCTTAGTAGTCAGGGTTTTTCATTGTTATATTACGTGTTTGCTTGTTTTGGTTTGTTTATTTTTCATTCAGTTCCATTCAACGTTTGTCGTTTTACAATCTCTATTGAATGCTAGGGATTTAAATTATCTTTGGGTAATTTGTTATCTGCAAATCCATACAAATTTTATTTACTGAAATGGAAAATCCAGCCCTTGTAGCTAACAAACAAAAAAAAAAACCTGAACAAATTCTTAATCATCGCTATGTTAGGTAGGATGAGCAATGCCAATAGCCACACAGAAAATTCCCCCAATCCCACTGGCTAAAAAGTTCATGTCTTGTCATTCAAAGTTCAACGTCAGTTGTTAATGACTAGTCTCCATCTGGTGACTCAGGAATTCAGGCTCCCTTCAGCTTGAACACCAGCATCTCCCTATATGGCTTAAGTGGTGGTGGAATAAGGGCCCTAAAATATGTCCACATCTTAATTCCTAGAACCTGCTCACATTACCTTATACTGCAAACTGGGATTGGTAGATGTGATTAAGATCACTGGCATTGAGGTGGAAATTATCCTGGGTTATCAGGGTGGGTCCAATCTAATCATATACCTTAAAAATAGAGAACATTTCCCAACAGAGTCAGAGAAAGATGTGACTATAGGAGAAAGGTCGGAGACATGTGTCGTGAGAAACACCTAACCTGCATTGCTGGCATTGAAGATGGAGGCAGGGATAATGGCCAAGCAGGGCAGGTGTCCTGTAGAAGTTGGAAAACTCAAGGAAACAGATACTCCTCTAGGACCTCTGAAGGAACTCTGCCCTGCCAACACCTTGGTTTTGGCTTAGTTGGAGTTTAGCTTGTTCAACTTCTGACCTCCAGAACTGTAACATAGCACATTTGTATTGTTTAGAACACCAAGTTTGCAATTATTTGTTACAGGAACAGTAGGAAATGTAGCTTCTGAGCCTCTCTGGCACGTGTTAACTTACCAGTGGAGGAGACGGAAGTTTCAGTGCCCAAGAACAAAAGGGTTTATTTCCTTTCTGCTAGACCTTGAAGAAGTCAGCCACTTTGCATGAAGGTAGGATTCTTGGGAAATCTGAAGGAGCCACGGACATTTGGTGAGCACCAATGGTCTCTAACACACATGCCCAACACCCTCTTGGGCACATGGTGGACACACATTCATACTGAATAAAAGAATCAGCAACTACACAAAGAAATGGATTGCAATTGGCTAAATGTACGCGGAGGAGAAATAGCTGGGTTAAAAGTAGCACACACGCAACAAGTGGACTGTTCCTCCTTGGTTTTTCGATCCTTTTTTCTATCCCAGATCTGGGGTAACTACAGGAGGAATGCAAATTGGGATTACTGCTACATGCATATTTTTCAAAAATACTGTTTTCTGGCCCCAAATATTTCCACTCTGTCAAGCCAAATTTAAACTATCCATTATTCAAACACTATAATTTAGGTAAATGTTGATTCTCGAATGTGATTATTTGAAGCACATGTGTATATATTTTACTAGTTAGACCTGTTACGAAAGAGAACTAATAATTGGTTATACAATTGAATTTTCTGGAAATTGACTCTACATTAAGTAAAACTGGGAAAGTTAAAGTAATTGCTTTAACGTGTTAGGCTAAAGAAGTGCATTTGAAAGTTTCAGGGAAAGTATAAGAATCTACTTTGGAAAAATGCCTTCCACCATCTAGAAGGTGCTTGGTTAATGCTCACAGGTAAATCATGTATCCTTCAACCTCTTATAACTACAGGTTCTAGATCTAGTCATATAAACATCTTAATGTTGCTATATGCTGTTATTCATTTTTGAAAAATTGAGTGACAAAAGAACACTTTATATTAACGTGTTAAAGTTAAGTTTTTCTCTTACGTTTTAAATTGGTAAGCCTCAACACTTTCAGCTCTATATCTCAAAAGCTTTATTACATCATTTAATATTTCCCTTCTTTCAACTTTCTCATTTTTTGTGTGTCTCTGTTGGAAGTTCGCCAATGCAATATCTGATTTGTGTTCATTTCATATAATCTGTTCCTGTTTTACTTTGAAATATTGATTTGCTCATCATTCCAAATTTAAATTCTGTAATGTACCAGTTTGTCTCTGGTACTTAATCATGTCCTGGGATACTTGCTAAAGATAAAAATAAGATCCTGTTAAGTGAAATTTAGTAACAGATTCAGGTTTTTTGGAACCTAAAGCTTAAATTACTAAAGGGCATCATTATTATTTCATAGTCTGGGCAGGAGAAGGGTCTTGCCAATAGCGAAATGGGCCATCATTTGAGCCACATTTAAAATTCTATGTTCAAGTTCATTTATTCTTGGCAAAAATCAACTTCCTGTTTTTAACAAAAATGGAATCAAGAGACTCAGAAGTCTTATGAATATTAAGTAACTCACTACAAAACAGAATTTTGCTAAGTAAAGTAAAAGTAAATCATAAATGCATGAATAGTTGTAAGGATAAATGAAAATAAGAATCTGAGGGAAGAAACGTTTTTAAAAGCTTTGAGGATCTAATCAACTATCTGGAGATTAGTTTGATGGGGGCAACTATTCATATATCCTTTGATTTTATTCTGATTTTTGTTGTAATCAGATTTGGGTTGGTTTGGTCTTCAAATTAATAATATGTCCCAGTTTCAAATTTATAAGAACTGCACTATAGGGTGGATGCTTAAACAAAAAGAGACTCTATAAAGAGTAACCACTACTCACATTTTTAACACAAACTCCATGTGTATAAGTAAGAAGAGTTTGGGCCACAGTTAAATATATTCCCATTGCTTCATTTTTCCACCTGGAAGGGGAATTGCATTAAGTATACAGGACATAACATTTATATTGGCACGAATATCTATTTACCTATTTTAAAATAAAGACTGTTAATAACAGGCAAACTGCAGCACTAAAAACATTGCTTTTGCTACTTCTTTCCTTCATTAATTCATCTGCTCGATCAATCCATAAATATATAAGGAGCATTTGCTATGTGCCCAACCCTGGTCCACAAAATATACTCACAGATTTTTTTTTAAGAGAGAGCTTAGTCCCATGTCTTCTTTGAGTCTTAGGCAGATTACAGAGAGCAGAAATTCTCTAATCTGTCTCCCATGGAGAGTGCTATGTCCCTCAGTGTCAAATCTGGGTGGGCTCTGTGACTTCCTTGGCCAAGAGAGAATGGGGAAAATGACTCGGTGTATTTCTCACGTGTGGTTGCACAAGCCTTGCAGCTTCTGCCTCGTTCTCTCAGAAAACTTGCTCTAAGAACCTTGAGTCTCATATAAGGAGTCTCAGTATGTGCACACTGGGGCTGCCATGACAGCTGTGAGGAGCCCAAGCCATAAGGAGAGGTTGTGGAGAATGAGATGGAGGTTGAGAGAGAGGGAGGGAGAAAGAGAAATAGAGAGAGACAGAGAGACAGAGAGAGAGAGAGAGAGAGAGAGAGAGAGAGAGAGAGAGGGGGAGAGAGCGAGAGAGAGGGAGAGAGGGAGAGAGAGAGAGAGAGAAAGAGAGAGAGAGAGAGAGAGAGAAAGAGAGAGAGAGAGAGACAGAGAGAGAGAGAGTCAGAGAGAGAGAGAGACAGAGAAAGAGAGAGAAGGAAAGAAGGGGAACAGGGAAGGGAGGGAGGAGGGCGGGGAGGAGAGGGGCACCAGGAAGCACCAAGGAGCCAGCTGTGTGAGTGAAGAGATCCTTCTGGGAGTGGCTCCTGCAGCCCCAGTCACCCCACAGCTGAAGCCACATGGAGCAGAGATAGGTAATCCAGTCAAGCCCTTTCCCAATCCTGAATTCTTCAAGCCCCAAATTAAGAAAAATACAATGGTTGGTTAAGCTGCTAAGCCCTGGTGTAGTCTGTCACACAGCGGTAGATCATTGAAGCAAGAGCATTACAGCAGATTACTAAAGTAACAAGGACTTTCTACGAGAAAGAAACACGTGTTCTTCGGGAAGCAAAAATAAAAATCAGGGAGAGCTACAGTATATTTATCTTCCGAGTGCACTTTTGAAGTTTCACACCAAGAGGCCGTCCTTCAGAACCTGGATTCTGTATGAAGTCGGTTTTTGATTATTGATCAATCTAGAATCACCCCTGTTTCTTTTCTAAATACTTGGCCTACTCTTAGATTCTGGGTGCTATATCAATGGTTGTGGGGTCAACAGTAGAAAATACTTTACAGTTCCTGCCTCCAAGGAACGAACAGTTGAGGGAAGAAGACAAATATTTTAAAAAGGTGAGTTGTGGTATAGCACGATCAGAATGACCATAACGGTGCCCAGAGGATGTTTTGGGACCCTAGAAGAGGGAATAGGAAACTGTGGATGAAGATGGAGATAAAGACATAGATATAAATGTAGGTGTAGGTACAGCCAGTGCTCTTTCACCATAAAACAATTGTGCATATGTATGTTGTGTATTTTTGACACTGTATACAAAGACGCTCCAGTATGTGAGTATATGTGCAGATGTTCGGGGATTTATTTCCCCCAAACCATCTCTTTGACCTTGTATATTATTATTCCTTAAGTGTAATAAGTTAGTCATCCAATGTTTAAGTTGTTATTTTCATTAAAATTAATATAATATTTAATATTTGGTAATGAGATGTCAAATATGTGCTTTAAAAATATTTCTTGACTCAGTACCTACATTTTGTGATAAAATGACACCCAGATTACTTCTATAAGAAATTGTACTATAGACCTTATTCCCAACACTTTGCATATCCCCGATTTTCTTCGTAGATCTAGAAAAGAATTTTCTTGACGGATTTGTCAAGAAGGGAGGAGAAGCAATGACCTCAGAGACGTGAGACCGAATCCTTAGGCTTCCTCCACCTCTCGCCCAGAGGGCCTGAGAAGCTTGACCCAAGAACGCTACACATAGCGGCAGCATGTTAATAGAAACATCATAAACACTAAGTCCCTTGTCCTTCCCACCTCATCCCTTGTATTTCCACCTGTCGGTTGTTAAATGGCCTGACCTGACTTCAGACGTTATTGCAAATTGATTTAAGAAATATGTCTGGTGAAATTACCCTTGCTAATAGCATGGAGGAAGATTTTTAAATGACTCGAACGCTATACAAATTCCATATGTATATACTGTGTGTTTTATTATGTCAAAGACTGGAAATATGTTGAAACCCCTCAGCGCCTTTCCAGCTTGTGAAATTTTAAGTTTCCAGAATCTTCTTTGAGTGCTTTCACCACCACAACGTTTTTGGGACTAGCCACGTAAGCATGTATAATCTTACACACACACACACACAGACACACACACACACACACACACACACACACACATTTTGGTGGCTGTGTACATTTTTTATATGTGTAGGATAATTAAACAAAGTGGGGAAAAAGGATTCAGAAATGTGAAAACAAGCAACCCCCAAAAAGAAGTTGAATTTTAGGTGAGGAAATAGATCATAGAAGAGAAATAACAAGACTTGTCCCATGTACCTGACCAAGGGCCCGAACTTATTCTGGAGATTGATTCACAAGGAGTCACCCAGAGGGGAAGAACAATTTAAAAACTGGAGGAGACTGTGTTCACCTTCCTATTGAATTTTTATGCCTTTTGAGTAGGAATCCTCCCTGCAACTAGAGGGAAAAATCATGTGGACTCATCACTAAGTGATGACATTGATTCATTCATTCCACGAGCGTTTTTGAGTGCCCACCTGCTCCATGAGCAAAGTGATGGAAGATGGACACCCCATATCTCTCCACACTCTGATGAGATGCCAGTGGTAACATCAGACAGCCATGGCCAAGTTCTCAAGATCAGGGTTCTGAAAGCAGATGGTCCATGGCCAAGTTAACTTGTCCTCATTCCCCTTTTGGGGGCTATTTCACCACCCTAAACAGTATCAGAAGACTGAACAAAAAGGAGGAACATCTTGACCGACGGGTTAATATTTGCAGGTGATTTATTCTGTTTAGCACATCCCCAGCTCTTCCCCTCTCTTTAGCCACCTCATTGTTGATGCTTTTGTCCTTTCTATTACTTATCACTGAACCTGGACCTCTGCTTCATAGAGGAGAATCTCAATATTTTCAACCTACGTCTGTTTTCCAAGGTCGGCCAGGAGATTGAGACATTATTTACTCCTTGTTTTTCTCTCTTTGGTAAAGGCGAAAAAAAACAACTCTTATTTTCTTTTTGCTGGTCAATTAAATGTCATGACATTGTAGGAAGAGTTATGGGAAATATTTTCCTGCGGATTTTTTTCTCTACATCCCAAGTCTGTTCTGTGCTGAGACATGGAGATTAAGAAAACAAACACCACAAGTTCTGAGAAAATTGGGGGAGGATGTGCTCTCAGAATCTCCCTGGGTGGCTATTACCAAGGGGAGCATGACAAGACACTTCAAGAGTCCAAAGTGACAGCAGCAACCAAATCTGCAAGATTTGGGCCTCTGTGTACTATCGTGGGGGTACTTTAAAATAGCTAACTAAACTAAAAGGCTTGAACTAAAAGGCTGCATTTTACTTACCTAGATTACCTGATGAATAAACAGTTGGCAATTTTGCCTCTTGGGACATCACACACATATTTTTACTGTTCAACGTGACAATGCATTGAGCTAACTGTGTATTTTTATTTCATTAAAGCCAAAACCCCTCATTGGAATTTATTATAGTTTGACCACATTTTGCAAATTGCTTCTAATTATTACTCTTATTTGCATAAGAATAAAATAGTTGACAATTGGGACATCAGAGCTTTCATAACCACGCTGTTCCTAAATTTTTTTTTTTCCCAGTTGAAAAACGTGGGAGAGATTTAAGTTGAAAAATACCAGTGGGCTTTGGCATGCATGTTTTGGTTGGCAAAGCAATTCCCCACTTTGCTGTCATTGTCCAAGCATCTCTTGACATAGTACTGAGAAAGTTTCGTTCAGTACCACAGCCCTTCTTAACTTTCATGGCATCTCCTAGAAGCCATGACAGGCTGAGGATGTGGCTCCTACACCTGCAGAGCCTCCGTGTTGGATCACTACACGGCCAACCTCGCCCTGAGGGAAAAGGCGGTTGTCGTGACAGCTTTCACAGGGACCTGAGTTTTTTGCGGGGGGTGGGCTGAAAACCAGTGTGGAGAAAAAAAAGCTTCTCCCCTATCAGCCTGTAGCTCCTAGCTAGGCCTCCTCAGCACACAGGGCTAAGGGGAAATTCAGAAGAGCATAGATAACTTGTATTTGAAAGTGTGTGTGTGTGTGTGTGTGCGTGCACACGCTTGTGTGTTTACCAAAAAGGAGTGTAACTGTTGATCATGGCCGCCTGGAAGGGTTAAAGTAAAAATAAGTTCCGGGAAATATGTTGGTCTGCCTTAGTTATTTATTGCTACATAGCAGATCACACCAAAACCGAGTGTCTAAAAACAATGATGTTTATTACCTCAGAGTATCTGTATGTCGGGAACCCGGGAGTGGCTTAGTTGGGTGCCTCTGGCTTAGCATCTCCCCCAAGGCTGTGATCAGGTGTCAGCTGCCATCAGTCATCTGAAGGCCCAACTCTGGACGAATCTGCTGACAAACTCGCTCACGTGGTTGGTGGCAGGACAGCAGCAGGTCTTAAAATGTTCGAAGGACCAGACAGATCTTATTGATTGAGGGAGAGTCCATGTAACAAATTTCTGAGTCACACGAGGCAGTGGCATAGATGAGGAGGATTTCAAGGTGATGGCTAATGGCTACAGGTTAATGGCTCATCTCTAATATCTCCAATTCAACTGTTTCTATAATATTTATTAACAGTGTCTTATTAGAGATTTGTGGCATTAAACCAACAAGTACACAATCCTAGTCACTTGTAGAGTTAGAAATCTTAAGGTAGACATGTTATAGAAATGATCGACGTACTTGAGAGACTTAAAATGATAGATAACTTGCCTGGAGTACTGGGACCAGAGCCATGTATGTCTGATAATAGTTGACATTCGTTATTAAAACAAGCACCTTTTGAGCATCTAATATGTGCCAGACACTGTGCAGAGAATTTGACATACACCTGCTCATCAAATCTGCATGGTAAACTCAAGAGGGAAGTACTATTATCAGGGTTATTATTTGAATTTTACGCAGAAGAGGACTCTGAGGTTTAGAGGAATCGGAAACCTGTTCGAGGCAGAGAAAGCAATTGCGTTAATTTCCTGGGGCTACGGGGCTACCGTAACAGAAGAGGAGTCGGAAACCTGTTCGAGGTCATTGCGTTAATTTCCTGGGGCTACGGGGCTACCGTACCATGGCACAAACTAGGTATCATGATACCACAAGCCAGGGGCTGAAACGGCAGTAATTTATTCTCTCACAGTTCTGGAAGCCCTCTGCCTGAAATCAAGGTGCCATCAGGGCCCGGCTCTCTCTGAGACAATTGGTAGAAGCTTCCTTGCCTGTTCCTGGCTTCTGGGAGCAACGGTGCATCCCCTATATGCCACGGTTTGCTGTTACATCGCTCTAATTTCTACCTCTGTGGTCGCATGGCCTTGTCTACCTGTCCCTTTGGTCATGGACAGGCAGTGTCCTCTCTGTGTGTCTGTGTCCAAATGTTCTTCTTTCTATAATGACACCCATTACACTGGGTTGGGGCCCACCCTAATGATCTCATCTTAACTTAATTACCTCTGCAAAGATCTCCTCTGCAAATAAGGACCCATCCGCAGGTATTGGAGTTAGGCCTTCGCCATATCTATGGTGGTTCATTTTATGTGAACATTGTTTCTGGCTGGATCTGTGAGAGTGTTTCCCGATGAGATGAGCATTCGAATCCGGGGACTCAGTAGAGTAGATGGCCTTTTCCAGTGTGGGTGGGCCTGGCCCAATCCATCGAGGGCTTAAGTAGAAGAACTACAGGTGAAGGAAGAAGGAATTTGCCCTTTTTTCTCCGCCTCGCTATTTGAGCTGAGACATCTCACACATCTTCTTCTACCCTTGGACTGGATTTACACCATCAGCTTCCTTAATTCTCAGGCCTTCAGACTCAAACTGAATTATGCCATCGGCTTTCCTGGTCTCCAGCTTGCAGATGGCAGATTGTGAAACTTCCTAGCCCCCATATCATGCGAGCCGATTCCTCATAATAAATCTCCTTGTATACACATCCTTTGTTTGTTTTTCTCTTGAGAACTCTTGAATGATACAATATATTTTGGGAGACACAGTTCAACTCAACAGTAGCAAATGACCAAGCCAGGATGCACACTTATATTGGCTCGACTTGATGGCCCGGCCTGTGTTCTAACTGGCATGCTATATTTTCTTAACTCGTCTTAGATACCACTTGCCACTGTGTGATTTGCTATATTGACGCATCCTCTTCAATACAGTAGTCTTAGATGAAATAGAGAGTAAAATCACTTGACTCAATTGCCAAATGATGAAAAGTGACTGAAAGTATTTTTAAAGAGTTTACAACTTTTTATAAGTTACTAACTTTATCTTTTAGTTTATTTAGGGCTAATATTGTCAGCGAGAGCATACTAGAGATTAACCTGACTAGCTTAGGCCAAGTTATGAGATCATCAAAGATTCTTTGACATGATAAAGAACCACTTTTTTAGAAGAATAATATAAAACCTTAAATGAATAATTAATTAATGCTAATTATCAAGATTAGAGGAGAATTGCTTGATATTGCAGTACTAACTATCATAATTATACAAGTCTTTTTTTTTTTTTTTTGGAAATGTGAAAATAAATAAAACTTCTTAAAGCTACCAGGAGCAGCAGGGGAGATCCTGGGAACAGAAGATGAAGGAGCAAAGAGATGGCTAAACTGCTTCTTCCCGGGTACGAACGGGAATTCAGGATTGTGAAGGAAAATGAAGAAGGGAGGGAAGCAGCAAGACAGGGGGAGAGCACGGTGAAGAACACCCCAAAATCCCCGAAACTTTGGTGAATAACAATTTATTATTCAATTTTAATGATTAAAAGTGTGATATAAAACACCCCTAAACTTCCCTTAAAGCAATATGTTGTATCCAGGATGTCATATAAAGGTTTTGTTTGTGTGGGTGTTGGAAGGGTGTGTGTGTATGTGAGAGAGAGAGGGAGAGACTGCCTGCATGTGGGTTTGAAATAGGTGTGAGCATGTGTGTCTGTATGTGGCTCTGTGTGTGTGTGTGTGTGTGAGAAAGTGAATATTTGTTAGAAAGGGGAACGTGGTGAGCGTGTGTGTCCATCTGAATGTGAGTTTGTGTGTGGTTGTCCGTGAGAAAGAGAGACTGTCTGAGAGAGAGAGGTAAGCGCTGTGTGTGTGTGTGTGTGTGTGTGTGTGTACGTGCGTGTGTGGGTGTGTCCATCTGAATGTGAGTTTGTGTGTGGTTGTCCGTGAGAAAGAGAGACTGTGTCTGCGAGAGAGACGTAAGCGTGTGTGTTGGTACGTGCGTGTGTGGGTGTGTGGGTGTGTCGGTGAGAAAAGGGATAATAAGGGTTAAGTCCTCTGTCTGGATCCAAGGAGCCTAGAAGAAATAGCATGCATACAGTGGCTTTGCTGGGGGTGGGGGTAGAGGGTGGACACATGATTTATAACAATTTTAGCAGAAACACATTAGAAGCCAAAGTCAGCCTTGTGCCTTGGTCACCTGAGCATGGGGCCGCTACATCCCACCTCATCTCTGCCCTTCTCAAATTGCAGGAGTTTGAAAAATTCTTGGAAATGGGTCTATTGTCCTTTCCACAAGCCAAAGAAGGAACATTTGAGCTAAACTCTGGGTCTTAAACTGGGGACTCCAGTTGCTACCAGAGTCGAACAGAAAAATGTAGACACTTAGTTAACAGCAAAACGCAATGATCGTCTGTGCCGGGAGAAGGTCCTATATAACAGGCAAAGATGGGGATAACACCCACTGTTTGTCAACAATGAAAGGCAGGCGATCCTACGCACCAGACACCAGGAACCCGCTAAAAGAACTGAGTCAGCTAGTGACCATGTCTGGCAACCTGCAAGCTGACACTATCGGCTAGCAGGGTTCTCATTGTTTGAAACTCCTCGTAAAATGGTGGAGATCCCGACAGCTCAGGTCGCTCATGCTCAACCAGACAAGTAAAGCAATCACTATGTGCAGTGTAGACACGAGGAGAGTACCTGGATCCTCATCGACATACTCTCTGTTCTGAAGTGTTTTTGTTGCTGCTGGGGGCACTGGTTCTGCTTAAACAGCCCAGTGGAGGCGAGAGGTCTGGTTATAGCACAATGATTGAGAGTTCGAGCTTTGGTCTAAAACAGACCTCTCCGCTGCCACTTCTTAGCTCTGGAACACTGTGGTGTTCATCTTGCCGAGTTCCCAGATCTTCTACAAAATGGACTTAATAGTGTCACCTTGTTAAGGTTGTCACAGGGAACTCATGAGGCAGTGTATGCAGTGTGCTTATGTATGACAGTGTCTGACACATAGAAGGTATTTTTCAAATATCGGTTATAATTATTAACATCAACTATAAAAAGAAATTGGGATCGGTGTTATCCGATGTATAAATAGGCATTTCCCAGCAGACACCTGTTCTCCAGGCAAGAAGTACCACTCTGTAGCCAGGACTTTAGTGTCACTCACTTGTGATTTATTTGTTTGTTTCTTCGTCCCTGGTAAGTCTTGGTCGAGCTGGTGGGAAGGGCCAGTGGAGAGTTTCCAGATGTGTCACTCAAAGGTAAATGGCCCCGTCACTATCCTCACTCCCTTCTTGTGATCACCTCAACCTTACCCGAGCCAATCAGTGACGAAAACAAGTTGGGTTTGGTTGGAGAAATGAAATCTTTGAGGTCTCGACTCATGCTTTACTGCCACCGATTTGCCTTTGCTCATTAGCACTAATACAGAGATAGAAATATTGTCAGACCCTAGGGTGAGAGGGAGTAAAAGACAACGGAACCTAAGTTCAAAACAAAGCTAGATGCCCTGTGCCGACACTGGGGCTCAGGGCCAGCATTTGGCAGCATGACAGTAAAGGCTTAACAAAAGAAAAAAGGAAAGACCAGAAAAACAGAGCCTTTACCACACAGTAATTGGACACAAGGAAAGCTACCTTTGGCACCTGGCCCCGTAGGTAATTACCCTCCTTCTCCCAGGAGCATAAGAGCCCCATTGTTTGACGAGTGAGCCGTGTGAGACTGTCATCAGAAAGGGAGAGAAGTCAGCAGAGAGCATGAGAGGCTGTGCTGGGGACCCGGGCTGTGACAAATGAGCATGTCAGAGATCTTTGTCTTCTCACCTGTGAAGACACTTCTACCACCGCAAATCCTTGCCTTTATCTGCACAGAGCCCATTAAATCAGCTCGGCACAGCTGTCATCAGCTGGGGCTCGAAACTAAAGCACACACTCAAGGTTGACTATCGACACGCCTCACTGGCGAAAGCGAGATCGGATGACTCGAGGCTGAGATCATTCAGGTAGATCAGTGGTAGTGCGATATTTCTTACCCCGGCTTAGTTAGATGTTTTCTAGACACGTCCTGTTGGCACAAGCAAAACAAGACTGAAGGTCAAGAGTGCTTTTGGATGGAGAGGATGCCAAGGCCCTGTGCTCAAAGGCTTGACCCACAAACCTAACGGTGAGCCTGCCGGGGAAAGGAGTTCTTAAGATGTCCCGAAAGTGAACTTGGGTATTAAGAAATGTCAAGTTCAGAATTGGAGCCATGTACAGACAATGGTATGACCATGGTGGGAATAGTGCATGCCATCAAATAAATAAAGGTTAGGCGTGAAAAACCTACAAAAGAGATTTGTTTTTCTCCTGGGATGGAGATGGGGAAAGATGAGACTATTCAAGACGAACAAGGTACCGTTAGAGAGAGACCTTAATGAATGGGATGAGGTTTGAAATCCTGATTGACAGGTAAATGTCATTAAGATAAAGGTGTACAATTTTTAAAATTTTTCTCTTTATTTGCATTACGATTCAAGTTTATTATTTGCATTGTAATGGTACATTCTAAATTTTGAGTGTAGAATGCAGAAATCTTTCATATTTAAAGGGCAGGAAAAATTCCTTTCCATTTACCTATGTATGCAGTAGTGTTCGGAGAGTTTAAAAAATAATTCACATTTAATGTTATTTTTAAGTTTTAAAATGATTGTTTATTAACTACATTAGGTATTGAGAGATGGATAGAATAATAGGTAAATATGACAGAAAGAATTAGGGAATTAGTCAATGTCTAAAAAAAAAGTAGGTGTTAATTTGGATGCTCTTTAAAATTAGCTGGAAGAATGGAAGTTATAATTTGCTATTGAAATTTTCAAGGCCACATGTTTTCTTCATTTCTAAGTTGCTTTTGAGTTCTTATGGTCCTTATTCCTTGCTTTACACAATATTCTAAACTCATTTTCTCACTGAATAGAGTCTACTTATCAGGCAGGTTCACTTGTCCTTCAAGTAAAAAAACAAAATACAAAAAACAAAAAACCAAACCAAACCCCTAGAGTATCTTGTCCAAGCCACAGAAAACCATATTGCTTTTGTATTAATTGTTTTGTGTTCACAGACAATTAAGTCCAATAGACATCAGGGTACTGATTAAAGGTCCTCTTTAAAGTCACTATAATATAGCTTTACAATTGATTTCGTAATCTGAATGCAAGCTTTTATGCTGTATGAAATAAAGCACTCTAGTTTCTTCACTTTCAACTACTTTCCCTGAAAAGGTGGCAGAAAGCAAAGGGCAAATGCTGCCATTTTGGTGACGAACCGGTTACACAAATAAATGAGTAATACCCGGTGAATATAATAGTATGATAAATGTGGAAGTTGAATGAGTCCATTTAACAGAACTTGTTATATAGAAACTTTTAAATTTGGAATAATTGTAGATTTTGCAAAACCTTTAAAGCTAGATCAGAGCGTTCTTGTACATCCTTCACCCAGTTTCCCCAACTGTTCATGTTTTATATCACTATGGTATATTTGTCACAGCAAAGAAACCAACATTTATCTATTACTATCAGCTAAACTCCAGATCTCGCTTGGATCTCACCAGTGTTTGTGTTAATGTCTTCTTTTCTGTTCTAAGATCCCTTCCAAGGCACCAAATTGCATTAGGTTGTCTTGTCTCTGTATTCTCCTCTAGTGTGTGACAGTTTCTCGGTCTCTGTTTGTTTTTCATGACCTTGGGAGACTTAAAGAGCACTATCCATGTATCCAAACCAGGAGGTAATTTTGTCTATTGTTTTCTTCATGGGGTTATAGGATTTTTGAAAGAAAAGGACAGAGGTTAAGTGTCCTTCTCATCACGTTCTAAGAGGAGGTACATGAGAGCCACATGACATCATGGATGACTTTAACCTTCATCACTCGGTTAAAGTAGTGTTTTGTTGGTTTCTCTATTGCAAAAATAATGTTTCCATCTTCTACTCTTTGGAAGTGAGCGACAGAGTCTAGCCTACATTAAGGTTGGAGGGAGGTGAGGGCAATTGGACTCCACATTCTGGAAAGGGAAGTATTTCTATATATTACTTGAAATTCTCCTATACGAGAGATTTGTTCCTTCTCTCCCATTTACTTATTTATTAAATTATTTATTTCTGTCAGTGGATAACTCATGGATAATGTTGGGTTATAATCCAAAATACGTTTGTGGCCCAAACTATATCAGATGTAGCCATCGGGAGCTCTTTCTGGTTTCCTCCTTGTCTCTTTGAATTGCTCCTGTCCTTTTTGTCTGTCTGTCTGTCTGTATAGATGTTCTTGCCTTTTGGTATCCCAGGATGCTCCAGGCACACCTTATACTTTCCCTGCCTCGGCCCTAACATCAGGGATTTCCCTGAAGAGATCTGACTGATACCTTTAACATACTAATAAAAAGAAAAACAAATTCTCTTTTACATAAATATAGTATAATCACTTGATAGGCACATTATTTTTAAACTTTCTAATAGTTAAAGAACTTTCAAAAATTTGTAAAGGTTAATATGCATTTGCTGATATACTGTAAAATGTTATGAATACCCATATTTATTAGGTCACAGTGATTCAAAATAAAAAGTTTCTTAACTATTAAAGGGATTTTTAATAATAAATTTTTCTTTAAAAATTCTAAAAGAGTGCATATAAAATATTTGATTTACCACACATCAGTTTCTATACAATTTCTCTTTACCACATTTACCACGAAAGGTCAATGTGCCAGGTTATGCTTCAATAACAGAAAACCCCAAATCTCAGCAGCTTAAGACAGCAACGGTTTATTCTCACTCAGGGTCATGTGCACCTTGGGTGAGCGCGAAGCTCTGCTCCACGTTGTCCCCACTCAGCACCAGGCTGAACTAGCCTCCACTGTGTGGACTGAGATTTATCATCTCGGCAAGTAGAAGAAAACACACCGTGGGCAGATGTGAGACAAGTTACTTCTCACACGTCATTAGTCAAAGCGAGTCACATGGCCATGCGAACATCAAGGGTCACAATCTCGCCAAGTGTCCTGAAGGAGAACTAGAAATACAAATGGATAGCTCTAACGATTAACACACCTGGGCATGTGTCACCTGCTAGGTGACCCAACTGTTCCCAAGTTTTCCGGCTCACAGGGGTAACTTTCCTTTTAATACACAAACAAGATCCATTACAACTCCCATAACGCAAGATGGAAATGAGTCTTGTATCCTCCCCCAGTATTTCTAAAGATCTCCAAGGGATTTATATTTTCTTGGCTGTCACTTGTGATCGCGCATTGTAAGCTGCTTCTTCAACTTCAAAACCACTGTCTGCTTTGGAAATTATTCAACCACCAGTACAATGGTCTCTGAGAAGAGAGGAGCTCAGAGAAGGCTTCCCCATTAATTATCTCAGCTATACACACTGGCTGTACCCTAATGCGTCATAGTAAATTTATAGCTGGCCTAAGGTGACTGTCAAGGTTTACTGAACGACTATGGTGCAAACTTGATAAAAGGTAAAATTACATATCTATCTTTTTACATTGAGACATAATTGACACACATAACACTCTATTAGTTTTAGGTGATTTGGTATAGATATATATTATGAAATGATCACAGTAAGTTTAGTTAACACCTATCACCTTGCAGTTATTTACATTTTTTTCTTGTGATGAGAACTTTACGATCTAGTCTCTTAGCAGCTTTCAAATATACAATATAGTACATTAACTAACATAGTCACTATGCTGTCTATTACATCCTCAAAGCTTATTTATTTGATAACTGGAAGTCTGTACCTTTTGACCACCTTCAGGCATTTTGCTCATCACCAAAACCTCTGCCTCTGGTAACCACTAATTTCTGTTCTCTGTCTGTGTGAGCTCAGTTTTTTTTTTTTTTTAATTCCACATATGAGTAAGATTACATAGCATTTGTCTTTCTCTGTCTGACTTATTTCACTTAGCTTAAAGCGCTCAAGCTTCATTTATGTTGTAGCCAATAGCAGGATTTTTTTTTAATGGCTGAATAATATTTTATTGTTTATACATAATATCTTTTCTTTATCCATTCATCCATCAGTAGGCACTTAGGTTGCTTCCATGTCTTGGCTATTATAAACTACGGAACAATGAATATGGAGGTGCAGATATCTTTTTGAATTAGTGTTTTCATTTTCTTTGGATGAATATCCAGAAGTAGAATTTCTAGATCATATGGTATTTCTGTTTAAATTTGTTGACAAACCTCCACACTGTTTTCCATAGTGGCTGCACTAATATACATTCCCACCAACAGAGCATAAGGATTCCTTTTTCTCCATGTCTTCTCCAACACTTCTTATTTCTTGTCTTTTTGATAATGCCATTCTAACCGGTGGGAAGTGATATCTCATTGTGGTTTTGATTTGCACCTCCCTGATTATTAGTGATGTTGAGCATCTTTTAATGTACCTGTTTGTCATCTGTATATCTTTGGAAAAATGTCTATTCAGATCCTCTGCCAATTTTTAAATATTTTTTTGCCGTTGAGTTGTATAAATTCTTTATATATTTTGGATATTAAATCCTTGTCAAATATACGATTTGCAAATATTTTCTCCCATGATTTTTCCAATAAGGCAAACATGATTAACATGCCACTGTATTTCCTTCCATATTTCTTTTATAGATATCTATTGTAGTATAATTTAGATTATACTTTTTCTCTTAACATTACAATGTTTTGTCATTAACTAGTTTTTACAAATCATGTTTTAATGATTGCATAATCTTCTCTCGTAGGGAGATTCTACAAGTTATTTAAGTATTTTCTATAATGGACATAATTTCTCTGCAGGCAACTATGCTGAGTACTTTATACTATAAGAAAGTACTCTGTGATGGACAATTTTAGACATACATCTTTATGCATGTCTCTGATAATCCCATATCATAAATTCCCAGAAGAGAAACTACTGGGTCCAAGAGGATCAACTGCTTTATGGTCTTAATACTTACTGTTAATTGTTTATCAAAGAGGTTGATTCTAGTTTACGCTCTCACCAGCAGAGTATGTGACTGATTCCTCATCAATATTAAGTAATCTTGCAGAAATAATTTTTAGTTGTCTTAGAACAATAAACTAGTTAACTCTACTTAGAGAAATGAAACTATAGAAATAGACATTGATAGATTTCGAATGAACATGCGATCATCTTATATTTGAATTGGAGAATAGTAGAGCATCTATTTGGCTGATAAATATCTGTAATTAAAGATCAAACAGTATTTTGGTTAGAATAGATCCAATGTCAGAATAGCAACTTTTGCTTATTAAGTTTTCGTGAACTCATTATTCATCCACTAACTTCCTAGTTTTAGTAACTTGCTTTCTTAAACACAAAAAATGCCTTATTTGTATGGTTTTATTTAATTTTAGGGGAAACTGCACTTTTATGTAATTAAAAACAGAAACATAACAAAATAACACAAGAACAACATAAACAATTAATTTAAATCTGATAAAAAATTTTAAATCTGAAAAATTCATAAAGTTTGAGATAATGGAACTGTACTTATTAGTTTCCTAAAAAAAATTGTTCTTATGAATGAACTAAAAACATCAGCATTAATGTAGAGGAGTTAAATTTTATACTTTCTGTAAAGGAGGGGATTTGCATTCTATAATCGCTATAATGGAAATCATCTCTAAAATTAATAATAAGAAATTACTCTCTGTTTATAAGACTTGGAAATAATTTCAAGTTTTCACTAATGGTTATGATTCAAACAACAGATTTAAACCAGAAATGGAAGCGGCTCATGAGGAATTCCCCACATACAGGCTAGTTTCATAGATTTCTGTGGCTTAGTTACGGTGACCTATAGCTTGTGTGAAAATCACCTACAAACACACACACATACATATACATACAAGCATAGCTGTTAAAACAAAACTAGACAACATAATTTAACCACAAAATCCACAGTTGCTAAAAACCAAGACAGCTCCAATTATTTTACCACAGAAATATAGAATAATTTAACCACAGTATACAATGCATATAACAGGAAATTTTAATTTAGCATTCATATCCAGAATAGTTCGTATCATAAAAGATGGTGATGTTTCTTAACTCCCTAACCCAGCTATGTGGAAGCTTGCCTACTACACAGCCCCCAGATTTGGCAGACCACATAATTTACTATAGTGATATATGTTTAGCCAGCCCCCTTTGTCCCTATATCTGTCCTGTGGTGTGACATTTTTCAAAAGTTTTTCAGAAATCTGAGACGTCAATAATTTTATTAAAATATGATAATTTGGTTAAGTGCCATAGTGATACCAAGTGAGTTTGTTTTGTCTTGAACATTTAATCTCGTCTAAAAGGAAATAGTTTATGGGGAGAACATTCAGTAAGGCTGATGGCACCGTGCTGTGCCATCTCAGATGGTCTCTGACTCAGTGACATGGTGTCTCTGAAAGAACTGAACATAGAACGGGGGTTGGCTTCTAAGCTGCTCATACTTGGTTTGAGTAACTAACGAACTACATCCATTGCCCATTATCGTGTTTGGCAGTATGTTCTTAATAGGTCTTGTTACATGAATAACACAATGGATGATATATTAGCAACTTATTGCTGTGGAACAATATGACACTTGTAATGCTTAAAACAACACACGTTTATCATCACAGTTTCTGTGAGTCAGAAGCCTGGGCATGATTTTGCTGGGTCGTCTGCTTTAGGGTCTTGTAAGGCAGCCATGGAGATGGTGGCTAGGGCTGTGATCTCATCTGAGGCTTGAGTGGAGAAGGACCTGCTTCCAAGTTCACATAGTTGTTGGCAGAAGTTAGTTACTTGTGATTGGAGGACTTGGTCCCTGTGGCTGGAGATTGCCCTCGGTTCCTAGATTTCCCTGCTATGTGGGGTTCCCCAACATATAGCAGGGAAATCTAGGAACCGAGGGCAATCTCGGTTATTTGCATCTTCAACTCCAGCAAAGGGAGAGAGAGAAACTCCAGCCAGAGGAATGATACGGTTTTATGTAATATAATCATGCAGTCCCATACATGTAATGTCATCTTTAACTTATTCTGTGGATTAGCAGCAAGTCATAGGTCCTGCCCACACTCGGGAAGAGGGAGTAACTAACGGGGGGGCCAGAACCATGAGGGCCACCCTAAGAGTCTGCTCATTATAAATGGTATTCGGGTATAAAATGGTGACTTTTAGAGTGAATGACTTTACCCTTTCCTAAAAGAAGTTAAAATGTATGTACATTTTGAATGCCACATTCTTGTTTACTGCAAACAGTGGCTAACAGTGTCCTTCTAATAAGAATTCTGTATTTTATAATCCACACAGTCCACACACTATTGGGCATGTATAAATTAGAGACTGGTGGTCTCAAATCACAGTTGCCTCTTTAGGGACTTTTGATGGTGTTACATGGTGAGTGTCAATTGTGAACTACGATATCAATAGTAGGCATAGCCGTAATGACAGTAATGTGTAGTAGTTGTGCTGAGTATCCGCTTTATGTCAGGCACTGGGCCAAGTACATACGTGTGCTAGTCAGGACAAGTGTTAAAATTACTGCTAGCAGCTCAGTCTGACAGGGTTCCATGCAGAGGTGAGCACAGGTTGACCACATGACTATGAACTTCAGCCACAGTCGACTGGCCGGGGTGGTGACAAACCCAGGGGGCCAGTGTGTCCTCATACAACACCCTGAGGCTGACTAGGAGCATGAGCAAATTCCTCAGATTCCCTCTGGGATTTTCAGTACCACGAAGAGAATACGGCACTTAATGAGAGCTGATGCCTAAAAGAAAACAGGAAGAGACGTGGCAAGCTGGGGGTGCGAGGGAGCAAAAGTCATAAATAAAATGAGGAAACAGAAACTGAAGAGCAGAATCTAAAACTTGTTAGTTCAACAAATATTAACCGAGTGCCTGAAATGTGCGAGGCTCATATGCCAGATGTGAGGAGTTTAAAGATAGACTGGTCCTAGCCCTCACGGAACTTCATTCTACTGGGAGAGACAAAAATCAAAGTGAAGAATAAAAAGAAAACTATCGATATAATCTGTGAAAGTGAAACATGCCTACCCAATGGTTTTATTCATAATAGCCACAAATTGTTAACAGTGCAAATGTCCACCTAAAACAGAATGAATAAATAAGCTGTGTTATAATCACACGATGGAATGTTGCACAGTCATAAGAAAAGAACAAATTATTCTGCACAACTAAGTGATGAATCTTTCAAAGTTCTATTGAGTGGAAGAAGCTGACACGTAGAGTACATGCCATGTGGTGACATTCTCATGATGTCAAAGAAAAGCAGAACGAATCGATGGATGAGAGAAGTCAGCATAGTGACTACTTCTGGGGACAGGAGAGGAAGGGCCTGTGGAGGCTGACTTGGTGAGGATTCAGGAAATCTGGAATTGTAGTGATCTCCTGTGTCTCGATCTGGGTAAAAGTGATACAGATATAGCTTTGTAAAAATTCATCCAGCCAGACACTTAAAATTAGTGCATTTTACTATATGTCATATTGCAGTAAAAGTGAAATAGATAAAAAATAATCATAAACTGGGCTTTCTGAAGGAAACAGTCACTGGGCTGAAATAGAGGAACATTGCAGAGCGATGACCCGTTTTTAGCAGAGTGTTTCTGCATGGGTCTCTGTGGAGGGGCCTTTCCCACTGAGACCTATGGGATTTAAAGGAACTTGCCCTGGGAAGATCAGATGGGAGAACAATCCAGGCAGAGGGCACGGTAAGTGCAAAGGCCCTGAGGTGGGAATGAGCTAAGCTTGAAGTACGATTCAAAACGAATGCATAGAAGTGGCCTCAGGTGAGGTGAAGAAGTCCTCGGGGACTGGCCGCAAAGGCTGGTCAGGAAGCTGCTGTGCAGTGTCTAGGTTTTATATACCCTAAGTGCACATGGAAATCATGGGGGGTGTTTAAGCAGACAAGTGACATGAGCTCGCTCGCAGTTTGAGCAGTAGTCATGCCGGCTTCAGGATGCAGCGAGGATGGAGGGCAAAGACCAGTGGCGGGGAAAAGAGTCGGGTGGGGGAGGGAAAGTGACCGATTTGAGATGGAGTCTTGACGTGGCATCGACAGAAGGTGCTGGCAAACTGCGCGCGGGGTGGAGGTCCTGGCTGGGTTGGCTGGTGGCCCACGGCACCTCTGACATGTGGAAGACCAAGGAGGGGTGGGCAGGAAGCAGTACAGTCGATTCGGACGTTTGGATTGTGAGGCATCGGTGCTTCGAGTGGAGGAGCATCTGGAGGCGTGAGCCTGGAGTTCGGCAGAGAGCGGTCACCATGAGGGGCTGCGCGCGTCCTTGGGAATGGCTGTGTGTGGGGAGGGCGTGGGGATGGCGGACCACAGGCAGGGGAGGCTGAGCGTGGGCATCCCCCTGCGACAGTGCGAAGCTGCGTCATCTCAGAGGGGACCAGGGCAAACCTAGCAGTGGGATCCAACCCCCAATCCGCACGTCACCTCGGCGCTCTGGGTGCAGCAGCACCCCCACCCACTTTCCTGGAGCAATGCTACTGTGAATAAGTCTCTCTTTCTTATAATAAGAGACCGACTTCAAAAAATCGCCTTATATGATGCCTACTAAAGCTCTGACATAGTAACGTGCCCATCCGACAGGTGAGGAAACTCCAATTAGAGGTTCAGACATGAATCCCGTTCCAAACAGCCATGAAATGTCATGGCTAGAACGTGACATCGGGTTACTTCCGGAGGCGTTGCACCGAACCATAGAGTGAACGCGGCATCTGGCTACACTTTATACCCTAAGTAAAAAATAATAAGAAGAAAATAAAATCAAAAGACTGTCTCCCCAAGATGGAAATTTGAAAATGGCCGGTGCCTCGGCACAGCTGGCGAGGCAGAGTGCTGACCTCCCAGGGTGAGCAGGCCCCGTCTGCTCCAGTTAGAGCCGACTCGTCACTCCCGTATGAAGAGGAAAGGACGGGGTGTCGTCGAGCTTGGGCAGAGGCCAAGGCAAGGCCTGCTGCCAGCTTCCAGAGAGGAATGCAGACCCACCGTTTGGACCGCGGACAAAATGCAGTGGACAGCAGAGCCCCAGACCAGCTGTCCACCAGGATATTTCTGTAGGTCACCTTGGAAGGGCGTCTGCCCTGTTCCTTCCTAGAGACAAAATGGTAACTCATCTCAAAACTCATCCCGTGCCATGTTCAGATCGTGTTATATAAATGCGTATGGTGGATAAAACACACTTTCTCCTACGGTATATCCAGTAATTACCATCCAGTTCTTCTGTTATCTTCATAAGTCCCTGAGTTAAAGAACTCTGAGGGCTGTTTTATCAACACCTGAACTGATAGCAGCTTTGTCAAAGCGCGAGACCCAGAGTGGGAAAGAAATCCAATAAGAAATTCCCGAAAACACATTCTTTCTCAGTGAGATACTGCCAAGTATACCGCATCTCTCTCTCTCTCTCTCTCTCTCTCTCTCTCTGTCTCTCTCTCTCACACACACACACACACACACACACACACACTCTCACTCACACTCACACAAACACAAGATATTCTTTTTAGTAATTATGATAAATGGTTGGCTCCATTTCATAAATTATACCATCCATTTTGATGAAACCTTATACAACTGTATAGCCAAATTTGTGGGTGGTTTTCTTTGATTATGTTTGTGATGCCCAATTCACACAAACTTTTTTTCTGAGCGTTTTGGATTCTAAGAAAATCAAAGCAAGAAAGTAGGTGCGTTCAAACTTCCTCTTTTCCCGGAACACGTTGCCTCGTTCCCACGGAGCTGTAATTTCTCTTCCCCTTTCTTCTGGTACATGATGGACATTCTCTTCCCACAGTGCCCTCCCTTTCCTGCCAGAATCCCTGCGTATTAGTTTCCTGAGGGCCTCGTAACAAAACGCCACCAACTGCGTGGCTTAAAACAATAGAAATGTATTCTCTCACGGTTCTAGAGACCAAAAGTCCCAAATCAAGATATCAGCAGAGTCACACTTCCTCTGAGACTCTGAGCAGAATCCCTTCCTCGCCTCTTCCAGCTTCCGGCGGTTGATGGCAGTCCCTGGTGTGCTTTGTCTTACAGCTGCATCACTGTCACATGGAGTCCTCCCTGTGTGTCTGCATCCAAATCCTCTTTTTCTTCTTCTAAGGACAGCAGACATCCTATTGCATAAGGACCCACCCTAATGATCTCATCTTAACTTGATGACATCTGTGAGGAGCCAGTGTCCAAATAACGTTACCTTCACAGGTACCAGGAGTCAAGACTTCAACAAATCTTTTTGGGGGAAACAATTCAACCCACAACACCCTGTGTCACTTATGGTTAGTTAGCATGAGTTCAAATCCCAAAAAGAAGCATGGCTTAAATTTTCCTTCCTAATCCGCGTCTTGAAGGTTTTATGACTAAAATTCTGCCCCCCAAGAACAACTAATCACAAAAATTATCTTTTCAAAATAAAATGTCAGTACTTTGAAGATAGCTCAGCATTAATATGCATGCTTACATGAGAATATGCACATGGTTCTCTCTCTCTCTCTCTCCCTCCTCATTTACTTCATTTTTAGGGATTTAATAATAGATTATAATATGCATCTCAAATTATCATGCCTATGCGTTCAAGAATAACTTATATTCTGGTTTTGCTCTTTTCCATTTACAATAAAACAAAGAGAAACTAAAATGTCTAAGCAATGAGATCAGCCATCTTCTTTACCGTTCTGGACCTCCATTTCATTTCTAACACTCTTAAGGCCTGAACTTTGTAGGGATCAATATCTTGTTGGCAGAACGGTCAAGAGCACGGTCTTCAGAGTCCAGAGGAGGTGAGGCTGGGCTGTCGCTGACTCACGGTCTGTTTGGGGATCTCTTACTCAGCCACCAAGGGGTCATTATGAGGACGGAATGGGATGATGATACGTGGAAAGGGCTTCACAGAGAGCCTAGCACCGAACATGTGCTCGGTTAATACTAACTGATTATTAAGCGACTCGTATGTAACGTGCTAATTGATTACTGGTGGTAACTTTTAAAATAGTATCATACGTGTTACAGAAGGAAATCTGCAATTATGTTTAAAATCTTTTTTTAAAAAAAATAATATGCATTTTAAATTCTGAGTAGGAAAAAGGTTTGGGAGCTTATATATAAAGAGTTTCTGAAAATTAGAAAGTTTTATTTTATTTTGTCTTGATTTACGAGTCCTCAAAAATCATATACTTTGATGTGGGTGGGATGATCCAGTATAGGACCCTTCCTTCTTAGAATTTGTGAAAAGCATCTAACTTTGATATTAATCTTACTAGCAAAAGACTGCTGTTTGCTCAGAAAGAGTAGGGGATATGGAAGCAAACAGACTTGAATTCGCGTGTGACATTGGACAATCACTGAAGAATTCTGAGCCTCAGTTTCTTTATCTTGAAATTGGAATTGCTAAGAGCTGAGACATTGGAGCTTAAATGCTATGAGTCAGATTTTCAGAAAAATAGAATGTTCCTTGTTTCTCATAACTGATCTCATTCTGTTTTGGAGCTTCCCTATTCCCCAAGAAAGGGGAAGAAGGAAACTCAAACCAGTCAGTATGAGTGTCTTAGTCTCTTCTAGTTTAAAACGTTTTCTTTCAGATTAACTCGGTCATGTCTGAATAATAAACGCTCAATCCTTTGAGGATTTCAATTTGGTCAATTTGAGATTTCTCGCCAGGCCCATCCAAATCCTTGGCGGATTTACACACCATGTAGACATCAGGGTGAAAGAAGTGGATGCTAGAACCACTTTGGGTCCTTGAGCTGTCTCCTGGTTCTTTCTGGACTACACAAGAAACCTGACACAAAAAAACCACAGATTGTATGATCCCATTTACATGAAATGCCCAGGATAGGTAAATCCATAGAGAGAAAGTAAGTTAGCAGTTAGTAGGAGTTAAGAGAAAGAAACTAAGGAGTGACTCCTAACGGATATGGGATTTCTTCTGAGGTGATGGAAATGTTTGAGGATTAGTTGGTGGAGACAGTTACATGACGTTGTGAATATTCTAAACACCGCTGAATTATATCCTTTAAAAGAGTGAATGTTTTGGTATGTAAATTATACCTCGATTCTTAAAAATCACTCATGGTCAGAATTACACTTGCTGCATTTTACTATGTTATTAGTTCTTGTGTGCAGATTTTATTACAATTGGAATTTAAGTGTGCATAAGTGTGTGGGTCTCTTTCTGGGTTTTCTATTCTGTTACGTTGTTCTGTCCCTCACTGCCTGGATCCCACGCTGTTTTCATTATATAGTAAGTTATATAGTAAGGCTTACATCAAGCTGATTCCTCCCACTTTATTTCTTTCTTTGTCAAGATTTTTTTTAGCTATTGTGGGCCTTGTGCCTTTCCATATAAATTTTAGAATAAGCTTGTCTATATTTCCAAAAAGCTAGATTTTGATTGAAATTACGTTATATCTACAGATCAACTTGAGAAGAACTGACTTTTTACTATGTTTCATCTTCTAATCCATAGACACAGTCTGTCTCTCCACCGATTTTGGAATTTGATTTCTTTTACCAGCATTTTGTAATTTTCAGCATGCAGAGCCTATGCACATTCCTCAAGTTTACACCTAAGTATTCAATTTTCTTTGACATAATTGTAAATGGCACTGTGTTTTTAATTTCAGCTTCCACATGTCCATTTTTAGTGCATAAAATATGCAGTTAATTTTTGTGTTGATTATGATTCACCAACCTTGTTTAATTCATTTATTAGTTCTAAGAGGGTTTTCTTTTCCAATGTTTATAGCTTCCTTGAATTTTTCTATATAGACATTTATGTCGCTTGCAAATAAGTTCCTTTTTATTTCTTCATTTCCAATCTGCATGCCGTTTCTTTATTTTCTTGCTTTATTGCAGTGGCTAGGACTCTCAGTGCTATGTTGACTAAGAGTGGTGAGAGCAGACATCCTTGCCTTATGCTCAGTCTTAGAAAGAAAGCAGCCAGTCTTTTACCATTAAATATGACATTATGCACGAGCCACTTTTAATTGCATCTCGGGCAGCATCATGTTGGTCCCACGCCATGCTGAATATCAGGCTTTTCTCAGGAGGTTGATGTTTTTCCGGCATATGCCTTGGGAAGTAGAAACAATTCTTCCTTTGGTAAATTCCCTCAAATGTTTGTTTCAGACATCATGCGCCTGTCTTACGTCTCCATCCTTAGAAGTAGGAGGTGAGGAAGCCACCTGTCGGTTATTTTCTCTTTCCTCTTCGTTCCGCACAGAGGGACTGGAAGGCCCGTCTTCCTTCCTGAAAGCCATAAGGAATGGGGCTTGCTTTACATCACACCTCTCTGCTCACTCTCGGGCATCAGTCTTCCAAGTGTGATATGTAGATCTCTAAGGGCTCTGAGACCCTTACAGAGGGTCCGTAAAGCATACACCTATTTTAATAAATATTAAGACATTATTTACCTTTTAAAGAATATTCTGACATTTTTACTAACATCGCAAAAATAGTCCTGGGTAAAATTGCTCTCACTTCAGCAACAACAAAGCCAGTGGCACCAAACACTGCTGGTCTTTACCATGTTTTTCAACATCATCCATTCACAGGGGGAAAAAAAAAGTCAATTTAGTAAAAAGAATGTCCTTGATGATGAAATAAAAATGATTAATGCTATTACATCCCAACCCTCGAGACCCATGTTTTTAATCTTTTTATGTAACAAGACAGAAAGTATGTGTAAAGCGCTTATGCCACTTACGGAACCACACTGGTTTTCTCAAGGAACACTCTGAACTAGTCTCCATTTTCATTGTGTGTCACTTTTACTTGAAAAGAATGATTGACAGACAAAGTATGGCTACTCAGACTTGGATATTTGGAAGACATTTTCTCGAGAATGAACAAAGTAAGTCTGTCACTTAAAAAAAAAACAAACCGAGAGCATTTGTTGCCAATGATAAAATTTGAAAGTCAAGTGAAAATTAGAATTGTAGACATCCTGTATCCACCACCGTGAATCTACTTCCCAGCATTTAAAGACATTTCTGATGAGATGGGTGGTGATGTTAACAAATGCCATTTTTTAAATATTGAGTAATGAAATGTGTCAACATTTGGAAGAGTTGAAGAACTTAGTGAACTAATATTTTCCAAATGACCAATGAATGATGTTACAAATGCATACATGAGAAAAATCCATTCAAAGTGCAAGATGGATTAATTAATTTTTATATATCAGAGAATGAAAATTCATTGATATGGTTCCAGATTTCATAGTGCAACTCAACTTTAGAGAAATTGTGGCATTAAAGGATAATTTCACATTAATCTGAGATGGTTATTCATACACTCTTGCTTTTTTGAATTATATATGTGTGTAAAGCTAGATTTTCTTCATATAAATCACCAAAACATTGGATTGAAGCAGACTGAATGCAGAAACAGATATGAAAATCCAACTGTCTTTTATTAAATTAGACACTGAAGAGATTTGCAAGAATTTTTTTTTAAAAAAAGGAGTAACTTTTCTGTTTTGGATATTATAATTATTTTCATAAAAATATATTATTTATGTTAACATCCAATGGGTTTAACATTCTTATTTTAAAAATGAATTCATAATCATTTTTAAAACTTTTCATTCTTAATTTATAAATATGGTAACTGTTGAGAGATAGAGCTGACATAACAAATAAAAACTCTTTAGGGTTTGCACCAATTTCTAATAGTGCAAAAGGACCTTGAGACCAAAATGTTTGAGCACCCACCGGTCATTGTGGTAAGCTTTCTCAATTCTATTAAATGGAAGCTTTGGGTATTTGTCAAATTCTTTTCTTGTTCCACAAGCCCAGCTTTCAAGACTGTTGTCTCGTCTGAGCTTAACAAATCTAGTTTGCTCCACAAAGCTGAACAAAATTGTCTTTGTTTTAGGCAGTATCTGCCTTTGCTGAAAGCAATAAATATCTCTGATTTAATCTGCGGGGAGCCACAGGGCAAAATGATTTTCCAAGAATAATAAAAAAAAATACATTAGTTTATCATATTAAAAATATTATTCTTGTTACATGGGTATTAAACGGGATTTGTATCTTCAGTAATCAGCAGCGTACCTTGTCAGGAGTAGCTACTCAATTCTCGTGATTCCACAATTCAGCCACATTTCCCCAAACAAGATACAGACCTAAATCCAACCAAGCAAAATAGTGCTGAGGTTTTCCCAGCGCACAAACCATCCTACACACAAAAAGTGGTGTTTCCTAAATCACTACTCAAGAGCGCTTTATTAAGTAATTGACGTGTACAAGGTGCTTAGCTAGCGAGGGGCCAGAGAGGAACATAAACACCGTTAGAACACAAATGCTGTTTTATATGCCCCAGAACAATGGTTCTCAACTTTGGTTATACACCAGAAACATCTAGGGAGCTTTTAAAAAGTACCAACATCTGGGCTCCGCTCCCAGCAATTTTGATTGAAATGGTCTAAGGTGTGGTCTGAACATCAGTATTCTCTAAAATTCCTCAACGGGTTTTAATGGGCAGCCAAAGCGGAGGACCATGGACTCAAACATTACAGTTTCAAATAGACTCCCCAACATTTATCTGGCGAATAGTTATTGAGCAGCTCTTGTGTTCCAGGTGCTCATCAAGGTGCTGGGGATCCAGCGGTGAACTATGAGGCAAGTGCTCCAGCAGAGGACAGACAGAGCCTACGTACATAAACACATAAATCCGTATTATGTCACTGGCAATGAGAACTCCAAAGAGAGGTAAAGCACGATGAGGAAATATAGGAAGAGTATGCAGAGGAGGGAGATTGTAGGAAGCATTAGGCGAGGGTGGAAGCAAGCAGAGGAGCGAGGAGACTTAATACAGCTGAGATGTTACGGGGCTTAGCTTGGGGCAGGGGTGTTGAGTAGGAAGTGGCCTCATCCAAGCTACATTGTAGAGGGGGAGCCAGCAGAACTCCCTGCCGAATTGGGTTTGGGCGTGAGAGACAGGGGAGAGTCAAGGATAGCGCCGGGGCTCTCTGCCAGAGCCACACACCTGCTCTTTGTGACAATTTTGTAGGTAGTTGGAAAAAGAGTTCCTCCGATTTATGAATGAGGAACTGTGGCCTAAAAGGAGGCTAAGTGAACAATGCGAGAGCGTGGAGCCGACACAGGATCCCGGCAACTACTTCCCGCCCACCAGCTCTTAAGACTCTTGGTCCAGTGCTCCGACTTTGTCAAATTTTGAGGCCACGGTGAAGTCTAAGCAAATTCCACCTTCTTGAAGTTTATCATCTAGCCGTAGGGTCGGGACCTAGAGATAAACACTAAGTCTCAACTGACTTAATGCCATGTGCTAAGTGCTACGTGTGCGAGAGGACGTAGTGCTTTTTTGAGATCTGAGGACAGAATGGACATGGTGAGCTTGGCAGAGCTGGGGTAGGAAGAGTATAGAAGTGAAAGGAAGATTTCAATGAAATGGTTTGGTGAAAATTATCATTGCTTCCACAGTAAAGGCAGGTGCACGTCGTGTACAGACATCAAAGTACAAAGCTATTTGGTTGAATCGGAGGGTTCGACCGGAAGCGGTGGGGTGGGGGAAGAGGCAGAGGCAGGGAAATCAAGTTGTCGAACGGGAGGCTGAAAAGGGAATTTGGGTCCAGATTACGGAGACATTAAATGCCCATCTAAGAGCGAGCGAGCCCACAGCCTCTTAATAGAGATAATAGGGATTAGAAAAATATTAATGTGATTTCAGGGTGATAATTAAGCTTACTAGGAAAGCAATAATAAAATCTTCATTAAAACAGGTCAAGAATATAGTCCTCATTTAATAACAGCCTGGATAAATCGGCTCGTCCTTAGATGAGGTTTCACCATCGGGAGAGCCTTTGAACTCGATGGGTAATTATTGTCAATAAGAACACAGATCCCTTTGAAATAATAAGACAATAAAATAAGGTGTAAAAGCAGTCGGGCGGCTTCCATTTGTACAAAACAGCAAAACAGCTTCGGGGCCAGTGCGTGCCCGACCCGACTGGGGAGAGGCTACCAGCCAGAGAAGCTGCATTTGCCCACCGCCTGGCTGCAGGGCATCTGCGTTTGTTTCGTGGGTGTGGCCAGGACAGACCGGCAGGGAAAATATGCGAATGGCAAAACTCTCTCAATAAAGCCTAACTGGTTTGGGAAGTTTGGAGGGCGTGCACTCAGTATAAGCTGGGGGTACTTTGTTGGGTCTTCGAACCTTCTTTGCATTCGGTACTGTGCAGAGAGGATGAGCCAGGAAAACGGTCCAGATACTTCAGTGTGGTTTTTGTCCCAAAAGAGAAACATGTTTTTAAATCAAAATTGTGGACTACCTGAGAGAACCATGGCTGTACTGAGTATGTTTATTTTCAAAGAGAAAAAATATTAAAGCCACCCTCGTGGGCCTTTTAAGATCCGTGACTCTACCTAGACCTTTTCTGCTGCTGTAAGTGGATCGGCCAATGTGAGTAACAGGGTTTAGAACCAGAAGCACCTTTAGCAGTTTGGAAGCACTGAGAGATCAAGATGAAGTTCAAGGGAGCGAAGAGTCAGTGCAGAGGGAAAAGGAGGAACCAGTCCCACGATGTGACACTCACTATCATCCAATACACTTGGGTAATAGCCTGTCCTGTTAAATGTGGCTAAATCCTCAGTTATCACAGAGGGTCTTGGAATTTTGAATAAAACGAGCCGAAACCATATAGGTGTGTAAACACTGGAAAAACAAAGCCGAGAGAGAGAGAGAGAGAGAGAGAGAGAGTGAGCTGAAACCATATAGGTAAGGGGTGTGTAAACACTGGAAAAACAAAGCTGAGAGAGAGAGAGAGAGAGAGAGAGAGAGAGAACACAACAACAAACAATTGAACTAAATAGACGTGAGGTGCCACAGAAATATCTAGATGTTGGTGTGCGATTAAGGACGGGACTAAAGTGGCTTGATTACACGCTTCTTGCAAATCTAAGCTCTGTAGATAAGAGGAAGGCACAGGAATGCTTGGACCCAAGTGTGATGTATGGGGATAGGAATGCATTACTTCGCTCTTTGCCTTGGCGTATGTGGCACAGCCTTTGCAGATGGGTTTGAGAAAGAGCAACCGATCAGATGATGTGTTTCTCCTCTGCAGACTCCATCTGGGGGTGGTCAGGGGAAAATGGACTAAATTATAGCCTTGATGGAGGAGGAAGGGAAGGCAGGAAGGGAGTGACGGAAGACCCGCCCCATTCATCTCTTGGCTGATGTGGAACCTGGGAAGATTGTTAGCTATGGAAGAGGATCTCAATTTCAAATCCAGCTCTGCCCCTTACCTGTGACGTGATTGTGGGCAGATGACTAAAACCTTTCTCTCCTTTCGCCGTGCTCTCCCTTATTCCTAAAATGTGAACGGCGACTACCTCACACTTGTGTGTGTGTTGCTTTGTTTTATTTTATTGGCATAGAAGTGTGTGAGAGCTTTAAGTAAGGAGCGTGAGTTAACCCTATTGAAAATCAAAGCGCTACACATGTGGGTGGTACTGTTATTATTTTCATGGCCGTGGTTTTGGTGGGTGGAAGTCAGGGGTGACCGTGGGAGCCCCAGGACTGGTTTGTCACTGGCTGACAGAGCTCTCTCTTCTTTCTTCACACCCACACCCTCACAGTGGTTGTGAGAGGGTGAATAGGTTTTGTCCTCTGGTTTTTATTGGGAAGGTCAAGAGGCTGACGGATGCCAGGAAATGGAATGTTTTTAGGTGAGCTTCGAGTTGTCTGGTTTTTCAATCTGCTCACCAGGACTTAAAAAATCACGTTTGTTTCTGTCCAATAGAGAAAGAGGTCTACTCCGAAGTCTCAACCAGAAATCGCTGTTAGAGTCATATTCTTAAAACTCATAGCTTTTAATAGCATTGAGAAAATGCATGTTTCCTTGCATGTATAACAGAATAATATGAAATAAATTTTTATTTATTTAACAGAGTAAATGTAAATAAATGAATTTACATAAATTCCATATGAGGGAATTTGCTTTGACCTAAGGAATAACTTCTTGGTGTTTTGGCGAAGACCCTACAATGGGTTCCTGAGGAAGGTGGCTTATCAGTTCAGGGTGTATTTTAAAAAATGCAATTACTTCCTAACATTAAGAAGACAGATTCCATTTCATTTATGCTGGTTTATTACGTTTGGCTTGTTGATCAGTATAATCAACTCTTTTTTCTGGATGTAAATGGCACATCATTCAATTGCTTTCTTGCTGGAACATCAGACTATAATGCAGTCTAAGGTCACGGTTCATATACATGGCATAACGGAGTACTCAGGCCACACAAAATGATTTTGAGATCGCTAGACCTCCATGTAGCATGGTTGAAGGATAAAACCCAGCCTGCTCACCACTTGCCAACATTGTCCTAAAGAAGAATTCACACAATGGCATCAAGCAGGTTCATAACTTTCCTAGAAGCTTCCACAGATCGACCCAAATATGTCATATTTTGTATCATAATTCTCATTCTTTATCATAACCCATAGTAGTAAAACAAATGATAACTTGGGTCAAAATCCATCTTTCTCTCTACAAAAAGGTATTACCTGATTTATATTCCGAAGAAGCAATCGGACACGAGTAATACCAACTTATTAAAAAATCGAAATTATTCTCTAGGCTTCACTTACTTCCAAGCATTTTGTGAGAGAAACTCTGATGGGTCATTTTATACATCCACTTGAAATGTGTTATTGGACGAGATTAGCATTTAAATTGATGAACTTCAAGTAAAGCAGATTGCTCTCCATAATGTGGGTGGGCCTCGTCCAATCAATTGAAGGCTCGACTAGAACCAAAGGACCAGCCTCTCTGAGCAAGAGAAAATTCTTTAGCAGACTGCCTTCAGACTTTATCTGCATTACCTACTGTCTTGGATATCCAGCCTGTTGGCCTTTAGACTAGAACCTGGGGCACTAGTTATTTTCTGAAAACAGGACAGTGTTTCTCTGGTCACATTGAGGATACCTGGACTCTCAATGTTGTGTCAGCTCTGATACCCACTTCATCCTGGGGCGGCTCGCTCACCTTTCTCGAGGTTATCATCTGTGGAATGGGATAAATAACATCGCCTTCCATCTCAGTGATGAGTCGTGAGCATTTACTAGGCAAAGCTTGTAAATAACTTTGCAGGTGAGGAATGTTGCACCCATGCTGTTTTATGGCATGTGTTACACTTGATCATATAAATTGTTTGGAATGTTTTTCCTAGACATCAAATACATGATTTCTAAAACCTTTAAACCAGTTTCTTTTGGTTTCTCTTATGACATATTAATGTGGATAGTCAGGGTCAAAGATAAGCCAGGATACCACAAAGGCATAGTTCAGAGATGCTGTACACTGACCCACCACAGAGCTTCCTGGACCAACTGAAGATCAAGGATGGCTGGCTCTTCACTCTATTGATAATTTCTGACTCAAGGTGATAGGTTTGTTATTGGCTACCCTTGGCTCTTCAATATTTTTCTAAGTTATGATAAACTTTTTTCCTTGTTCCAGAATGTGAGGCATAGCAAAGACATATAAAAAGGCAGAGATCCAAGACTTTTAAACAAATATACCAAAATTATTTTCCAAATATAGTTTAATAATTTAAAAATGTACATACTTGACAACTTTTGCATCCAAGATACGTATTAATTCTGTGTTTTCTTTCAAAGGATGTCAGTAAAATGAAGAGGGTGGTAAATGAATACTTGTCTTTATCATGATGAACATCTGCCAAACTATTCCCAGATCCCCACACTTCCAGGGGCAAGAATCTATGCAATTTTGGATCAGATCGTCTCATGAAGTCTCCTTAATCTTGAGCATTAGCCCAAAATGCACCTCAAACTGCTCTCTCATGATCTGCCTACTGTTTTTTGTTTTTTTTTGTTTTTCTTTCCTGACACTATGAATTCAAATTCTTTGAGTTCCTGACACTGGAAAATTTGTAAAAGACTTACTAGGGTCAACAAGCAAACATTAATAAAAATATTAACCCTAAAATCATGCCTCTGCATGTTGATTTGGCTTCAGGTGAAGATACAATGTCATCTGAGAAGGATTTATTTTTAGGCTGAATTATTTCGAAATGACACTAGTTACACGTCACCTTATTTGTCACCAAAGACTGGTTCAATTCAAAAAAAAAAAGGCATAAGTTCAAATGTCTCAATGACAGAGTTAAGAAGGAAAGTTACTCTGGTACGAATTCTGGAATATCTCAACTGGCCATGATAATGGGCTAAAACTAATGAGATCAAATGTACCAGGGATAACTAAGAAAGTCTTGCATTGAGGTTCAGAAAATCAACCACACAGATTTAAAATGGAATGAGCTATTTAAATTGAAATTCTTTGGGTAAAAGAAACTGGTCGACTTGAAATTCAGTTCAGGTCAGTGTGACTGGATTGACTAAAAAGCCAATGTCTTACAGATTGTATTACAAGGTTTATAGTGTTTATATTAACAGATGTAATGATATAATTCGCTCATCTGTTTTTTCATTCATCAGTCAGTAGTGTTTAGGGGGTGGTAGAGATTAGAGAATCAGTAAGCACTCTGTCTAGACAGCAGAGTCATTACTTGGTTTAAGCCAATAGTGCTGTTGTAGGGGAATTCAGGATCCATATTCCAGATCTTTAAAGAGAATCTGGAAGTTTGGATTTTAATAGAAAAAAAAAATCCAATTTTCTAAACACCCTGAAATAAAAATAATGTAGGCTGTATCTAGCTAACAGGCCACCCACTGTCACCTGTGTGTTAGACATATTGTCTGGATCTTAGGAAAGAGATGCGAACTGGAGATAGAGGTTTAGGCTTTGTCATTTTATAGGTCATCTTATATGGCAGTTGAATCAATGGAAGTGAATAAAATCCTTGAGGACTGTATTGAGAGGAATAAGTTACAGTCTTATGCCTGTTTTATTTTAGGCTATGTATTTTTGAAAATTGACTTTATCTATTGACTTTTTAGCTACACTATTTTGAATTAACTTTTTACTTGTTGCTCTAAGGACTGCTATTCACATTTTTAAATGTTCACAATCTACTTAGAGTTGATATTGTACTACTTCATGTAAAATATACAAACTTTACCATTATATAGGTCCATTTATCCATTCTCCCGTTCATTGTGCTATAGTTTTCATATATTACCTACCTGCTTTATGCATCTCATAATACAAAGACATAAATTTTTTTGTTTTAAATTGTCTTTATCCACATATATACTATTTCAAGTGTTCTTCATTCTTTTCTGAAGATTCAATTTGCATCTAGTATCAATTCCCATCATTCTGAAGAACTCTTAAAGAATATCTTGTAGTGTAGATATGCTGGCAATCGATTATCTTAGTTTTTATTTACTTGAAAATTTTTTATTTGCCTTTATTCTTGAAGATTATTTTCATTAGATATAGAATTCTAATTTGAAAGGTTTTATTCTTCTATTACTTCGATGATATTAAACCATTGCCTTTTGGCTTTCATTGTTTCTGATGACAAGTTAGCAGTTCTTTATATTATTGTTTCTCTTCATAGATAATGTGTCATTTTTCTCTGGCTGATTTAACAATATTTTGTTGTTATCTTCGCTTTTCTTTAAATTAGCCATGGTGGGCTTCACTGTGGTTTTCTTTGGATCTTGATTGAATTTGCTGAGCTTCTTTAATCTGCAAGCATCTTTCACCAAATTTGGGGGAACTTTTAGGTATTACTACTTATAAATTTTGTATTCCTCATTCTCCCTCTCTTCTCTTTGTAGGGCTCAGATTACATGTATGTTAGGACTTTTGATTTTGTCCCATAGAGCAATGTCCTTTCTCCCCAGTCTTCAGACTTTATCACCGTAGAGATCTATCTTCAACTTTACTGACTTTTCTTGTGTCATCTCCTAGTTGTTAAGTCTATACAGTTAATTTTTTATTTTATGCATTGTATTTTTTAGTTATAGATTTTCTGTTTTGTTATTGTTTATAGTTTCTATTTAGGAATCTTTCATTTATTACACATATATTTTCTTTATATTTTTAGATAATTTTGAAAATATTTATTTTAAAATCCTTGCCTGATAATTCCAATGTGTGGGTCATTTGGGGGTCAGATTTTATTAAGTCTTTTCTTTTCCATTGGCGTCATATTTTCTTGATTCTTTGTATGTTTAATAAGTTTGCCTTGTATGTCTAATAATCTTGGACATTGCTGATGACACATTTTAGAGACATTGGATTCTGTTCTATTTCTCCAAAGAGTATAGAATCTTTTGGTTTAAGCAGGCTGTTAACATGGTTAGAATTGAATTCCAGTTTTGTCATCTCTGTGGTGGACAGCAGTTATAATAGATGCTCACTTTGTTTAGCCTCAGCTGAACTGGTTGGAGTCTTCCCTTTGCATGCATAGTTCAAAAGTTGTTCAGAGATCTGGACAGAATTTATACACAAAATTTTGCACATAGTTCTTTGGCTGTCCTTTATGTTGTCTGGTCTCCTTAAAATGTGTCTTCTCATCCTTCAGGCCTGTTGATTCTTATCCAAGTTTTGATTGTACAGTGTGTCTTGGACTGAGACCTGCTGCGTGGCAAAACCAAAAAACTTATCAATGCGATTTCCTTCTTCTTAGTACCCACTGCCTCCCAGACTTTGCCTGCTTTTGATTTCTCTCCAGTGCCTTCAGTTAGCGATCTTTATTTATGTTTTATCCAAAGTTCGTAGTTGTTACCTGTGATACAGTGAAGGCAAGCAGAATGTGAAGCTGGGAGCAACCCCTCAATCCAAACCACAAGGCAAGTTACCTACAACCGGACTAGCTATTCACAATGGCTCATCTGGGTCTGTGATTCCTTCTCTCTAAAGCTTAGACTACAAGATACACTGGAGACTGTGCATAGTCTTCTCAACTAAACTGGTAGCAGCACACAAGCAACTAGCTTCCTAACCAAGACCCCCTACCTCCAGAATGTTCGCCCAAAATCCAATTTCTATTCTGCCACAAGAGTCAGAATATATATAAAACAGATCACAGTATGTCACTTCCCTGAGTAAGGATTCTTCCACGGCCCTTGATTTGCCTACAGAAGAACAGCCACTTTACTTAGCAGGGCTTATACGATCGTATGAGACTTGAAATGTGAGCATTCTGCCTCCTCTACAATCATTTCTCATCACTTTCCTACTCACGTTCCCACCAAGTACACTATGATTTAAGGACAGTCAGCTCTTGCTGATCCAAGCAAGTCACCTGCTTTTTTTCACCTCTGTGTGCTTAGCATTATCTTATCCTGCATCATTTTTCTCGTTAGCCGCTTGACACTGTATTTTATAATTATATGATAGACTTATAGACATTAGATTATGTCTACTTGACATTACAATAGTGATCTATATTTTATTTGTTATTATTGTTAATTATTATTATTAATATTACTAGATGTCTTCCACATTGAAAGGTTGGCATCATAGGGCCAGAGGCTTGTTTTAGTTCACAGTGGTATTTCCACTGTTTAGAATAGTGCCTGGTCCATAATAGCCACTTCAGTGAACACTTGTTGGGTGGCTGTGGTTGTTATCGGTCATAATTTCCACTTACTTCCTGCCTGAGTCAGCCTGGCAAAGGCATTCTGAGAACCCAGCTCAGGTGTTATCTTCTCTTTAGAACGTCTTTCAACATCCCTTCACTTCTACTGAATAAATGATTAAGTCTTCATCCATTTTTCCACAGAATCTATCTTCCTTATTTCTCTTTTTTATTTCTCTGCCCATTCCTGTGTTTACCACTGCACCATGGTATTAAAACACTATTACTCATGAATTGAATTGTAATCTCATCCATTGTTCGTACGCACCACACAAATCTTAGTTCTCTTCAGAGTGGCTGTGTTTCTGTCTTGCCTCCCCATTTCGAGAAAAGTCCTTTTGTTTCATTTGAACCCATAATAAGGTCTAAGGCAGATTTGATTATACTAAATTCGGGATATATTATATTCATAATTAAGTCTGATTTTTTTAGCATCTTGGGAAAACTGATAATAGTTCCTTAATTATTCTAACAATCTTAGATATGAATTGGGAAATTACAGGAAAAACTTACAGTTAGTTTTAGAGACCCAAATCAAAGTATTCTTTTGGATTTATTATTTTCTAATGTTTGCAAGCCTCTTTAGGATGAAAACTTTGGGCTTTTTTTTTTTAAATATTAAATTGGTGGTCAAATCTCAGTCAATGACTTTAATATTAATCAGGTGTACTCACTAATTCAGTAAGCAAATATTATCATAGCATTTGGAAAACAGTCTCTTTTTAACCCAAATCTACAAAGAATTAGAGTGAATAACACAGTGAGAGGTAAATTAATTCAAAGCACAAATAGTCATGGAATAACACTTCTATGCTTATCATGTAGGAAAAATATTTATAAGGGCTGAAATTGTGTTGAAAATCTATCTCAATAGTTACATTATTATCACTGTAAAAGAGGGTAAGATTTAACCTGTTGTCTCTTCTAAAGTCTCTTTTTAAGAAATAAAAATAGAGAGGTAGGGGAAACTTTAATAATGAAAGCATAATTTTTACTTTATTAATCGATTTTCTACCTCTTGGTAGACCCAGAAACATGGATTGCTTGTTTGCTCACTGCCCACGAGATGGTAAATAATTATTCTCAAGAGAACAAATGCATGGTCACCTCGTCAATCTCTCTGGTGGTCGAATCTCAATCAATGACTTTAATATTAATTAAATATAAATTGGTGGTCGAATCTCAATCAATGACTTTAATATATAAATATAAGAGTTTAAAAATATATGTTTATATACACGTGCTTGTGCACACGATAATGCACATAGAAATTAAGAACTTCTCTGAAATGAAACACTGAGGTCACATGAGCATATTTCAGCCTTTAACTTAGACTCTTAGGCTGCACGCCGAGCTATGACACACAGCCCATGTTTACAAAGTCGATTCGACTTCAGTTGTTAGTGTCAGTTATCATCGTTCCAGATTTAAAACCACCAGCCCAGAACCCCTCGCTGAGTTCTCGCAGCCCCCGGTAGCTGCACCGGGCACTTGGCACTTTGATGCACACTCTCTCATAATGTTCCTGGACCGTTGATTTAAACAGGCCTTTTCTCTTCATTTTATTACAAATTCTTGAATCCAAGGATCATGTCTGATATTTCTCAGAATCCTCATTAATGTCTAGTCCAGAAGCCTGTGCTAGAAAATGCTCCAAAAAAGTTGTTGATTGATTCAAAATGGATTTTCAATTTTATGAAAAATATTTTTAGACTAAAGGAAATATTCACTTTCGCGTTTGGAAAATAAGATGGATATCTTTTTCGAAAAAGTGGAAATAGGGTGACATCCTAAGGACTGCAAGTTTCCACATCAGCACACGTAATTTCAGTATAAAATCCCAACCCAACTTCATGAGAAAAATAAAGGACAAAACAGAGAGAATATGAAACACTGACAAATTTCCACTTCTTCAAAATTCGTTTCCACCATAATCAATGGAAAAAAACAGTTGTTAGTCTTCTCTGAGAGGAGGCATGTCTGTTTTCTCTCTCTCCCTCTCCTTCCCTTTCCCTCCCCCGTTCCCCCTCTGAAACAGAGTCAGACCAAGCCATATTTCCAGTTAGAAGTTGGCATGGGAGCCAAGCAGCTGTTCAGAAATGTCCGAGTGGACAGCAAATGGCGCTGATGGAGTTAACGGCAGTGACTCATTTGGGACATTCACAGCGGGTCAGCTGAAACCATTTCTTGCTGTAAAGAGAATTTAGTCCCTTTGGGCAGGCGCCCAAGAATATGAGCTGAGGTCGATAACAGCATAGTGCCTCCTTGGTTGCCACTGGTTGCTTCGCCATTCTCAGTTTTCAAAATTTTTTTAAAGGTGGATTTTTTTCTAACGCAATCACAAACAGTGATGGGAAGAACAGGCTGAGCAGCTGTTGACTGTTTGAAATAACAGAGGGGAGGCTTGGTTTCTGGAAATGCTCGACACAAGTTGCCTTGCAAGCTTTGATGATGACTTTCACATATAAAATTATGGGTCAGAAGCAGGAAGCTGAGTACTCTCCGTGCCAGTAAGTTTAGCTTGGCAAATATCATATTTAGGGGGTTTTAGAAAGATTTCATTCATCTAGGAACACTTTTCTACAAATTTTCATATTTTAAAATTAACTGAGCAACAATAAAAACAAAGAAAGTCATTCAAATTAAACATATAAGAAACAGCATACTCACGTTTTGTGAGCTTATACATTTTCCTTAACACATAAGGGAATGTATAAAAATATGATCAAAACCGTTGTGTGTTTTTGCATGTAGAAGACTAATAAAGACATTTTTCAGAGAAAAAACATAATTACCTGAAATGACACAAATTTGACATAAAACCTGTTTTTATTTTTGTTTTTATCTCCAAATTATTTTTTAAAAACCCTTTAAAGCAAACATCTTAGATTTGTTACTTACAGGTAGAAATTTTAACAAATGAGGAATAATAATAACTGTAATTATTGGTGGTTAGACTTAAATTTTACTTCCCTAATATTCTGGCATGAGATCATGGTTTCCACATTTAGATGAGATCTTGTTTTCACTGAACTTATTTGGTAGAAAAATCTGATTTGGAGATCGGTGTTCACCAGAATCAAGTTCCTTTGTGTGATTGGACCAAAAAGCTGATTCTGAGAATTTCAGACCAGGCTGAAGACAGATATAAAATGAATTATTTTTCTTTCCCATGAATAAAACCTTTGTGTTAGATAGAAGTTGTTAAATTAAATGACTATCAACCAGTGTAGTTTTCTACATACTTAATGCATTAAATAATTTTAAAGTGCATAGTTTTTAATGTGTTAAACAATTTTTTTTTTCAGCGCGGCTCCTTTGAGAATATGTAAGTTCAAAAAAGAATGGTTATGCTTTCTGTATTTTTATAGAGGACTGTGGGGGCATCACAAGGGCAGAGATGGTATTGGTGTTGCTTGCCTTCTGTCTATTTCATGATAGATGCTTAATAAATATTGGTTGAATTAATTAATTTTGACCACAGGAAATGGAGAGATGACAAAGAGTGTCATCTCTTTTTTTCTTTTTCTTTTCTTTTTTTTTTTTAGGTGAAGCAATCCTTGGTTGACCTCACAGATTGCAAGGACCTTGTCAGCTTAGAATCCCTTAGTTTTTAATTTTTTATACCTACAGCACCTGGTCTTCCTAGGTGGTCTCCCATCCAAGTACTAACCAGGCCCGACCCTGCTTAGCTTCTGAGATCAGATGGAATTGGGCGTGTGGAGGGTAGCATGGCCGTGTCATGTTTCCTCAGCAAAAGAACAGATTTGTCATGAAGATCGAGTAAAAGAGAAGATGGGATTTAGCATAATTTACATCGGAATTTCCGCAGCCACAGAAGGCAAGGCTTGAGGGGAGTTGAGAAAGCGAGAGGCGGTCATATGAATAAGTTTGTATTGGCCTGGGCCGAACGTATTTCTTCATATGACATCAAAGGCCAACCAAAAATTCCACAATCAAAAAAACGAAACTGGAACAGGGCATCAGGGCATCAGCAGGGAAAAGAGAGAGGGAGGTGAACAGCCACAGGGGTAAAAAGAGCGGTTCTGAGAATTTCCCACTTCGTTTCTGTTGCTTCTGCCCTGTTATTATTCATCGTTTCTCATCTCTCCCTCACGTTGATCTAAAATGGGATTGTGGAAGAAAAAAATGGCTGGTTAAATGTTAGGAACTCTTGGGCATCCTCAGGAGGGTACGTATTTTCCCTCCTTTGATCCCGTTGATCTTTTAGACCCGTTTCTGACTATTAACCTAATCAGCTTATGAGTATAATAGTTAAATGGAGAAGGACATTGCTTTTTCTGAGTGAGAAAAATTGCTTCATACACATTTGGAGATAGATTTCTTATCTCAAAAAATCAGTTCCATTTTTCTGTCTATATATTATATGTGTGTTATATATATGAGATATTTAATATATGTATTATATGAGATGATCTCTGATATATTATCTATCTATCTATCTAGAAATGGAACTTATTTTTTAAAAAGATAAAATAAGCTGGTGAAGTTTTAACCTTATGACTATTCTGTGCATAATTCCATTTCTTCTTCAAGTGTATTTTAATTGCTACTATTTGATATTTGACTTTTAAGATAGTCTAATATCTTAATAATTTAATATCAAGTGATACTAGTTTTAATTCTGCTAAGTACGAATCACTCTCTACTATTCCTTATGATAGAATAGGCACTAATTAGGTCTTTTTGGTATTAACAGAGGGCTGAGAAATCTAAATTCTATACTACTGTGTAGAAAGGCATTTAGATAGATAGATAGATGATAGATAGATAGATAGATAGATAGATAGATAGATGATAGATAGATAAATAGATGATAGGTAAGTAGGTAGGTAGATAGATAGATAATAGGTAGATAGATAGATGATGTATACACACATACATGGTACACACACACACAAATGCTAAAAGCATAAAAAATGACACAATAGGTAGATAGATAGATGATGTACACACACATACATGGTACACACACACAAATGCTAAAAGCATAAAAAATGACCCCATTGTAGAAGCTATTTATTATTGGATATCAGTATGTTTCTGTTGTTTAAAAAGCTGAAATTAAGAGTCCTATAGCTTCTATTGTCTTGTTTTGTTACCTTATTTTTATAGAAAATGAGAACAGAATCTCCTACAGGAAAAATCAGCTTGGTATCTGTCACGTCTATATCAAGTGTCTGAACTCATTTTTATTAGCGGCCCATTTCCCCATGGCACTTCCTGTATTTGGTAATGCAAACAAGCAGAACATTGTGTCATTGTGCTGGCGACACTCCTTATGAAAGCCAGGGAGTATCGAAAGCTGTGACTGGAGTTAATGGGACTTATTAATAAAAAGAAAAAAAGAATGCTTTGGTACCACTCCCTCATCTGGAGGGCCTGCTAATCTCGAGGTGTGAAGTCACTCAGACTCCGTGGCACACCACCCCCTCCCAGGCATCTGCCGTTTCAAGAATGCCCTGCACTTGGTGTCCCATCTCGTCTAATATGCAATCAGAATATTAAGCTATTTGTGAACTGATTTTTGAGATATTTGGAATATACCGAAGAGTTCTTTTTTCCGATTTAAAAGCCAGTGAAATTATGGAATTTGTAAACTGAAAAGGAAGATAATTTAATTTGATTTCAAGTCATGATTGTTGAAACCGTGCTCATTCCCAAAATGTGGCCTTGTAGCTGTAATGTGTAAAGACTTCGAAAAAAATAAATAAATAAATAACTCGGGAGGGAAGAGGTCAAAGAGGTTAAACCAGCGTTTATGGCAAATAGAGTGTCGCTTGTGAGGGTTCACAGTATGGTTTACATTTTGGGTTTGAACAAGGTCTTTCCAGCTATTGAGGTTAGATTCAGAATCTAAAGTTGTTTGTCACTTACGCCTAATTCAGCTTCATCTTTCATTGCTGTGTCTCCATTGCACCGGGAGAGCATTTAAAACGAGCTTCTCGCTGCCTCTGTGAAATACTCCTACAGATTTCTCTTCTAAGGAAAAAGTTAATTTTTTATAAAGATGACCTGTTCTATTGATTATTGTTATTATTTTTTTTTAAATAAAAATAATAGCAGCTAGAGCCTTGCCTGATGCCTGTCCTTCATGCTGGTAAATTATGTAAAGTCACACAACTCAAATTTAGAGATCCTCAAGCTTTGGAATCCCACACTGAGAATTCTACTAGGCAGGACAGACCAGTGGGCACAGACGGGCAGAGATTGTTGCCCCAAAGTTTATTCCGTCAACTAGAGTCGTAACATGAAATCTCAATGGAGGGGAGGGCTTAAATAACCTAGTTAAAACTATTCACATCAACACTGCTTAAACCAGAAAAAGTAAACACAGCAATTGATGCTCTGGCTTGAGTCTCAGCTCCGTCATTTACCAGCTGTGATTTGGGGCAGCATCGTCTCTATTTCAATCCTGGCTTTGTTTTCCGGGTCTGTGGTTCTCAAACAGGGTGACGAGGGACATCAGAATCACCTGAGGGTCCTATTGAAAAAGGATTGTCGGGTCGCATCACCAGTTTGATTCTGTAGATCTGGGGTGAGACACAATGGTTGGCATTTCTAGCAAGTTCTCAGGTGATGCTGACGCTGCCACGCTAGCTGCCACATTTTAAGACCCACCAACCGCGGGCAACTAACTTCATATTTTTGTTTCTGAGATTTTTTCTTCGTAACATGGGAATGATAATAACACCTACTTCACAGAGCGGTTTTGAGATTAAATATAGTAATATAGGGGAAGGTCTTGGAATCCTACGCAGCATATTGTGTTAATTAAGCCATGGCCATTGCCACTGATGATAACAATGATTGAAAATTCTGTCCCTCAGACTGTTTTGTGTTTACAGATACAAGCTAGCTTTACATTGGGAAAACTCATATCAAATATACTAATAAATAACACCATCCAAAAGCACCGAATATGTAGGCTTAGGAAAAAACATTGTGCCCCTTGGGTTTTTAATAAAAGCACTTTGTCATTGTAAAACCTCTGTGGGAACCAATGACCCTTTGAAAGCTATGGAAATACCCTTGGGATTGTGATACCCTTGGCATCTGCTTCTCCCACAAACGTGTTCACACGTGTATGTACACGAACTTGTGTTTGTACCACGGCTGCTTTGGATGCCCAGGTGACGGACGCTGATGTAGGAGCTGCCTGAGTCAGAGGAGCTGCGGGCCTTGCAAGAAGCAGTCAGCTGTGCCTTGTTTCCAGTTTTATCATTTAAATGGTGCAAAATGACTTCCATCCTCTCTGGTGACTTCCCTTGAATTGGGGCAGAATACAAAAGAATCCTGTTCTGGAGCCAACCATGCTGTGTCTCAGAGCCAGCTTGGGGCCATCTGGACAGCTGCTAGGACCTCACACAAGCCACTGACTATCTTGGAGGCTTAGATCCTTTCACTAAATGAAAGGACTACAATAGATAATGTCTAAACTGCTTCTAGAACGAATGGTGCCAATTATCTTCGAAGATACACACGTTGCACAGTCTTAACAACAGTGTCTTCTCACCCATTTAGTGTAACAAGCATCTCACACATCACTGCCGACTTATCACGTGCCCTTTTCCTATTACCGAACTCACATGCATTCAGATTCTATAAACGTGACGTGCTCTCTTTTCCGTAGATTCTCTATGTTCATTTTGACACTCTGCCATTTCTACCTGAGCCAGTTTGGGACATCTCATGGTCACTCTTGCCCGGATCACCAGCACGTTCTGTTTCATCTCCAGGCCTTTGCACAACTACTTATTTTCTAAGAACCCTCTTTCCTTCCAACTTTGCTTCCCTTTCTAGCAGCCCTCCCCCGCCCTCAGCACCCCTCTCTGGCTTCCCAATCTGGCGACATATGATCCTCCAGCTTACAGTTTAGGTCCACTTCCTCTGAGAAGTCTGGATTGAGCTAGGACTAGCTCCCCACTCCATGCGACCCCACGGCACTCAGTCCCCTCATTGCATCCTGCTGACACGCTGACTTCGGAATCTGACACACACGCACCTGCGTCTTAGTTTTCCTACTTACTGACTATGGCCTTGAGCAAGTTTCTTTGCTGAACCCCAAATTCTTAATTCATAGAATAAAGATGGTAAATACCTAGCTACCTGTTGGGCTGCTATGAGAATTCAATAAGGAAGTGCACAATACCTAGTTCAGATTTGTAAATGATGGCTTTCGTCATGACCGATTCGTCGTCGTTGGACAGTCTTTCCAAAATGTAAGATATGTAAAATAAGCTTTTGGAAAGTCATAGACCACAGTCAAATTATGATTGATGCCTTGAATATGATGTTGATCAAAAGGGGTTTCACATGCTTTATGTCAATCTTCTCATGCTCCAAAATTCCCTGTGGAGTTGAATCCTGCCCTCTGGCCTGGAGCAAGGCCTTGCCTTTGTGTCTACAAAGGCTCTCAAATAATTCTAATGAGCGGCGAGGTCAGGAACCACTGCTTGGGTGGACTACAAGCAGGTAGAGCAGAGGCCACCCATTGATGTCTTGGAAAGCACACTGTGTCCCCTTTGTTCAGAAGTGGACCACGGTGGTATTTGAGAGAAGCTGAGACATGGGAATGAGAACAGGCCATACCCTTCGCATACACTCTTGTACTCACACACATCTGGAATTTCCAATAAAATACGGGGAAAGGTCACTTGGTCTGCACTTTTTTAAATAACAAACATTTCTAAGCTGCCATCTCAGCCATCAAAGTGGCCAGTATGAGGCCAGATATGCCTATGGAGAGAAGTCAGCTACAAATCATATACTCACATAAGAAAGACTGAAAGACTTGAGTGATACGGCAAGATTAGTCCGTAGCTTCCATTCGATGTTGAAAATTGCCACCTCAGTGCAGTGACTTTTTGTTTTGGCATGACTGATGCTGGACTGCTGTTTCTGAGCCTAGTTACCCAATAGGTACAGCTACTTCATAAGCATGGCCCCAGTTCTAGATAATAAAGCTGAAGTCTTAACTTAGTGGAGGATGGCTGGCTCCTTGTTGGTTGTGGCATCTTATAGCTGCATCAAATTAGTTAAATGTATTTTATTTGCCTGTGGCAGGTGACTTAATGTTAAACTTAATCTCTCAAAAGACAGTTCCAATCCACTGTTAACTGGCAGCACTGTGAAATGTGGGGTTTGGTGCAATATGTGAAGCCTGGGATGGTTGTCACATTCGCATAGAGTGTCCAGAGCTAATGGGAGGTGATGAATACAGTAATAAGTCAAACATCGTTCTCTACTTTTGTTCTTGAGTCCTAATCGGAAATGGAATACAATCTCACTTTAATACAAAATTTTTATTCCCCAAGATCCACTATTCAAGTTATGTACTTCATCACAAAATACAAATATATATGTAAAGACCAGACATAAGAAGAAGTCAATGTGAACAAAAATATATCTTTTAAGAAGAGATATAAAATATTTTATAAAATATTTTTTAACTGTGGCAAACAAAGAAGGCTTATTTTTACCTATGTAGTAATTCTGACCCCTTGATAATAATGGGAAGTCATACGATACCTAGCCTTCTCAACCTGCTGTCAGGTAAGTAGATGATAAGTCACAAGTGAATTTCGACTAGGCCTTTCTCTCTTTTTGAGCAGCTATTCCCAGAGAAGAGGCCCAGAAGGAAACACCACTGCCCATCCCGATTTCCTGTGGCAGAATCATTATCAATCCTGGCAGTGGAGACTCTTAAAACTAAAGTGACAAATGAATTCTTGCACCCAACCAGTACCCAGAGGTCCTAGGCATCTTGGAGATCAGGATGCAAAACAGTGGGACAAACATGTGACTCAATGGTGACTAGGCAAGTGGCTCAAGCCTTTTGAGTGTTTTCCGTGAACAGAGATCAGAGCCTAGCCCAGACCTGCTTGAAGACTATTTGAGAAAAGAGACTGGTAATTTGTTTGCTAAAATCCAGGTTTTTGTAGACAGATGAGGTTAAAGTCAACAGCCCCTTAAACACTATTTGCCTTATGGTTCTGCCCCTTGACCTCTGTTCTTTTCATTCTACATGTTTCTCCTGGATGCCAGGGTAGCTTCTCCCAGCAAGAGGTGGTGTCTCTGTTCTCTTGAATCTTTTCCTCTTAGTTTCCCATGAATTTCCTGTCTTGCTCTGTCTAGTAGAAAATAACAGCAGTAATACCATGCCAGTCTGCTGCCTCTCAAGAAACCCCACACGTCCACGTGAACAAGCCTGGGCTAGCATGCTGGGGAATAGAATGCATGTGAGGGAGGCTGAGGCAGCCCCCCAACATGTGAGAGAGCCCATCCTAGACCAGTGGAGCTGCCCATCGCAGCTAACCACAGATGCATGTCTGGGTCCAGCCCATTCCAGGAGAATCATCTGGATGACCCAGAGACTGGGGAGCAGGGACGAGTGCCTATTATTTTAAGCCATTAAGTTTTAGAGTGTTATGGAGCCATAGCTAACTGATACACGGGCCAAGAGCAAATGTTAACTATTATTATTAATTGGCATTAAGATAGAGTATTGCCACTCCAGGAAGCGTTTTTCTTCTCTTTCAAAAGGGACTATTGCCATTCCAGGAAGCGTTTTTCATCTCTTTCAAAAGGGACTATCACTTTGAGACGCATAGCACCCTATGCATAACTCGTCCTCTCATCTCTATTGTTCCACTTATCACCTTGGCATTGAGACTATTTGTATATTACTTGTAAGCGAGGCAGTGTGTTATAATACTCAGTGCCACAGGCTCTAGAGCCAGGTTTGTGGGATTGTATCCTGACTCCACCACCTATTAGCATATGACCTTGGCAAGACTTCCATTTATCCGTGTTTCAGTTTTCTCATCAGTAAGATGAGGATAACGATACTATTACCACTTCCTAGAATTGCTGAAGAATCAATGAAATTAATGTCTAGAAACTTCCAGGTGGGAAAAGAGGAGAAAGAGAAGGAATTCGTGTCTCCCTTATAGATAATTGATTTCTCGGGAGAAAGCTTCCTGTTCTTCTCTGCATTGCTAAATTTAACACAGTATCTAGCATCCAGTAGGTTCTGAAAAAAACAGTAAACATCTGTCTGGAATGAATGACTACATACATTTAAGCTAGGTCCAGTCTGTAAAGAAGGATATAAGATTTTCTGTTTGTCTCATTTTATTTTATTGATTTTTACACTTAAAAG
>NW_006439713.1:5775506-5785603 GCF_000325575.1 Pteropus alecto
GGGGGGGTAGCGGTTTAAAATTTTTAAAAATCCAGTTAATAAGTCCTTCTAAGTACTGTCCTGCTGGCAGGGAAGATCAGTTTAATTAGGTGTCATCCAGAGCACTGTTTCTCAAACTATGTTCCATGCAAGCGCTTCAGAATTTTTATATTTAATTCAATTTTCATGTAAACATATTTGAAACACTGAAAACTCTACAATAAACATGAACACTCAGATATGTTATTTATTTAATTTTGATAAACTTCTTATTAATTTACTCTGTGACGTTTGTGGGTTTGAGGCTGACCCAGACTGAAGTGTCTCCATCTTGGTTTAATGGGATATGGTCCTTACACCACAAAGCAGATTCTTTTTTAAAGAGAGAAAGGTTGGGGAGAGATAGATAGATGGATGGATGGGTAGAGAGACAGATAAATAGATACATGATAGATAGATGACAGATAGATGGATAGATAGATAGATAGATAGATTGATAGATAGTTGATAGATAGATGATAGATAGATGATAGAAACGATATTTTATAGCTTTTACAGCTTTACATGTATTACATGCCAAGCACTGTTGTAAACATTTTAATCATGCACGAATATCAATTTGCGTAAACTTCGCAATAATCCTATGAGAAAGGTACCATTTTACAGATGAGGGAACTGAGGCATGGGGAGATGCAGTGGTTTTCCTGAGGTCAAACAGCTGATAATGGCAATGACCGTGAGGTTTTAGTCTCTGCTTTTAACCAGGACACTGCCAATATTTAGTTATAATTCTGGTTGATCAGAACAGCCTACGTTGTTCTCACAAACCGACCTCGTAGTAAGTAGATATAATCGTTTAGGATTGGAGGAGAATGAGAAAGGATTCTTGTTTCCCCTGCCCTATTAAGCGAGAGATAAGAATAGGAGTCAGACTCATGGAGATGAAAGTGTAGCATCGTTTATTACTGATGGACAAAAGGAGGAGGCTGAAAGTTGTTGCTATGACAAATAACTTAATGCTGTTCTCTAGAGCCGAGTTTACCCACCCATCAGGGAAGATGTGGGGCGGCCGGGGAAAGGCCTTCCCTGTCGGGCTACGTTGATGACAAGGCAGAGAGCAGGCAGACCCACGAGGACAAAGACAGGACGAAGCTCATCAGGCCTGCCCAGCTCCCTCTCCTCCATCTCCCAGCCTCGCCCACTGAACCTCTAAGCAATTAGAAGACATATTTAGAATGGAGCCATAGAGACGTCTGTTAAAACAATGGAAGGAGGAGACGTTCCCCCAAACAATTACAAAGTAAAACTTACTAAACACAGTTTTAATAAAAATGGATCAGAGTTCTAGGTGACATTTTTTCTTGAAAGAAAAATAATTCCACTCCTCAAAGCATTTGTAAGCCATTCTTCCAAAAAGATGCAAAATATGTTATACTCTATTTTGAAATATCTAATGTTACCTTTTCCAAAGGATCATTTCGAAATGATGCTGATTGGGGCAAGGCATCATCCCTAAAGTGTGACTGTCTCCCTGATTTCTTCTCAGCCCTTTTCATAGAGGGTAGCTTCTCTGTTCCCAGGGCTGAGCAGAAACTGATGCATATTTATGTTCTTAGTAAATACTGAATTACAAGTGGCTGATGAGGATGATTGCCTGGTGCCAGAAAGTTACGTGAGCTGGAGACTACACTTTCCCATTCCTTGAGGCAGAAAAACTCACTCAGTGGTTGGGAAACGCAGCTGCCTCTGAGAATCACTCTGGCTCCATTTTCACTAGCAAGAGAGGCTGGGGCCCAGCCCAGACTCGCCTAAGAATCAGAAGCTCTGGACCCGTAGTCTTAAACACTCTACCAATAAAAGGAAATAAAGCCAATTAGAATAAAAGACATCAGGATAAAATTATACACTTTGGGGGGTGGGGGGAGTTGTATGTTTAGAAGAAAAATAACTAAGATTAAAATAGCCTAAAGCAGTTTATTGAAACTTCTGTGTTCTGGGGACAACTGAAGCAACAAAGGGAAACGACATATAAGCTCTAGGGGCTGTGCCGGAGACGGAGTCCCCTGTGGAGGTGACAGGTGTGAGTTTTTACCTAGGTCCACCCACACTGGAAGTTACCTGCCTAGAGGAAGAAGCTCACGTCAAATGCCAGGTTGGCAAAGGGCATCGGCAGCAGATTCTTCTGCCAGGCCACTCATAGGCAAAGTCCTGGGTCAAGAAGCCACCCACGTTCCTCTTTGAAACGCCTATCACCCGCAAGCATCTATTACCTGCTCTTGAATGTCCGGCCTTGTCCTGGGAACAGTGTGGACATACAGGAGATCTGTCGTTCATATTTGCACTCTCAGTGGAGGGTTCCAGGGTGCAGGACATGGACTAGGCAGCGGGGATCCCAAGCTAGAGTCCCGGTTCTTCTTGATCTCAGAATATAGTGAATAATTTTATCGAACTGGAGAGGAAAAAGATATGTATTTGAAAAGCTATGTACTTACAAAGTCACCTATAAACATATAGGTGACAACAGGCAGTGAATTTTTCATTTGACACCAAGAGGAAAAGGGATATTTCATTAATCAGGGCATTTCACAATTCCCACATATGAGTTACCAATTAGCAGAGAATTAGAATACAATGCGATCATTTAAGGAGCGTAATTTAGTCTTTTGATGAATCAGAAGGCATGGTATATGTGCTTCTGAGCCATCAGTAAGACAATCATCAGTGTTACAACAGTGAGGCTCTGATAGGCTTATTAACTATTTAACATATCAACCTAGTTAATTAATATAGTACTCTAATTAATAGACTGACAAAACATATTTTTATAGATCAGCATCTGATCTATAGGCTGCATATTCTCACCATGTGCTGTTGGATATATTGCATAAAATATTTTAAAGCAATGCATCCATAAATAAATTGAATCATGCCTCCAATGGAGTATGATAAGGTAAAGAATGAACCTCAAACGAACCTAAGGAATGCTGGGAGGGGGTTAAGAAGGAAGAAGGATGTTTGGAGAATCGCAAGGGAACAGTCCCTTGATACCGATCTTATTTTCTGTGTCCCAAATGCCAGTCTTCCAATGCAAAGAATTCACTTGTACTCTGAGGAAACCAAGATCAATTTTTTAGATGGTCGGTATGTTGGAGACACTAAGTGAGCCCTTTGACAACATGCAGAAAGATCGACAGTAGCCTCGGATTTTTGGTAAATTATTTATTGCTCGGATGAATCTAGTTTGGCCACACCTTTCTCAGTTCAACCTGAGGTAAAACAGCCAGAAGCTGATGTGTCAATACAGTAGAAATACACCCTGAGTCAGCTAATTATTGCATGTTGTTGTAGCAAATAGCACACCCAGACTAAATTTGGTAAAGTTGGAACTACCCACATGTTTTTGCCCAAACTGGGAACCAGAATCTATTTTCTTCCAAAAAAAAAAAAAATTACTGTTTTTTTCAGATTGTAAAAAATGATAGTGTGACTTTTAAAATCCCAAATGATACATAGAATATACAGAAGGAAAATAATCTCCAGAAACATCGCTACTTAAAGATGAGCACAGGCAAAAATTTGGTATCTGTCTAGACACTTCTCTATGCATATGTAATTTTATGCAAATGGATTATATAGTTCATTATCTTGCCTTGTTACTTAGCAGTATTATAGTTGTCTCTCTATGTTAATATGTACACATTTACATCATAGTTTCTGATAATTTCTTGGCATTCCGTTTTATGGCTGTACCAAAATTTTATTAACTATTCCCCAATCAATGAATATAAAAGTTTAGTTATCTTCAGCATTATTAACAATGTTTTAATAGCCATCTTAATCATACATCTTTGCGAATGTATCTGCTTTTCTCCTTAGAATCAGTTCTTGAAAGTAGACCTGCTGGGTCAAAGGGCACAGATGTTATTAAGGCTTGGGTTCCTCTCACCACACTACCCTCCTCCAGAAAGGTCATCTCAATTTCCTCTTCTATTAGCAGTGTTGGAAAAACACAACAACACTATTTCTAATAACCAGGCATAGTCCATCTAAATCAGGTGTTATTTTAATAAACCAAGAAACCAGCCTTCATGAAACTTAAGGGCAACAGGGGTTCTAGAGGCAAAGAGCCCAAGGGTCTATTGAGAAAGTGTTTTGTTGGGGATGACTGAACTTGAATTTGGGAATGAAATCTCTCTAACCTCCACCATCTATAAGGAGCCTAGAGGCCCAAGAATGGGTATCCAATTCGTCCTCACTGGGAAGGTGATCTTCTCCTTATCCAATCTGGCCAAGAGAAGAGAAGACCACATCTATGGCCCCACCTGGATCTTGCCTGCTCCACATAGGGTACTGGATTTTTGATCTCAGCTCCTATTTCTGGTCACAGGTAGTTCTCCATCTTTGCATGTCGACCTCAGAGGGCCTCTTTAGTTCAGCAGCTCTGTCGCCCCAAACTGAGCTCTGCTTGTCAGTGGCCCAAGGCCTCTTTCCTAGACATGATCTCTCTACCGATCTGACATCTACTGTCTTTGTGGCCAGGAAAATATGAGAGTTTCTAAAGCCGCGATGATCGCAGATGATTTCTTCTTGTTTGAAGTTCCACGGAGGCACCTGCCATGCGCTTGGAACTATTCATCCTTTGTGATCTTTTAAGTGTTCATCGTGTGTGAAATCTTGACTTCCTTTACTGGACACTTCTCACACCTACATTTTACTCCAGCCACTTACTGCAGTAACCATCAACACACAGCTATGATCTGATAGCATCTTGCCTCAGCTGAACTGATTGATTAGCTCTTGCTTTCTGGGTATGTTTCAAAGGTACCTTTGGATGGGCATTTTCTCTTCCCATTTCCCTCTGTCCACTCTCCCATTTCTGTTCCTTGGTATCAAAATAAGCCTACATGCAAGCCCCTGACTCAGGCTCTGTTTTGGGGAAGAACCAAAGTTAAGATATTGCCCAACATACTGCCATAAAGTGAAACCAACAACAAAAAAATCCTCTCAATGAACCGTTGATGTAAGATACATCGAGCAGCCATTCTTAAAGCAAAAAGTTGGCCTTGACTTGTCATAAGGGCAACAGGGGTTCTAGAGGCAAAGAGCCCAAGGGTCTATTGAGAAACCCAGTGACAAAAGGGGACCAACAGTTTTAATTCAATTTTGAGAAAAGAGAGATGAAATGATACATCCAAAAATGATTTCAATGGCTCTATTCCAAAGAAGTTTAATTCTAGAATATATAACAGAGGACCTCCTTATCTATACATACACAATAGTTAATTTTCATTGGCTGCCTTGGCTAAATAAATTATAATTCTTTATGCTTTTTAAGGAAATAAAATATTATTGAAAGGTTTTTGTTTATATTCTTCTTTACAAAGCACTAGCCAAAACAAACAAACAAAACGAAAGGTTTTTTTGTAGACAAAGATATACCATCTTGAATTAAAAGGCTCCAAAATAGACACCCAAAATACTAATGAAAATATTTATTTTCTCAGCAAATTGTCACTGTGCTAGTCAAAAAAAAAAAAAAAAACCAACAACAAAAAAAACCTTTCCACTGACTAAACATAATCTAAGTTTCTAAGGCAAATGTTACTGACTCTATTATTCAAAGACTAGAAGAGAACATAGGTTGATTTATTCATGATCATCTTTGTTTTGTTCTGTGATCACTTTTGAAGTCCTAGTTATAGGCTCCAGAAAATTCTTTTTCCCTTAAGTTTTAATATCGCTCTTTTAATAATTGCCAACTCTAATCCATATTTGATATCTCAAAAACTCTTTAATCAAAATACTTCCTAAAAAATGTCTTTAATAGGCAAATCATAGAGTCAGAAGATAGATTAGAGGTTGCCAGCAACTGAGGGCAGGTAGGAATTGACAATTATTGCTAACGGGTAAGGGGTTTCCTTCTGGGATGATAAAAATACTCTAAAATTAGACAGTAGTGATGGTGACGCAACTTTGTGAATATACTGAAACCTCTGACTTGTACACTTTGAGAAAGTGAACTTATTATATGTGAATCATATCTCAATAAAAATTTAAAAATAACAAAGAAACTTTCTGGAAGTACTTGATATTTTTCCCTGGGAAAATATTTTCGAGCCCTTGTGTTTATTCTTCTTTCTTCTGCTCTTTCTTGCTGGGGAAACAAGGAGCAGCGGGAGGCTCCTGCCCGACTTCCCCGATGGTCACGGTCAGCTCTGGCCCTTTGCTATGTAACCTTACAGGAGGGCAAAGCATCCTTTTGACCCTAAGTCTGAAGTTTAACCCCTGTGATCTGCCCAGTTGGAGACCTCTATGGTGCACTGCACATTTTATCAGTCTGACTATCAGGAGGCTTGACCGCATTATTTCCTTCATCCGGACTGTCGATTTCGTCCTGTCATAAGTGGCAGGGCTGTAAAGAGGACAAGCAGTAACAATCGCTGGGACCTAATCCCTCCCGTGAGCTGCTGAGCACCAGAGCCACAAGTTAATAGTCAGCAGAGGAGTCGTAGTGGCTTGGCTTTTTATTCACAAGGAAAAAAACAATCCCTATTGGCAGCTGAAGAGACAGCCCCTCCGGGGACCAATTATTCTATAATACTGCAGCATGCTGCTGCCAGCCCCCCTGGGAACCACTCCACTGGGCTTCCCTCACAGAGGCCGGGCTGGTGCTCCAGACACAAGTTGTTCTTCATGTCAAAACTGCCATTAATGACACAATTAAGTAACTGGGGACCACAGAGAAGCTCTTAATTAGGTAAACACAGCTCTCTGAGAAATGATTGCCCAGTTTTAGGCTAGCCATTGCTGTCACATCGCTGGAAGATGCACGCTCCGTGGATAAACGAAGAAGCATTTTAAGGACCCAATTTCTGTCTGATTATTTCTCCTTATTTAGTGGTAGAACATACTTATCATTTTATCAAAAATGGTGTGGGTTGCTCCATTTTAAGAATTCACATCTTTTCGTTTTGCAAAGGGAAAAGGATCACACGGGGAGGAAAGAATTGCTAAGCATTCTCCCAGGTACCAAACGATTTAACCGTATCTGATCATCTTCTGGAATCTCTAAATAATTGGTGTGCTCTTGCATCAACTAAACGAAATTCACACACATTACGATGATTTCTTGTTCGGAACCTCCCTCTTTCTTTGCCCCACCATGAATCACATGCTCGAATATTGTTTTCTCATCGCACTTAAATTGTTCCTAATATTGGGTTCTATTTTATTTAGCCAGGAAGCTAGGAGGGTGGCATCCCCCTGACAGGTCGGAACAGGAAGATCGTACGTGATTTTGCAAAGCCGTTCCCCCTTCCACGGCCTCTCTCTCTCACATTGCTTGTATTTGGGTGTTCTTTCACATGGTTTTGAAACGGAAACGACTGGTCTCACTTAAGAAACTGAATCAACGCTTCTGAAAGGTTGTCACTGGTTATCAATGATGTTTTCTTCCTTTGATAAACCAACCTGGGCGTTCAGTTAATTTATCTTTTCATATCACAAAATGACAGACTAAAGCAGTTTTCTTCCAATTGTTTATTGACCTAATTATTTGCTACTCCCAAGTATTTATGAGAGCAATATTCTCGCGCATTTTCATCTTTTTTACCATCCTGGTTCATTTTTACATTGTACTACCTGGGTCTCTCCTAAAATTGAAGTTCAGACGGTCACGTTGTACATGCAGAAAAGTCAGCATGATCAGATTGCTCGTGGAAAGGAAAGTTAGGTGACAAAGACCACATTAAGTGGTAAAGACATCAAGTGGCCGTTTTCTCATGGTCCTTATTATATAGCTTTAAACTGCAGGCAACTACTTATTCTTTGTGCTAGTGTCTTGTACATCTATTAACCAGATCTTCTATCTATAAACTTAAGATGATTGGTGGATGAGAGAAAGAGTAACCTGCCTTCTCTTTGCTTCCCGCTGGTCTGTGAACCTCATTCCACTTTTCCTCTAATGTTCCTGCCATCAGGCCAGCTCCGACAGACCCCGACCCCCACCACCACCCTCTTCCATGACTCCCTTTGCGGCTAAAACACAACCCAGCTGACTCAACTGATAACCATCTTTATTCACAGTCACCTGCTCCTGCGGTTCATGTCCTTTGTCTCCAGTGTGGCCTTCAATATCGTCCCTCTTTCTGCTTTACTTCGTTTTCCCACTGGTACTCATGAGCCCTGTGCAGCTGATGCTCTGTGGTCAGACGCTTCGATTTGCTCTTGTGCTGAATGCAGAGCCTCAAAGGCCTCTTCGAACCACGCTTGGGCCTGATGAGCTGACCACAATCCCAGGTCACTCCCAAAGTTGGCTTTTCAGTTCTCGATTTGGAGCTTCAGAGCATCACCGAAGAAAATCACAGACATTTGCAGACCTGACCCGTGCATGGTGTCATTTTGGCTCCACTCCATAAAGCTTTCATTCCTTCAAACTGTACGGCTTAGATGCGTTCCCCAAAGAAGCCGTAGAATGCTTTTCCCCAGTCTTAATACTACGACTTGCCTTTTGCTCATTTAGCAAATGTTTTTTGACTATCTCCGAATGAGTAGGTAGATGCCGAAGACACTAGAGAAAAGAAACCAGGCGTGCATCTTCCTTCAGAGGGGTTATAGTCCGATGGTGGCGGCGGCGAGGCTGGGGAGAGGACAGCTAAGTACGCGGATCATCGCGAGAGAGCATAAAGAAGGGGAAACAGCACAGACTCGGGGCCAGGAGAGGATTCGGAAGACCATTCTGCCTTCTTTATTTGATGAAATCGACAGCATCCAACATGAGCTTCTTCAGCTAATTTCCTCCGAACATCAAAGAACTTCACTCTCTCTGATTCCATCTTTAATCCCATTTCAGCCTCAGAGGAAATACTGCTCATTCTTCATTACAAGTCAGCCCTTCCATCTGCTGTCTTAATGCTATTCTCTCCAGCCTGCTCAGGGACCCCGCCATGGAAACCCTCACTCCTTATAGGATATTGAATCTCTCTTATCCCACTGGCTTTTTTCCCTTCGCCTTCAAAACTGCACGGGTCTCTTCGATATGGGTTAAACTCTGCTGCTCACCTCGACAACAGGCTGCTTTTTCTACCAAGTACTTGGAATCTGTCTCCAGTTCTTTGTCCCATTTACTTCCTTTTCTATATTTTCAATGAATATTAAATATTTCATACATGCCAAAGGATTAAGAATGGTATAAATGGTATAAATAAAATATAGTTTATTGATTAATTCATAAAATTAATTAATTCATAAAATAGTATAATAAGGGCTTCGATGCTTACTGTCTAATAAAGTATTAGAAATTAGACATTACCCAGTCAATTACGTCTCTTGATTCTCCTTCCAGCTTCGTGGAAAGTAACGTTCTCTGCTTTTGGCGTTTCTCATCCCTATGCATTTATTTATATCTTCACTACATGCTTATTCTAAAATACGACAAGTATAAATTTGCATACACATTCCAAATAAATGGTACCACACTGATGTATCCTTCTTCAAATTGTTACTTTCATTCAATACTTTGTGTTTTGAGATGCATCCACATCGATATATACATTTTGCTCCTGAATTATATTCCATTGTTTTCATGTGTGTGTCCTCACACACACAAACATATATACATACGTAATCTTGTTTGTAATCCATTCTCCCGAGTGTTAGAAATTTAGGTATTTTTTTTAAATGTTTGCAATTTTCGACCATGAATATTCTTGTGTATGTGTCTTCTTGTGCACAAGCAGAGGAGTTACTTTAGGGTAGAGACTTAGAGGGGATTTCTGGGTCATCTAAATGAATGAATGAATGAATGAATGAATGAAACCAATACTTATTGCCACCTTGATTACACATCACCTGGGAAACATGGAGCCCACTGTATGGATGTAAAAAAAAAAAAATGAGACAAAAAGAGGTAATGTCACAATGGCATAATTATGGAGGGACACAAAACACAATTTTTGATGTCAAACTTCTGTGTGATAATCACTGTACCTAGCTTCCATAGATAGGTTGGGAGACGTTGAAACTCGCGAGCTAGACTTCAAAATTCGGGTATCCAGCTAAGGTAGTTTCCATTTGAAAATATTGCTCGTTCATTAGCTTTTAAAATGCCCTTTCTCATC
>NW_006439713.1:5785722-5792989 GCF_000325575.1 Pteropus alecto
TTTTTCCTTTGCTCAAGTATGGTAACTAACAACTGTGCGATGGTTCTGAAACCAAAAACCACAATTGCAGTGCTTAAATTTAGGCCATTGCCTTGTGTTGCCAATTTAGAGAAGATGTGGTTAAACCAACAGTCACTGTGACTGCTGACATTTCTGATTCCGTGAATTAAAAATAAAAGCCCCTTTTCCTTCTATAACCATATTAATTTGCTATTGACAGATGAGTTAAATAACACATTCGACAAGATATTTCTCACCCACTTAATAAAGTGAACATCTCGACCTTGAAACCTCATGAGATAGTAATTTGCCAATGTTCAGTACTCATTCTATTTCAGGGCTTCCAGTAAATATAAAGAAATCTTTTCTTTTTTTAAATTTGATGTTTGTGACATTACTTGTATAACCAGGATTAAGGTACGACAGTTTCTGTCCGTATTGATGCCACTCTTTGACAGGAGAGAAATCAAAACACATTGAGATGACTGGGCAGGAGAAAGATTTCCCATGGAAAATAAGCAACATTAATTTATTCTCTTCTTGCCTACAGATATACACTGATGGGCACAGGAAGGGAGCGGCAGAAATGCCAGCACAACCATAGACAAAGACACGGAGGCTTTCTTTCTAGAGCAGAATGGACAGGTGTTCTTCCCACCAGAGGACGTAGAAATGCTGGAAAGGTACCTTTTCCTCAGAACCATTTCTGATCGGCTTTTCAGAAGAAGACTCCCATCTGCGTTTGGAGACACACAATCCTTGTATGACCTAAGCCATTTGGGGAGTTTAGTGTACTATGGATTTGGGATCATAAAGTGACAATATACGTATCAGATAATCGGCAGTGAAAAATAATAGCGATTGATTTCCAAGGAGAAAAAGGAAATATTTTTAGAAGAAGTTCTTGTTTTGTGTTAAGGAATATAGTTAAGCCGTTGAGAAAATGTTTTTTAATACAGATCTGTAGGGGTCACCATGTGAGTGGTTTCATGATTCTTATTTGATTATTTGGCATAAATGTGTAATTCCTCATGTCAGTAGGAGTAATTGTGAAACCAAACCAAAACTTGATTTACTAACATTAGGTTCCATCTCCAAAATCCCTTATTATGACCTAAAAGTCATGTGTTAATATTAAGTCCTTTTTATCCTGTTTTTATTTTTCCTACAATGGCAGATAGTACAAAGTGTCATACCTCTTGAATAATTAGGAGCAGATATAACAAAATCTATTAAATACCTTCTCCATCTCCCACATTATCAATAACAAATAGTTAAATTGGACCTACAACCGATAGGGTAACTGTTTACATTACTTTGGTTTTCTCTTTGCTCATTTTATTTTAATAAAAGAGGTGGATGACAGAGAAGCCTAATATTTATGTATGCTCTCAGCAACAAATTTTTCCTTAAAAGCTTTAGACGGTACAAGTATATTTTTCAAAGTCCTGGAATTTAAGAGAGAGATGAATTGAACAAAAAACCAAATCTGGGTAAGTGATATTTTCAGTTTCAGAAGAATACCGAAGTATAGAGGATTAAATTAAAAGGACATAAACTAATTAGGAGAGGTTTTGCTGTTAAATTATTGAGAAGGAGTTAGTTTCCTTTAATGAAGAGCATCATTGTCATTTCTAAAGAGCTGACAGGCTATGAAAGGGTTAATGAGTTTTTAAAAAAAGAGTATAAATGTGAATAAATGGGTTACTTTCTGACCGTCACTGAACCACTTTGAGCAGCAATACTGTATAATCCTAAACAGACCCGTCTTAGTAAGGAGAGTATTTGGGTAGGAGAATAATCAGTGACTGGGTGTTCATGATTCAATATTCAATACACATCACTCCCTTCACCATTGCGAGAGAAGGGTGTCGGCTAAATCTTAGGAAATGGTGGCTCTTTGAAGTGGTCTTTTTTTCCAGACTTAAAACCATCACCTTGACCTGGTTGAGTTGTTTCAGAAAATGCCTTGAAAACCTTAGTTGTACAGGAGCCCCGACACCAATGTCCTGACCACTTCCTAACTCAGAAAATGACAACCCGATGATCGACGCTCTCTTCTTGTGGCTCGATTTTTAAAAAGATTAATGACTCCAGTTGGAATCTAATTTCCTCTTAAAATTAATGCTGCAAAATTAATGGGGCAGCTGGTCACGTTTCAAAGGGTAAATAAATGGCTATCCTTGTTACGGTCAGGGTCACTGCTACGATTTTTCAGTGACTCACAAGCTCTGGGGCGTACACAAATGGTTGGACTTGAGGACCAAGATGCCACCAACAGTAAATGAGGGTGCCCGGCAGGAGCAGCTGGTGAACACGCTCATCATCTTTCTTCCAATCTATTCAGTAGTTTGATTTTTCAGGGAATCTTTAATGCTGAAGTTGCTATGGGATGGAAGCACACACGCTCCACCAGCCTGTCTGCTTCTTCAGGATGCACATGTGCACATGTACACACACAACCCACTGTAATGTGTTAGGGTAGGAGCTGCATTTCCCAAACCTAGCACAATATCTACCACATAGGATGTACTCAATACTTGTCTAGGGAAAGGAGGAGGGAGGGAGGGAGGAAGAGAGGGAAGAAAGAAAGGAAAGAATGAGAGAAGGAAGGAAGGAAAGAAGGAAGGAAGGAAGGAAGGAAGGAAGGAAGGAAGGAAGGAAGGAAGGAAGAAAGGAAGGAAGGAAGGAAGGAAGGAAGGAATTAAAAGTAAATGTAGCAGCATAAATTGGAAAGCCTTTCCTTCTGCCTTTCATCTTCCTTTTTACCAGTGCAATTCTGAGGATTATCTTGAGTCTTGCGTACAGGCCTGGCGTTGAATAACCCACCACTCAGTTTTACAGGTATCTGTTGCGAGTGCATTCAGCTGCTCTGTGTGCGTGCGCATGCTTGCTGGTGCACAAGCACACACACACACGCTCACATCCTCACAGGCACAACGGTGGCTGTCGGGAACATTTTCTACGAACAGGACAAACACTGATTTCTTCTATTTGAAGGGTCGTCCTCATCTGAAACCTCCATGACACTCTATCGAGGCACGTTTCTCATGACCCTTAGCCTTTCCTCATGACATAGTTGCTATGTAAGGCTCATACATGTTAGGAAGTGTAGTGTATTTGAAACTCCCTCTTCTATATGACAAAATTGTCATATATAATCTGTAATATAATATATAACATAATCTGTAATAATCTATATTTTCTTGATCTATTCTTTAGTTTTAAACCAAATAATTAACATCTATAAATAAATTAATTTCAATTTTAAAGACACTAATTAATTTCTGTAAAGTAATTCTTGTAGGAACTAAAATTTGCACTTACCAGGCAAAATTATGCCTCACAGTTTGCAGTTTGTTTCACTATTTTAAGTTTTAAATGTGAATAAAAATTCTAAATGGACACATGGAAGAAAAAAATGGAGTAACTCAAGTTCTATATATTCTCCTCTACAAGCAGGGTGCTATCATCGTTTATTTTGAATCTACTCTTTAAGGCAAGAATATTATAAGAGTTGGAGAGAGGAACAGAGCCCAACCAGTGACAAATTTACTCTCAAAACAAATTCATATAGTTTAGTACTCAGGCTAGAATATATACCTGGAGTTGTAGGATTAACTTCCCCGTAGAATGCATGTTTATTAAAGGACAAGTAAAAATGAGCTAATTGGAGTCCAGAGTTATATATACATGTATATATATCCAGAGATGTATATATATGTACATATACATGTATATATACATGTATATATACATCTCTGGACTTCAATTAGTGCATATAAATATATATGTGTATATATATGTGTATATATATATATCAACTTCAATTAGTGCATTTCATTACTTGTCCTTTTATATATATATGTATATATACACACACACACACATATATATTCCCATAACTGTGCATGCAACTATTGCCTTATTTAGTGTATTGGGTATCATAATGTCCATTTTGAATGTTTATAATCAATATTCAACAATAACTGTAGCAATTGTGTATAACAGTCCAGGGGGCAGCAAACTTTCTCTGTAAAGGCCAGAGAGTAAATTTTATTATTTGCAGTCATCTGGTCTCTGTCACAACTACTCAGTTTGGCCATTGTAGTATGAAAGAAAGCAGCCATAGATAATACCTGAATGAACAAGCCTGGCTATATTTCAATAAAACTTTATTTACAAAAAAAGATAGCTGGCCGAATTGAGCTCATTGGCTCTAATTTGCAAAACCCTGTCTTATACCAACAAAAGACTTTATCGGGAGGAGGGGTATTTTATCACTGACTTTGTTTAGAGAGACTGGCTTTTAGTTTCATTATTGTTTTTAAATTCTCTGCAGGAAATGCACCCCCTTATTGCCACAGCTGGGTTGTACCACACTGCCTGCCCTTGGCGCTCCACTGCCTACTTCTGACTATGGTGTAGGCCCTTGAAGGCAAACTTGATGTCCAGTTCTTCTTGGTGGCCCCAGGATCTGCCACAGGGCTTTGTACATTGACAGTGCTTAATAATTATTTGTGAAATACATTAGCTCAGCTGTACCTTAGATTTAAATCAAGCCTTACATACTAATTACCTTCATATAACTTATTCAGTGTACTTCTAGCAGACTTAAAAAAATAAAGTATTATATATACATATTCATAAATTTCTTCCTACCACCAAACAAGTTTCTCCCAATATTCCTCAAAAACAGGTCTGTATTTCTCATAAATACTATTTATTTATATACTTATGGGTCACTTTATTTCAACAAATGGATGTAAAATATTCATTCTTTTATCTTCTTTTCCTTCCAATTCATCATTTACTAGACTCATAGTCTCCCAAGCTATTCTTTTCTTGTTTCATTTGCAAACTTAATGGTTTCAGCATTTCTGCCGCCGCTGCTGCAACTGTTTTATGCCCAATTAGAAGTTTTTGTTCTTCTTTATCTGCCCACAGACTCGTTCTCTGAGACCAGAGCTCGTTCATCCTTTTCTCTTGTAATCTTTGCCAACTGTCCCCAAGTCTTTGGCCATGGCACACTAAGGGAACAGGTGTTGCTGCGTCACTCTGTCCTCACCCTTCAAGTCCCCATCACCCAGCAGGTGCTGCTTCTCTGAAAATAGACACCTGTTGGCTTTCGCCATCATTTTGTTTTGTAAAGTGTCCAGATGACGTCTCCCTTTGCAGTTAAATCTCTCATTTTCTGAAGCTTATTACTTTCTTTTCCTTGGCTGTGTTTCTTCCCGTCCATCGGTTTCTTTCGCAGTGTGTATGTCGGTGTCTTTTTGCATTTGCTTTTCTGAGCCCTGGAGAGTGCAGGTAAGCAGCAGCCCTCCTTCCCCCAACCCAGAGCCCGCACAATGGGGCCTAAGGCCAAAGTCTTCTCGTCAACTGGATCATGTTGAGGACATGTCCTCACTGAGCCTTTGTGTGCTTTGTCTTTAAAATGAGCACCATAACCCTGTTTCATGGAGTCGATATGGAGATTCAATGAAATAATACATACGAAATGCCCGGTCCAGCACCTGGCCTCAGCACGAGGTGCGCATGCGACACTTTCATGTTATTTTTAGGGTCGCCATGTCCGGTTGTGCAGTTTGCGGACTGCATAAAAGTGTCCAATCAGCTCAGAGGGGAGTGGCCAGGAGCAGAAATGGCTATTTTCTTCCTAGATGATTATTTGTCTTCCTAGATGATTCTTCTTTTGTGAGTTTGTCTTCCTAGACGTCCATGTCTTGTCCAATTAGTCCACCAGGAGGGTGCCCTTAGTGCCGGGCGCTCCTGACTTCCCCGTGGGTCTTTCGCTTCCGACGTCACTCACAGCCTGCTTGCTTTCATTCTCTCTAGGATCCTTTTTTAGGTTTTTTTCCTCACCAGCAAGACACACACCCTACACCGGCCTCCTCTCCCCCTCCGCAACATGGTGGCACACACCTGTTCTTTTTGGGACACAGTTACAGCTCAGGGAAGTCAGAGCTAGTGACTGTGCCCGCTCTCTTCTGGGGAGGGGACACTGACGCCTCTCTGAGGCACACGGCTGAGTGGAGGAGATGGGAAAAGGACCAGCGTCCGCGGTGGGGAGCGCAGTGGGGGCGGGGTGTCGCGTTCTCAGAGCGGCAGGAGGGACCCCGCAAGGTCCGGACGTGGATGAACCTGCCCGGAAGAAGCCACACTTGTGTTGAATCTTTACAGATGATGAAGAAATGCCCAGGTACAGTCAGGTAGACAAACGCATTCCAGGACGAAGAAAGTTTGGATAACAGTTAAAGCTGGTGTTAGCATGGTGTGCACCTTGCCAAGAAATATACCCAGAAACGACTTTACCAGAACTTTTGAACATCCCACAACAACCTTCTCAAGAGTCCTTAGTTTGCAGCGTTCTCTAGAAGCTGGCAAAATGGGTGTTGTCGTCAAAGCCCTCTGAGGGGTGAGGAAAGGGGACCCGGGACCTGTCCCACTTGGCTGAGGCTTTGGGGTGAGTTGGTTCCCGGACGTATCGCAGGCCTTACGAGACCCCAGCCTGCCCTTTCCTCCAGCTGAGCAAGGCTGTAACCAGATCTCCGTGGCCACTTGCAGAGGAGCCAAAACCCTGTTCCCAGAAGAAGAGATGCCAGGACCCACTGGGCAGCCTCTCCCCTCGGCACCTTTGACCCAGTCCACCCAGGAAAGCAGAGCTTCTGAGACCAAGCTGTCCTCGGCTCCTAGCGGGCTGGGGAAGCCATTGTGTTTTAGCTTAAGGCCTGTTTTTCCACGAAGAAGCAGCCCAGAGAAGGCCCATGGGCATCACTGTATTATAAGCCCATTCAGAGTAACAGTGCCAGAGCAGAGCTGGGGACAAAAACACTCAGCCCTGGGGGAGACAGTGTCGCTCTGAAAAGGCTCCAGCATCCTCTCTCTGGGACAAATTGAATCTGCTGATCCTGCATTCAGGCCCTTAAATAGCTCCCCGTGGACCTCCAGACATAGGCCATCCCAGGAAGAGAGGGTCACAGCGAAGGGGAAGAGCATGGATTTCTGGTCCGGAGCCCAGGAGTCACGTCTTTGTTCTGCCCTCATTACTCACGGAATCCTGCGCAAGTTGGCTAGTCCTGATTCTCACGTTTCTCGTTTGCGACATGCACAACATGATGTCTTACCTGTCCCACAAAACCATTGCAAGTAGCCCACAAGGTTACGCACGTGAGATATTCAGCATCCTGCTGAGCACAGAACAAGCTCGTGGGCATGGTGGCCTTTTCCGCCTTAAATTTTTATTGACATTTTCAGTTATAAAAGT
>NW_006439713.1:5793368-5799332 GCF_000325575.1 Pteropus alecto
CCCGTTGGCCCTTGACGGACATTGAAGTTGTGACAGTTGTTTACTTTTATAAACAGTGCTAAGATAAGCATCACCGAGTGGCCTTCTCTGTGCTCATCGGCAGTATCTCGTTATGATAAATTCCTAGAAGAGGAATTTCTGGGTCAAACGATAGGTCTATTTAATTTTTAGACAAATTGCTAAATTTCGTTTTCGAATTATTGAGTTGTTTTCACACCAACCATCAGTGTGGGAGAGGACATTTCCCCTCCACCTGCATGAAATGGGCATCAACATTTTGTTTCTTTAGAATCGTTACAGACAGATCACAGTGAACAAATGTTTGCTTATGGACCCTAGCCAAATAATATTCGATGTACAAACTTCTATAGCTATAGCCCCAGGTGTGCCTACCTTTTTTTCTCTCTCTCTCTTAGCTGACAACGAGCTGCCTTAATCAGGCAAACTCTCATTTTTATGGAGTGTAATAAAGGAGGAAGGATGTGACTTATTGGATTTGTAAATTAGGTGTTTCTCTTGTGAAGAAGTCACATCTGATCCCCAACACCAAAAGTTCTCTTATAACTTAAATGACCCAATTCTTGGAAGCAGTTAGCTTCCAAAGAACCCAGTATACTTCACATTGGCAAGAGGAGGCCGCAGGATTTAGAGTTTTTGGGTCATGGTTTCATGCCAACTTTTCCAGACTAAACCTGGACAATGTACCTGCCTCTCCAGAACCTGATTTGCTTCTCTAACGGATGGATTGACCTCATGGAAAGTAGAGACTTGAATAGACGGCCCAAGATATTATGGCAAAACCAATTTCTGTCTATTGCATTTCTTCACAGTTTAGAAATATTCAGAGGACTCTTTTTTTCTTTACATTACAACCCAGAATTTCTCATATTCTCCACTTTCAGGGATGTCAACCCATCCAAATAATGACCAACTTTACCGAGAAAGGAAGAGAACGCTTGGGAGAAAATAGTCAATGTGCAAATTATGTGTAACCCTTATAGCAGGAGGAGAGTCAAGGCTCCATCAACAGCAGGCGAGACAGAGAGACGTTCCAGAATCAAGCTGGTAGTGTGACAACAAGCCCTGAATTCTAGTCCCGACTCCTTCGACTCATAGCCGTGTGACCTGGGGCAAAGGATCTCTGCATAATTCATACGGTGGTGGTGAGGAAAAATCCAGTAATGGGGGTAAAAACTGTGCTGTCTCCTGGGAAACACATAAACATGAAAGGTATGGTTAATATTTGGTTTTAAAATCTCGCCTTCATTTTATGGTGTCTGATTTTCTTGGCATTCACAATACTCAGAAACCAATAAGAAAGCCAGGCTGTCACAAGTACAATTAAGGACAAGTTGGACAACTGCCCAGTTCCTGTACATTTGATCTCAGTGAAGCACAGCACGTTTGAAAGGGCCGTTGATGCAGGAGCCAAATTTCCGGGGAAGTCCCTCCATGTGGTCCCGTCCATCCCGCCATGCCACCTCCCATCCGTCTCTCATTCCTCAACAATTTGCTCTGCTCCGTCCACTCTAACTTTAAGGGTCTGTATCCCAACGCCAAGGTCTCCAGTCTTTATTTTTCCCTTTCCTGTCCACCTGGCTTAACTTATGCAAATAAGTGCTCAGAAAAGCCGTGGATGAGGTTTGAGGAGGATGAGAGGATCTCTGGTTTGGGCAGATGTGTAATCAGGGGAAGGCTGTTTATGGGAAGGTCGGGTCTCTCATGGCTCTGACTAGGGGTCTGACTTGCGCCATTCCCTGTCTTTCTGGAAGCTGGGGGGAAGGAGGGGGTGGCGCTCTCCTGGACACGCTCCGAGTCTATCTCAGTAGACAGAGTGCTCACCCACTGCCTTGCTCCTGGACTTCCCATGCACGTCACGTGGTCTTTCATCTACTGATTCAATTCCAAGCAATTTCCACGGATGGAGCTACAGCTTCGCAGGTAACTCAGCAGTTTTCTGAGTCCTGCCCACCCAGAGGGCTGACCCATCCCCCCAGACCGCTGAAACCCATCCACACATCTCTCATGTCCTAGCTTTAGATAAACTCCCCTGGTGATGGTGACTCAAGAAGGGGTCACCTGACAGGCTCCGTGAGTAAGAATGACCCATCTCACTTTGCTGAGGCCACATCACAGGCTTGCTGTCACCGAAGGTCATGACAGGACCATGTCTCCAGGTCTCCGACTGTGGGAGCCTCAGGTACCTCCTCCCCGCTCCCGAGGCCCAGAAATAAATCCACTGAGACAAGTAGTTCCAAAATAAAGGAACTTAGATCGAGGTTCTCAGCTGACACAAGGAACATAGCCAGGGAGGACAGGGACAGGGAGCAGACACAGTACGGGTAAACGGAAGGACCTTTTCAGAAATGCTCTCTGAACCTCTGAGGGCACCCTCCACCTTCCTGGTGACAGCCGTGTGGACCGGTCCTCACATTGCCCTCACACAATGCCCGAGGCCTGCCTGGCGTGAGCATCGCTTCTTCATCTGGCTACCTCTACTCTGTGGTGCTAATTCAATCTCGATGTCTTACTTTTTAGTGAAATACTCATGACCCGGTAGCATGTGCAAAATAATTAATATTTCACTTTACGCTCTCTTCAGAATTCTCAGACAGCGGCAGGAAAGCGTTGTGAAATTTTTGCTTGTAAATGACGTATGTGTATGGTGCGTAGTATATGCAGGGTGTGTGGTGATGTGTGTGAGTGTGGTGTGCGTGTGCCGTGGGCACATACGCGTGGGTGCACGTGTGCTCACGTGCACGTACATGCTTGGGGGCAGATGCAGGACAGAAACAGAGCAAAGAAAACACATGGACCTCACAAATTCAATGCCAAACAACAGATGCGCTTACAGATGAATTCGTTCGTCAGAGAACCACTTGTGAAAGGTTCGAATACTCCAGACAGATACATCTTGTCCCGGCACAGACATAGGAGGAAGTCTGTGAGGAAAACCAGGATTGTCTGAGCCACGGCACATCACTTATTCATTCACTTGACACACATTTATGGAACTTTTACGATGGGTCACCCGCTGTTGTGCCTGTGCCACTGGCTGCCTGGTGAGAACAGTGATGGGGCCCTTTCTCCAAGGAGCTCGCAGTCTAGGGGGAGAGAGAAGTCACAGCAGTGCCACCTGGGAAGTGTTTTGATGGAGGAAGGGCAGGGAGTTCTTTAAACCTCTTCCTGGTTTACCCTTGACCTGACCGCGAGACTCCCTTTGCTACCCCAAACCAGCAGGCTCGAATCTCGCCCCGCTTTGGGATGCCACAAGGAACCGTCGGAAAAAAGCAATGCTAGGCCCCCACTGTGAGAAAGGCCAGCGGGATTTGAGCTTCCTACAGGCCACTGCAAAAAAGGAAACACGGAAACTACATGATCGAACGTCTCATGATATAATCTGAACGATGGATCATAAAACGGTGAAATTTCTCCTATATCGTCTGTCACCTAATTATTGATTTCAAGAATTGGTAGATAGTACGGTATTCTCTAATTGCCATGTTCTCTCTTTTTCCATTTCCTTATCCTTCCAACTTTTGCAGGAACTAATACATATTAGAATAAGGCAAATTTTGATATGTTTTTGTTCAAAACGTATTATTATTTGCAATATTCAAGGTGGATTTTGAGAGAATATTTAAATCTTTTATATTAAGAAATGTTTCACACATACCAAAGAATATGTGTGCTTATAATTTACAGTCAAGTGTACAGAATATAAAATAAGCATCCACATACTCACCACTTAGCTCCAGAAGTAAAACATAGAAGTATGTAGAAACTCTCTTTACTCCCTCTCTTTGGTAGATAAACACTCGCTGTCTGAACTTAGGGTTTATCGCTGCCTGATTTTCTTCATAGATTTCCTTTTGTGATTGTGCCAAGGCAAGATATATTTTGAGTATTCGAACCTTTTGTCAATGGTTCTCTGACGAGTGAATTCATCTGTGAGTGCATCGTCTGCTTCACATCGGATTCGTGGGGCCTGCGTGATTTCTTTGCTCATCTCTCCTTTATTTTTAGCTGACGTTTCTGGGGTCATTTTCTTCCTTCTGGAGAGTACTTTTCTAGAGAAGTTTCCTCAGTGAGGACCTCTCGTTGTTCATCTGAAAATATCTTCATCTTGCTGAAAGAGTTCCACTGGGCTCATAGTTCTAGGTTGACAGTTGTTTTCTTTCAGCCCTCTGAAGCTATGATTTCATTTCTGCTCCCACTGATCCGACGAAGGAATTGTCTGCTTTTCCCATCATTTGTCTTTTCTGGCTGCTTCTCAGAGAGCTTCCTTTATCTTTGGTGTTCAGTCATTTTCATACAGTAATTCCAGAGTGGATTTCTTTTATCCTGCCTGTGATGCATGGAAGTTCCTAAATCTGAGGATTCACGAATTTCATGAATTTAAGAGAATTCTCCACCATCTCTTCAGTAATGTGCCTCCTCTTTATCCTCTTCATCACCTCTTTCCACAAGATGGACCGAATGTGTGTTATACCTTTATAATCTACATATGTGTTTTCACCTCCTCGTCCTTCTCTACCTCATTCAGTATAATTTTATAAGATTAACTCGAATTTCACCATTTTTCTCCTCAATTCTGTCTCGTATATGTATTCTGGAAGGTATATTTGTTGCTTTTGCAAACTTGACTCATTTTTTATACTCTCTTTCTCTTTTCTCATGTTTTCAAATCACCCATTTCTTTTTAAAAACATGTTAAATATACTTATTTTATATTTTGACATCCGATAATGTCAATATCTGATACTCTCTGGTTTTGTTCTGCTGTGTATTGTTTCTGCAGACTCTGACTCCTGGTCCTTGGTTACTTATGTACTCTATGATTATTTTCAACTCATGAATTTTAGAGCTTTCTTGGAAGCCTGCATTGAAGGTGCTTTGCTCTTGAGAAGATCAGCATTTACTCTTGCCGATGGTCAGGGGACACTACCGAGCTGGCCTGAATATAACTTTTTTTCAGCCTGGTGTTTCACAGACCACATGTACACTGTGAACTGGACCTCAGTTCCATGTGCAGGGTGGTAACCAATTCTCAAAGAACACTTACTTCTACCTCTCTTCCCAGAACCAAGGCTGATATTGGATACATTCCCTGGCCCTCTGCCTATGTGAGAGAATCTATTTTGGTTCAATCCTTTAGCTCAGAGCGTGGGCCTTCGGAGACCCATGTTTTATGTGGGTCACCTACCCCATGGGTTCACAGTTAAGTTTAATCCAATGTTCTATTTTACCAGACTCTCCAGGTACCCTTGGGCTGCTGACAGCTTTAGCACTCTCCTTTCTGGATTTGTGCTCCTGCTTAGCGTTTTTGGCCTCCGATCATTTCCCCAAGCCACACACTTAAAAAGCATTTAATGGTTTATTCAGCACTGTTACGTGTTTTGAAGACGATGGGTTTTAGGATCCCTTGGGTGCCATATTGCCAGAGATGTCTTCCCGCCCTCTCACAGGCCTTCGCCCTTGGCACTCAGATCTTCAGTGCAGATCCGGTACACTGAAGTACAGCAGAAAGGAAGAGAGCTTGGAGGAAGACATTTCCAGGGTTGCCCATGGGCCAGCCATCGGAAAAAGTAATCCTCACCCAACTCTTTGAAACAGATATCTTTGTCCTCAGAAACGGAACCTTTAATAGTTAAGAAACCCAGGCACAGTTACATAGGGGCAACGCTGGGATTCAGAACCTGATTTTGCTACTTTGTAGACTGAGTTCTTCCTTTATGGCCCTTTTCCACCCATGGAAGAGTTTTCCTCTGGTACTTCGTGTCTTCCTGAATAGCAAAAGACTAAGACTTCTCTTTCATTGGTTGACGCCAGACAACCATACGCAAATTCTAGAATTCTAGCCAATTTTTAAAACACTTTATTATCAATATCCTTATAACTTAGAAAGAGGATATACATATATTATATATTAGAGAATATATATGTATGTATGTATAAAGACAC
>NW_006439714.1:0-364 GCF_000325575.1 Pteropus alecto
TTATTAAATTTGGTGTTATATACTTTTCCATAGTAATTTTGTATGATCTTTTGTATTTCTGCATAATCAGTCATAATTTCCCCTCTTTCATCTCTGATTTTGTTTATTTGTGTCCTTTCTCTTTTTTCTTTAGTGAATGTAGACAGGAGTTTGTCAATTTTATTAACCTTCTCAAAGAACAAGCTTTTTGTTGCTTTTATTTTTTCTGTTGTTCTTTTATTTTCAATTTCATTTCTTTCTGCTCTAATTTTGATGATTTCTTTCCTTCTGCTGACTTTAGGCTTAATTTGTTCTTCCTTTTCTAGCTTTTTTATTTATTTGGGCTCATCCTTGTTTTTGGAAGTAGGCCTATAATGATATGAAC
>NW_006439715.1:0-17482 GCF_000325575.1 Pteropus alecto
CCTCCGCGGCCCGAAGACCCGCGGCTCCCCACAGTCTTGTTCTTAAGCTTAGTCTTCATTTGCTTTCTTTATAAATACTATGAAGGAAAACATCATCCGGCCAACATCTTGGAATCACTCCAATAACAGTTAACAAGATTTTACTATATTTTGATTTTCAAAGAACTGATGGACATATTTCAACAAGTGGAGTAATGCATACACATTATTTTTATAATTTCTTGCAAAAAATGCAAATAAGAATTGTCTTGAAAACTGTTCATAGGCTGCAGGTGAAATGACATAGTCCAGATTTACTTCAAAAACAATGATGTTTTAATTACTTCTTGGTCTAGTTAGATGTGCAAATTTTGTTGCATGAAAATAAGCATGTTGTTATTTCTGTCAAATTATTCTTGGCTAGAGTCAGTCCCCTAATCAATAACTCTGGATGTGCACTGAAACATGAAGTCAGGATGTGCAGTGTTACATTCACTTCCAACTCTTTATTCAAAAGACCCAGCAATGGTACTTTTATTGACATAAATTTAAATGCTGGGCTTAATTCTTTTGCTTTCAAGTACCACATGAAGGGCAATAAGTTTTTTGTGTTGCACAGAAGCATGTACTTGAATCTGGTTAGATATGTGCATAGGTTCTCCAGTGGAATTAACGTGGTAGCTACAATTATTTTGAAACCGTACTCTAAAGCAAATCTAGGATGAGATTGTAGTAGAGAAAATAATGGTGTGTAAAAGTTATTGCTGAGCTATTTGGAGATTTTGTAGAAATCCTAAGAAGGTGGAGAGCCTAGTATATTTTGATATCAAGGACTGGGAAATTAACTTTGTTCTTTCTCAAGAATGCTGTGGCAATTTTTATTGTGGTCTCATACACATTTTGTGATTATTTGTAGAAGTTCTGTGAAACATACCAGTGGTGACATTTTTAAAAATGTGATTTTATTATTAGTTACAAGCATGTAGGTCATTGGTTAGACATTTACATAGTTTATGAATGATCCCCCAAGTTATTCTTTCTCTCCTCGGGCTCTACACTTCACCATTACATTACTGGTAACTGCATCACATATGCTGTGTACCACATGACCATCTATCAACTAACCCATGACCATCTATCAAGTAACAATTTGTACTTCTTTAACAATTCACCCCAATCTTCCAGTTGCTCAACCCTTCTCTCCTCTGGCCATTACCAGATTCACCTCTATAATTGTGGGTCTGTTTTTGATTAGCTTGCTCTTTTGTTCCTTAGTTTCTCATGAAAGTGAAATATATGGTGTGGATCTTACTCTGTGTGACATTCTTCACTTAGCATAATAACCTTCAGATCTACCCATGTTGTTGTGAATGGTAGGATTTCATTATTTTTCAATGACAGAGAATTTGCCATTGTATATTTGAACCATAACTTCTTTATCCAATTGTTTTTTGATGGCCATTTTAGTTGCTTCTATATCTTGGTTATTGTAAATTGTGCTGCCATTAGCACAGAGGTGCATAGATCTTTATGGATTATTGTATTGGTTTTGTTGGATAAATACCCAGAAGTGTAATTGTTGTTCAAAAGGTAGATCCATTTTTAATTTTTTGAGAAACTTCCAGACTGTTTTTCATAGTGACCGTAACAATTTGCAATCCCACTAAACGTGTACAAAGGCTCCCTTTTCTCCACATCCTCGCCAACTTTGTTTTACTTTGATTTATTGACGATAGTCATTCCGACACATGTGAGGTGATATATGATTGATATGATTGTGGTTTTAATTTGTCATATAGTAAGTGAGCTTCTAGGCATGCATTTCTCTGATGATTAGTGACCTTGGACATTTTTTTTTGTCTGTCTATTGGCTATTTATATTTCCTCTTTGGTGAAATATGTGTTCAAGTCTTCTACCCATTGTTTAATTGGGTGGTTTGCTTTTTGGTGTTGGTCGTGAGCTGCATGAGTTCTTTATATATTTTGGATGTTGACCTATTATCAGATGTGTTATATGCAAATATCTTCACACATTCATTGAGCTGTCTTTTTGTTTTGTTGATTCATTGCTGTGTAAAAACATTTTAGTTGGGTATGGTCTCATTTGTTTATTTTTTCTTTTGTTTTCCTTGCCCGATTAGGAAAGGAATCTGAAAAGAAATGACTAGTAGTGATATCAGAGAGATTATTGCCTATGTTTTCTTCTAGAATTTTTATGGTTTGGGGGGGTCTTACATTTGAGTCTTTAATTCATTTTCAATCTATTCCTGTATAGGTATAAGTAGGTAGTCCAATTTCTTGTTTGTTCATTTGTTTTAGCATGGATCTGTCTAATTTTCCCAGAGACTGTGTTTACTCTACTGTATATTATTCTCTCTTTTGAAATATACTAAGTGAGCTTCTAGGCATGCATTTATTTCTGGGCTCTCTGTTCTGTTCCTTGGATCAATGTGTCTGTTTTTATGCTATTAACTTGATTTTTTGATTACTGGAGTGTTGTACTATAGTTTAATATCAGGTAGTGTGATACCTCCAACTTTGTTCTTGTTTCTCAAGATTGCCATGGCTATTTGAGGTCTCTTATGGTTCCACATAAATTTTAAGATGGTTTCTTCTAGCCTCTGAAAAACGTCATGATATTTTAATAGAGATTGCAAGGAATCTATAAATTGCTTTTGGTAGGATGGCCATTTTAATGACATTTCTTTCTACTTATGGGCATGATATCTGCTTCCATTGATTTGTATCTTCTTCAATTTCTTGTTTTCAAAGATTTATACTCGTCTGAGAATAGGTCTTTTACCACTTTGGTTAATGTACTTCCCAGGAATTTTGTTGTTTTAGATGCAGTTGTAAATGGGATTGTTTTCTTAATTTCTCTTTCTGAAAGTACTTCATTGGTGTATGAAAATGACATTGACTTTTGAAAATTTTGTATCCTGATACTTTGCCAAATTTGTTGATAAGTTCTACAGTTTTTTGGTGGAATCGTTAGGGTTCTCTATGTGTAGTACATGTCTCTGCAAATAATGAGAGTTTTGCTTCTTCCTTTCCAATTTGAATAGCTTTTATTTCTCTTTCTTGTCATATTGCCATGGCTAAGACTTTAAATACAATGTTGAATAAGCATGAACTTGTCTTGTTCCTGATCTTAGAAAAAAAATGTTTTTAGCCTTTCCTTTTGAGTATGTTAGCTGCAGTTTTGTCATATATGGCCTCTGTTATGTTGTCTTCCCTCTATTCCCGCTTTGTTTGGGGTTTTATCATAAATGGATTTTAGGTTTCATGGAATGCTATTCCTGCATCTATTGAAATGATCATATGATTTTTATTTTGATTTGTTATGTGGTGTATCAATTAATTGGTTTGTGGATATTGTACCAACCAGCATCTCAAGAATAAATCCAACTTGATCACGTTGTATGATATGTTTAGTGTACTTCTGAATTTGGTTTGCTAATATTCTGTTGAGAAGTTTTGCATAAGAGAAATTTTTGTTAATACAAGATATTGGCCTATAGTCTTGTAGTTGTTGTTGTTGTTGTTGTTGTTGTTGTTGTTGTTATGTCTTTGTCTGATTTTGGAATCAAGATAATGGTGACCTCATAAAAAAAGTTAGAGAGCCTTCCCTCCTCTTGAAACTTTGGAATGCTTTGAGGAGAATAAGTGTTAATTCTTCTTTGAACGTTTGGTAAAATTCTCCTATAAAGCCATCTGGTCCGAGAATGTTTTGTTTTGTTTTGTTTTTTCCCGTGTGAGTGGAATATTTTGATTACCGATTCCCTTTTGTTGGTGATAATTGTTCAGTTCAGAGTTTTCATTTCTTAGTGCAGTCTTGGGAGATTGTTTGTTTCTAGGAATATATTTATTTTTTCCAATTTGTCCAACATGTTGGTGTTTAATGGCTCATAGTACATTCTTATGATCCTTTGCATTTCTGTGGAGTTTGTATTTATTTTTCCTCTTTCATTTCTGATTTTATTCATTGGTCTTCTCTTTTTTCTTTGATGAGGCTGGTTAAGTGGTTGTCAATTTTGTTTATGCTTTCAAAGGACTGGCTCTTGGTTTCATTAATCTTTGTACTGTTTTTCTAGATTCTATATTGTTTATTGCCACTGTGATCTTTAGTATTTCCTTTCTTCTTCTTGCTTTTGACTATTTTTGTCTGTTCTTTTTCTAGTTCTTTTAAGTGTACGGTTAGATTGTTTATTTGAGCTTTTTCTTGTTGCTTGAGATTGGCCTGTAATGCTATGAATTTCCTCTTAGGACTGTTTTTGCTGTTTCCCATAAATTTTAAGGGGCTGATTTTCTTTTTTTTTTCCCTTCTTTCTTTTCCTTTCTTTCTTTCTTTTCTTTTTCTTGTCTCTAGGTAATTCATTGTTTAGGATCATGTTATTTAGCCCTGATGTGTTTGTGCATCTTCTCTTTTTTTCTAGTATTTTTTTCCAGGTTCCTACCATTATGATTGGAGAAGATGGTTTGATATGATTTTAATCTTCTTCATTTTACTGATACTTGGTTTGTGTCTTAACATGTGGTCTATCCTGGAAAGTGTTTCCTGTGTACTTGACAAGACTCTATATTTGGCTCCTTTTGGGTGAAATGCACTGAAAATATCTATTAAATCCATGTGGTGAATATGTCTTTAAGGCCCGTTATTTCCTTGTTGATTTTTTGTCTGGCAGATCTGTCCATGGGTATCAAAGTGTTGTCAAAGTCTCCTGCTATGAATGTATTACAGTTGATTTCTTGTTTTACATCGTTCAATAATTGTTTTATGTATATAGGTGCTCCTGTGTTGGATGCATATATGTTTGCTAGGGTTATGTTTTCTTGATGTTTTGTTTCTCGCATTCTTTCCATTTATTTATTTGACCTGATAGCTTTGCTGGGTAGAGTTATATGACTGACTATTTCTAACCAACCTGTTCTAGCTTGCACAGATTCTGTGAAAAATAATCAGTTTAATGGCAGATCCCTCGAGCTTAATAATTGTTTTTCCCTTGACGTGTTTAAGATTTTCTCTTTGTCTTTAACCTTGGTATTTTAATTTGTATGTGTCTTGGCGTGAACCTGTTTGGGTTCATTCCCTTTGCAACTCTGTGCAAGTTTCCTGTCATTTTCTCTAATAGGACTTTAGATTCTTTCTCTTTTACTTTTTCCTCTGGTACTCCTATGATAAAACCGTTTTCATAGCTGATTTTTCCTAGAGGCTCTGATACCATCTTTCTTACTTAAATATTTTTTTCTTGTTGCTAATCTGATTGGATGTTTTTACTACCTTGTCTTTCAGATCACTAATTTAAGCCTTTTCTTTACCTTGTCCACTGTGACATCTAAAGTACTAACATTTCAATTATCACTTTTTTTTTTTCCATTTATCCCTGGTTCTTTCCTATGGCTGATATTTTATTTTACTTTATTTATGTTTTTTATATTTGCTTTGTTGCACTCTATTTCTTGAGTATCTTTATAGTCAGTGTTTTGAACTCTGTTTTGATCCGGTGGCTGGCTTTATTACATTTAGTTATTTCTCTGGAATTTTCTTCTGTTTTTGTCATTTAGGACATTTGCATCATTCCCCTTTTGGCCACCTCCCTATGGTTCATGTAAGTTATATGTGGATTTGCCACTGTATCCCAGTTATAACTGAGCTTCCTGAAGATGCAGGTGTACTGTGGAGAAAAGAAAGATTCCATTAGTGAAAGGAATGCAGTAGTGGGAAATAACTTTTGAATGGAAAAGATGGTTAGATTATCAATCTAATAAACAGGATAGTGAAAAATAACCTATCAGAAAAAGCATTCCTTTCACTAATGGAATCTTCACGAATGGAAAAGATGGTTAGATTATCAATCTGATAAACAGGATAGTGAAAAATAACCTATCAGAAAAAAATAAATAAACAACAAGGTAGCAAAAAATGTGCATTTCATCTAAAGGGTCTCCGGGATAACATGGAACATACCAACATTCACATCACAGGGATATCGGAAGTAGAAGAGAGAGCAAGGATTTGAAAACCTATACGAAAAAATAATGACTGAAAACATTCTTAACCTTGTCAAGGAAATAGGTGGATGTACAAGCCCCAAATCACATATTCTCAAACAAAATGAACCCAAACAGGCCCACTACAAAATATATCTTCATTAAAATGATGAATGTTAAAGGTAGGGAGATTTTCTTAACAGTAATAAGACAAGGGCAGTTATTTATCTTAAGATGAGTTCTCATAAGATTTCTCAACAGAAAATTTTCAAGTCAGAAGGAATTCCAGGAAATATTCAAAGTGATGAAAAGCAAAGAACTTATAATCAGGATTGCACTGCTCATTAAAGTTATCATTTAGAATTGAAAAAGCAGTAAAGATAAAAATCTATGTTTATTATCACTAAATGAGAATGGAAAAAAAAACAAATGAGTTTTGCGAGAAACATTAATTTAAAAAAATAGAAAACAGTATCAAAAATAGTAAAGAGGAAATATGGAAAAGAAAAAATCTTACTAACAAAGGAATACAGACAGGATAAGCAAACTATAAACCTAGAACAAATGTTAAGAAACAAAAGTAAAAATCTTGTGAAATTACAATGTGAAATAAATGATACAGAAAACGTATATACATAAGAGGTAAAAAATAATAACAAAAACTTAAATATGGAAAGAATGTGTAAACTTTGGTCTATTTTAAAATAAAGAGAGATAAATCTAACCATAGCACTATAGAGTGTCAACAACACTCAAGAGAAAAGAGCAAAGAATTAGGAAAGAAAACAAGAACTGAGAACTACAAGAACATAATCAGAAAAAAAAGCTACAGATTTATCAAGAATTACTTGAAATTAAAAAAAAATGTTCCAATCAAAGGACGTGGATAAAGGATTAAAGATATATATAAATACATAAAGCAAACATGACTAGACGTAAAGCTGGAAATCAACAATTAACGATAATAATAAAACTTTAGGGCCCCCTTAACATCAGTGAATGCATCACCAAGACACAAAATCCACAAAGAAAATTGTGGCTGTATACGATGCCTTAGCCAAACAAACGTAATTGGTCTTTTCAGAACATTTTACTAAAAAGAAACAGAATACACATTCTTTGTAAGGGCACACAACATCTCCAAGATAGACAACATATTATACCACAAAACAAATTTTGAGAAATACGAGATTAAAATTATATCCACATTCTTCTTCAGTCACACTGGCATGAAACTAGAAATCAATTAAAAGGAGAAAACTAAAAACCACACAAATACATGGAAATGGAAATTAGTGCTACTAATTAATAAACGAGTTAACGATAAGATCAGGAAGAAATCACAATACATCTTGAGACAAATGAAAAGAAGAAAACACTGCAGCTCGAAATTTTTGGTACAAAGCAGTGAAAGAGGAAAATGTATGATAACAGAGGCCCACCTCAAAAAAATTCAGACATGGTTACATCTTAACCTAAATTAACTGAAGGAAAAAAAAAAAGTCCAAGTGATTAGAAGGAAGGGAATATAAAGATCAAGGTAGAAAGGGTCAAATTATCATCTAAAAATCAACAGAAAAGATAAGCGAAAGCAAGAGTCATCAGTTTTTGAAAAGATAAATAAAATTCATAAGTCTTTAGTCAGAATCCTCAAGAAAAAGAGAAGTCCCAAATAAATAAAGTTAGAAATGAAAGACAATTGAAAACTCCCTCTACAGAAACACAAAAATTTATAAGAAAAATACTACAATTATATCTCAACATATTAGACAACCTCAGAGAAATGAATAAATCCCTTACAACCTTGAAGAAATTAATAAATCTCTTAGAAACATGTAACTGTCAAACAAGAAATCAGTAAAAGCAAAAAAATTAACCAGATAAATACTAGTGAAACTGAATCTGTAATCAGAAAACTAACAACAAGCAATCTTCCTTACCCTCCCAGCTGAGACGTGAGTGGTCCTCAGTCAGTACTGAAACAGAACACCTCTTTCTAAATCTACCAGATGCATTGCCCACAGGTGTCTGTAAATGTTCTCTCTTGAAAGAGCCCTCCCAGAGGGTCTGCACCACCCCCGTCCCTCACATGTACTCTGGGGCACCGGTCTGCCTGATGACATGCATGTGGGTGCACCTTTCCTTCCATCCTTCACTTTGAAGTTCTCAAGAATGATGCTTTGATCGTCATGTTCAGACTGCATTCCTTGCTATGGGAACCCTGTGTGGCACAGAGCAAGAACTCACATGACAATTAACTGAAATAGTCAGTGAATACATACTAATACACATATTTCATTTAGAAAGATAAAAAAAAAAACAGCAGAAAATTTCAGAAATATTGTTTTGATGACAAAGAGGTAAGTGCTCAAAAACTTGTTTTTGTTCTTTGTTTGTTTTTTTGCCTGTAAGCCTTTTCACACTTGTGCCGTTATATATTTTGTGCAAGAAGTATTAAAAAAAAATCAAAATTAAAATAAATAAAAAAAATAAACAGTAAATTTGTTCCTAAGTGTCAAAGGCATAAGAAATAGATTCTTAATTTCTGAAGCATCTCATTTGAAATTTTACTATCTTTAGACTGGATTGTACTCTATCTAAAAGTTGGACCATGAAAATGTAGAAGGAGATTTCTCCATTGAAGAAGAACAGGTGAACTCACCTACACCTGACACACACTATCTCTTCCACATGCTGCCCAAATTGATACCGAGCTACTGACCAGACCAGTCCCCATACCAGACCAACAGTTTATGTTTGGCCTAACATGCCAGTAAGTTTGGTAGAAAATCTGCCTGTGATCATGAAAGGCCAACAGGTTCTACTCTTCATCATCCCAGGCACAGTTCACATATCTGGGTTGAGACAGGTGGGAGGAAAGAAAACCACAGGGGATAAGTTTCCCTACCTGCCAGATCCATGTCCAGCTCATCACCTGATGCTTACAACTTCATGCTCTGATGTCACCCACTGTCCGCAACATTCCTGGGGAACCATCTGTTCATACCTAAACCTCTTTTGCCATGTCCTGTGAACTCCCATCTCCAAGTACTGCTCACAGTGCTCATCCTGACTAGAAAATTTCCCTTGCCCTTGAAGTCTCTGTCTCAGCACAACACAGAATGATCACAGTCCATTCTCATTCCCTAACCCCTGATAAAACAGAACAGGGCAGGGCCACAACCACTCTGTACCTCCTTCTACTATAGGCTTCACAACCCAATTCTAGTTAGAATGAGGCCAGGGTGCTTTGCTGTCTTCACAGGTTAAAGGCCCATTGTTTTAGGGAATCTTGGCACTATGCCCTTCTCATGAAATGAGAAACTTATAGCTAAGTATTTCTAAAATCATTTTTGTATGTCTGTTAGCAAAAATTCCCCTTAAGGTCATGGGTTTTAAGCTTTGGATAATAAAATGAATTCCACTGTCTACCAAGAATACAGTAAGTGCTAAATAAATGTTTATTGCATAAAGTAATGTGGGAATCCAGGATCCCCAGTGAATCAAGCCTCTTCTAGGACTTTTTAATTGCCCAATTTTATCTAGCACAGATATTTCTCTTTTGAGGACATGTACCATATTTTATCTCCTTAATGCCCAAAGTGCTTTTTGAATCTGGAGAAAAGAGAGGAACAGAGGCCTGGGAGATCTACTGAGGGAAGCACGATGAGAAGAAAAGGGATATGGGCTCGTCATATAGGATTGTCCTCTGGGGCCTATATACTTATTGGCCTTACCACATCCAGCTAGCCCAGACTCATCCTGCCAATTAACATACACACAGCAATTTCTCACTTTCATTGTCTGAGGATCAAACAAAGAATTGAAAGACTTTATTGGTGGAGAAGCGATAGTCAGAACAAGCATTTAACTCTATTGTCATCAAGAACTTCACCCTGCAAGAATTCCACTGTCAACTGTGGCCACGTGATGTACTTCTTACTCATCATGTACACATCTGAGTCAGTTTGCCGCTCAAGCAGGATCCCAGAGGCAGGAGCCCCTCCTGTATGTGTATCCCACCGAGTTCCCTGTCAATCTCTCATCTTTAAGCAGGAACACCGTGTCCGTGCAGAATCCACTCTGTGTATGGAAATACCACATTATCACCATCCCCGTACGTCCCCTGCAGGAAGCGTGGGTCCGCCAGTTCACAGAGGGGAAGTGAGAAGACCAAATACAGGGAAATGAGTCGCTCATTCTCATAAACCAGGAGTATTTGCTTTTGGCTACACGTTCATGGTGTTGGACCTGGCCATCCTAGGAGCCAAAGAGCAGACGCAGTGGGAGATCAGATGCCTCTTTCCACACTGAGCCCTGCCTTGAGGATGCCCAATGGTTCGCTTCTCAGGCCAGGGTACAGAGTGAGGGCTGAGTGTTTGGGATGACCTATGTTCATCTCACGACCTGTACAAATGTGGATGAGGGTCCACGGGCAGAATGGCTGTCGATGATAAAGTTCTGACACTTTTAACAATCTGGAGGCAAGAGTAACAGAGATTAAGACAGGTGTCATGCATGTCCCTTCATGTGAGAACTTGAGGCGGAGCTCTATTACTCACGTCATTGAGACTCAATCCTTTACCATATGTCACTGAAGAAGGAAATGATTGGGGATAAGTGACTCAATGAAAGTATAGCATCAAGACCTCACAACCTTTCTCTGAGTGTCAGTTACACAGGTAGCCATCATTCTGGGGTTCACTAAACTCTTGTTATGCATGCCCATCCTTTCTCAGAGGATATACATCTCCACTTCAATCCTCTTTCTCCTGAGTTCTAAGTGAAAGAAAGGTAGATGAGTGAGGTTGGTGGGGTCTGGAGTGCTAGTCCTTCTTTTGTCAGAAAACAAAAGAAGAAATTCCTCCCATCGAACTTTCACCTACCTTTCTGTATGCTCTGTTTTGTTTTGTTTTTCCTCCTTAACTATTGGTCAAGAGAGACTAGGACTCCACATTGGCTGATTCTATTTTAGTTGCTAACTCTACCCATGATCAGGTTAAACTTTTCAACCTCCCTATTTACAAAATGTTTTATCCACATATTCACTCATTCAGAAAATATTTGTTGTAGGGCAAATTATGTGTTAGGCATTGAACCAAGGCATGGGCATACAATACCAAGAAAATATGGTCCCTATTAATATCACACATGGATTTTTAGGATAATTTGCCTATGGCAATCTTTTTCAATTAAATTTAATGCTTTCAAACAAGGACTTGGTGCCTTTATTTTCACTGTACAGATTAGCTTTGGGTCACTCAGAGAACTTCTGAGGTTTGCCCAAAGCCCCAGTGCTAATTTCAGGTCTCAGCTTAGTTTAGTTTAAACCCACCTCTAGCCACAGTCCACCCCACATACCCAGGCCATACTATCACCCTTTCCAGAGGACTTAGAGGAATGAGAGTTCCCAAATTATTTACTCTTCATCAGTGTTCACCTAGAATGCTGTTCAGGGACACCTGCTTCTTTGGGAGAGGACAGTGGTTTCTGAGCCTGTTCAAAGCCACAACCTTCAGCAAATTTGCCATTCTTTACAAACTGGGTTCATTACTTAATGGAGCCTTGGGTGTTGCCTCCAAAATGTATGCCACATATTAAAAGATAACATGCACTTCTTTAATACTTTGAAGCTTATGATGTGTTTTCACATTCATATCTTTAATTGGTACTTCAACAACATTGGGAAGTAACTGGGGAGTATGAAGAGTATAGGGGAAAGAGCAGGCCTATGTAGGTAGTAAATCAAGCCATGCCTTAAGGCTCTTTCCTTTCCACTTTCTCTGTAAGAGTAGGAGCAAGGTTCCTGGGAATAGAATAAATAAATGGGTGGCAGAAACATATGTAGACAATAAAGAAAATGATGCTAAAATTTGCATATGACTATATCTTGGAAAGATATTTATAATTGAATGAGCTGATTCCCATGATTCTGTCCATAACATACTAATTCCCTATCACTGTGATAGTGAACAGGACATGTATTAACATTTACCAAAATGTTCTGTGAGGAAATGTAAGATTATTGTCCTGCTATACATTTATCCACTCAGTCATCCTCATACCTGACTCACAGATATTATCGTCAGCATTTATTGAAACTCTAACTTCTGTTTTAATTTCTACTGGTGAAATCGCTTATTCCAAAACATTCAGGGGGCCTTCAAGGCCCAGAAAATGGCCTAGGACTTATAAGAAAAATCAGGTATGAAGCACCCTCACAAGGAGCTCACAGTGCAGGGTAGACAGGCTAAACAAATGATTCCAAATCACACGAGAACTGCCCAACTGGAGATCAGTGAAAGAAGTTCTTATTTCTACCTACAGGCACAAGCATTTGAAATCAGTTCCAGAGACGAAACTTCCTAGCACGTGACTGATGTGAAGTCCTTGAGTCTTTTATCACCTGTGGTGTCTGAATCATCACCCTTACAGCTCTTCAGGAATGGGAAATGCTTCCTTTTCTTAGAGCAGCAGCTCTGTGGCTAAAGTCCCATATGCTCCTTCATCTGGGTCCACCCACTGTATCAACTGCCTGTATATCAGTAAGATCCACCTAGTCAGAAGGTCTTGTGCAGCTCTCGCTTTAGCAAAGCAGAAAAGAACTGAGACTGAGATCATCTGTCAGATGAAGAATGTAAATGTGTGTGGGTTTGAGAGTTTCATTGAGTTTGTACATGGCTTAGTGAAGAAACTGTGGACTCAACCACACAACAACTGATGCTGTAATCTCAGATAGGAAATCTAACTTTTTGGAGCCTCTGTCACCTCAATTCTCTCATCTATAAATGGTAATAGTTATAGTAACCACCGCACAGGATGTGAGCAATTTTATGCATGTAAAATTCTTTAGAGTATGAAATATGGTGAAAATAAAACAAATAGTAGCTGCTATTTTTGCTGTTGTATTAGATATTACATTGCTGGTTAAAAAGGTCACTGAGTTGGAGAGATCACAAAAGAGAGGCAGTAGTTCCTAGGGTAGTCTGCATTTTTCTCCTTGATTTTGCATTCATGAGGAAGATTTAGCTATCAACGGGATGTGAGAAACACTCACATTCTGTTGCTTACTCCATTTCACTCAAGGCTACCCAGGAAGCTCCAAAAAAAAAAAAAAAAAAGAAGTGAAGAGAAATCGATGTTTTGCATGGAAAATGTTTTCAAAATCTTATCAGTGATAAAGAAATCTGCTTCAGAGAGTGTCGAGTACAAGGACAACCCATGAATCATTGGAAAATGATTTCTGAAGAATCATTAAGGCCTATTCTTCTATTTGGGGCATCAACTAATTTTCATTAAGTGTTAAGAAAAATAGGCAAAGCGTCATCTATTCTGCATCTTATGTTCATAAGGTATCTATTAAATTTATTTAAGAAATAAGTTGGCCTGTCATGACAAAAAAAAAAATCAACAAACTAGAAATAAGAGGAAACTACATCAATATAAAGAAGGTCACATACCTTCTTTTTTATAAAGTCCTCCACGAACATCATGCTCACCTAGTGTCTGAAAGTGTTTTCTCTAAGATGAAGAACAAGTCAAAGATACCCACACTAGCCACTTTCATTCGTCATTGTGGGGGAGCAACTGTTCCATGATGTGACCACTGGGGGCCCCTCGAAATAGGTTCAGCTGCATCCAAGCCAGAACAGAGATCGCTTCCTTTAAATCCCCAGAAATAATCTCACAGATGCCACCCCCACCATTCTGCTGGTTTCTGGAACAGATCACTTCTCTTCCCCAGGCAAGCATGTAAGGCATTTCCCCCTTATCTTTGGTCTCACTCTGTAATCCAATTCATGTTGCCACATTTTGTGTAACTCCTTAGCACCTGCCACATGGTGTGGAGCATATCCCTCTTGTCCTGTCTACATCTAAGACACATCTCATATGTAAGTTCTCTTAATAATCTCTTGATGTAATGATGCAGTTGTCGGCCTCTTTCTTTGGGCTGTCGGCATCAGGAAACTTGACACAGCAAATGAATACTGGAAGTATTAGATAAGAATAGGAAACAAAATGGCAGTCAATTTGAAAAACAGGAAGTAAAATTATGTCAGTTCTCAGATGACATGACCTTATATGTAGGAAATCCTAAAGATTCCCAAACAAACACATAAACAAATACTCTATTAGAATTATTTATTGAATTCAGAAATCTTTTTGAGTACAACATCACTCAGAAATCAGTTGCATTTATCTGCACTAACAATGAACAATTCAAAAGGGAAATTAAGACAATAATACCGTTTATCATTGCAATAAAAGGAATGAAGCAATTAAAATAAACTGGAAATACTTGCACACTGAAAATGACAGAACATTGATGAAAACAATTAAAAAAGAAACAAGTAAGGGCATTCCATGTTGATGGATTGGTACACTAAATATTGTTAAGATGCCCATACTACATAAAGCAACCTAAAGATTCAATGTGTTGATGTAAGAAAGTCCAAACTGTAGAGAACTTTTATAAAAATTTATTTGAGCCAAACAGAGGATAGGTGTAGAAGCATGATGTTAAAGGCTGAGAAGATATGCTTCTCACAGTGACAGTTTGCACTCGTTTTTAGGCATTTGAAATTAAGGAGGGGACTTAGACAAGATTACATGAAGGTGCAAAGAAGAATTAGTAGAATGATGTGCTCTCTCAGAGATGGTTTTGCACAGAAACAATGAACAGGGTTTACTGACGGCAAAGAAGCAATGAACAGGGTTTACTTATGGCAAAGATCAAAGTTTTACTAAAGAAGTTATGAGGTCCGGACACCCTACCCACCATAAACTGACCAGTAAGAAATATATGATCAGATCACTGTGTGAGGTTACTTTCCATAGACACCCTTCTAAAGCCACCAGTGGTAGCCCTAGCCAAATCCCAAAGGCATTTTTTGGCAGAAATAGAAAAAGCAATCCTAAACCTAATAGGTTTTGCAAAGAACCCCAAAAAGCAAAACAGAAAGAACAACAAAGCTAAAGGATTCACACTTTCTAATTTCAAAACATACTACAGTCCTTCAGTAATCAAAACAGCATAGTACTGACATGAAGGCATACTCATACATCCATGGAAAAGAAAAAGACCCTAGAGTATATGGTCAAATAATCTGCACCAAGGGTTTGAAGACTACACAAGAGGTGCTGGGAAACCAGAATATGCACTTGTAAAAGAATGAAGATGGACTTTTATCTTACACCATATATAAAAATCAACTCAAAATGGATGAAAAACCTAAATTAAACCTTGAAACTATGAAACTATCAGTGGAAAACAAGGTGAAAAGCTTCAAACAGGAAATGCTTTCTTGAGTGTGACACCAAAATCACAATATTCAAAAGCAAATATGCACGAATAAGATTACATTGAACTTATAAACTTCTGTGTAGCAAAGGAAAAATCAACACAGAAAGGCAACCTATGGAATTGGAGAAAATATTGAAGAAACATATATTTGCTAAGAGGTTGATATTTAGAATGCATAAAGAAGTTTGATGACTCGATGATAAAAGAAAAATTACCCGATCAAAAACGTAGTGCTATTGACAGAAATATGCCCCCCCACCCCACCCAATTAATATACTGAAACTCTAATCTCCAATGTGAACCTATATAGAGATGGGTCCTTTGAGAAGTAATTGGGGTTACTTCTCAAAGAACCCATCAGAAGTTCATGAAAATGTGCCTCTCAGGATGGCATTAGTGCCTTTATTAAAAGAGAGAGATGTTTCTCTTTCTTTCTCTTCAGAAACAAGCACAGGCAAAGAGATTGTGTGAGCTCACAGTGAGATGGAGACTGCCCATAAGCAGGAAAAAAATTGAATCAGGATAACACCCTGATCTTAGACTTCCAAGCAACAGAACTGTAAGAATATACATTTCTGTGGCTTAAGCCACTCAGCCTGTGGTATTTTGTTATGGCGGCCTGAGCTAATACCAAGGGGAAAGGATTTGAATAGACATTCCTCCAAAGAAGATATACAAATGGCCAAGAAGCATATGAAAAGATGATCAGTACCACGAATCATCAGGAAAATGCAAAGTGGAGCCACAGTGAGATATTACCTATTAGGATGACCAGAAACACAAACAAACATTCAAACAAACAAACAGACGATACGAGCATTGGTTAGAAGGTGGAGAAACTGGAACTCTTCCACACCGTTGGTGGGAATGTAAAGTCATTCAGCTACGACAGAAAACATTATAAAGGTTCCTCAAAAAGTTATAAATAGAACTGCCACATGATCTAGCAAGACATTATATAGATATATAATATCAAATTATCAAATTCATGGTCACTGAAGCATTGCTCACAACAGCCAAGTTGTAAAAGCAACCTAAGTGCCCACTGATGGATAACTGAAGAAAGAAAATATGGTGCATACATACAATGGAATATTATTCAGCCTTAACACAGAAGTAAATCCTGTCATATGCTATCACATGGATGAACCTTTAGGAACTTACCTTAACCTAAGGAAAATAAACCAGTCGCTAAAAAGATGAATACTGCAAGACTTCACTGATGGAAAGTACTGAAGGAATGAAATTTATGGAAACAGAATAGAATGACAGTTGCTAAGAGCTGGAAGAAAGAAAATGAGAGTCTTTGTTCAATGGTTAGAGTTTCAGTCATGCAAAGTGACAAAGTTCTAGGGATCTGTTGTAACTCAATGGGCATATAGTTCCCAATACTATACTGTACACTTCAAAATTAGAAGAGGATCAACTTATGGCATGTGGTGTTAAACACAAGGATAAATAAATAAAAACAGTGGGTTTTCGCTGAGTCCAGATAAAATGTGTTCATGTACGGTAAACTCTCTTTTCATGTAGAAACCTTTGTGGACAACCACGTGCTGGGTTTCAGAGTTCTTACACTTTTGTTTATAAGCCCGAGGAATCAGAAATACTTAAATGGAGAAAGTGCAGACTCCATCAAAGTTGCTCTCACCAGTTTAGGCAGATTGACTTTCTTCTAAACCCTTCTGAAAGCAGGAGAGGAAGTGAGCTATTCACTTCTCTTTTATGACTGCACTCATTTTATATGTGTTGCTATCTCCAGTCTGTGACATGTGGGAGACATCAGGGTGACTTGACAGCTGCCCGAAATGCCTCCCTTAATCAAGACAAACAATTAGATTTACTTAGGGGTGAGAAAATTATATGGTATGATAAAATATACATAAATTAATTATGTATCTTTACATATCTTTATCTTTTTTTTCTTTTAAGATTTTTAATTCAATCATGGAACTACTATGAGAATAGTGTTAAAAATCTCTTTGCTGGATTACAGCTTATCTATGGTTTCCTTAATTGCCCTCTAAGTGACTATATTTAGCAAAACTAATCTTCCTTTAAAAATTATGAACTATACACAAATAGAAAAGTACAGACTATGTTCCTGGAGAACCTAGAAATCCATAACCATCCAGTCTGATCTCAACATCTGCCACAGTGGCTTTGGATCTTTTTAGTTAAATTTCAAAAATTCAAAATCAAGAAAAA